>NW_019154092.1:15717793-15879728 GCF_002288905.1 Enhydra lutris kenyoni
CTTTCCCCCCCCCTGCTTTTTTAGGTACCTAGAGCTTTTGCTGGTTCCAAGCCTAAGCGTCCTCTTCCGAGAACCACTGACAAAAGACCCTCCCCCCCCCCCCCCGTGTTCACCAGCCCAGAAGCTCTCCAAACCCAGGCCTGACTGACTAACTCATTGACCCTTGGTTAAAGCAACCTGGGCCTCTCTCCCTTACAGAAGTTTGGGAAATTTCAGTCCCACCCCTCTAAGCACAAGATTGGTTCTCCAGGAAACCAGCCCCATCTTTAGTTACCTAAAGGCAGTTTCCAAACTGCCTCATTAACGTAACAAAAGACACCTTTATCACAGGAAATTTCCAAAGGTTTTAGAAGCCATAAGCCAAAGAAACCTAGAGGAACACCAAATACACATGAGAAATATATATTTGGTCATCTTGAAGACCAGATCATAGTATTGCAACTGAGAAACCAAAAGAATTAATTTGACTCACTTTATTGCAAAATTAACTTTACTGAGGTGGTCTGGAAGCAAATGTTCCGTATCTCTGAGGTGTGCCCTATTGACCCATCCTTCTACCTGTAACAATAACTTTTCAGTCTGGGGTAAGGGGTGAACATTGGAAAAACAACAGAGAATATAGTCAAATTTAGCTGCAGGTCTCAAAGTCATTTAAATAAATTTAGGAAAAATTAATTCAAGACTCAAACACCTAGAAACTTAAGTAGTAGTTAGAGAACACAGACTAGACACCTGACTGTTGAGATTCAGATCTTTGTCCCTTGCTGGCTGTGTCTTAATGGGTCAATTACTTAGCCTCTCCAAGCCTAAGGGTCCTCTTCTGTGAAATAGGGATAAAAGTAGTTAGTAGGAAAATGAAATTTGGTATTATAATGAATTATTATAAATGGATTACATAGCACTTAACACAGGCCTGACACAAAGTAAGCTCCATTAGCTATCATTATGTTTGTTATTGAAATTGGGTAGTTATTGTTGTTCGTTACATGAAAAAAATATACAGTTGTCAAAATAACATCATCTAAAAGATAACACCCGGCACACCATGAAGACCAAACAGTTATTTTCCCTCATTAAGCCACCCAGCCTATTAAAATTCCTGGTGACTCAAAACACCAAATCTGCCTGAACAATTAAGAGAAGCCTAGAGCTCCCTTTCAAACAGAGCCACCCAAAGAGGAGGTGTAGCTTTAAGGATCCATGGTTAACACCATATTTTGTTCTGCACAGTGATAGCCAGCATGGGTTCGAAAATAAACACAAATACTATATCCAATTGGTCATGTGTGAAGAAAATTTTGCCTTTCAATCTTTTTTTCATAAAACATTAAAAGGAATTCCAAAGAGATTTTGATTAATTATTTCACAGCCTTAATATCTGACTTGGAGATTGTTTTGCTTTCGGGTTTTCAGGTTGTTCTTTTTTTACAGTTACTTCTCTTACCTATTTGCGTTAGCCCTTTCGGGACTTTCTCTGTGGCTCAGTGAAAACACACGGTGAAGGAAGCAGGCAATGGGGTGGCAGGGCCAGGAAGCCAGAAACCTGAAGGAAGCAGGCGATGGGGTGGCAGGGCCAGGAGGCCAGAAACCTAGCTACCTATACACTGATGAGAATAGCATTTTCTAGCTCTTATTTTCTCGGTCTCTTCCCTCTCAACACTATGTTCCACTTCACAGCAGCAAGGAAAAAACAATGTGGTACATTCCTGACACTTGAGGGTGGGTTGAATATGGAACTGTTTCGTAAAGAAGAGATTTCTCCAAGCCCCAGATTGCTTAAGCAATCTCTAAATGAAATTAGGGTGACCTAGACAAGGACTTTTTTTGAAAGATTTTATTTTTAAGTAATCTCTATGCCTAATGTGGGGCTCGGACTCACAACCTGGAGATCCAAGTTACATAATCCACCAACTGATCCAACCAGGTGCTCCAAGGACATATTTAAAACTCCATCTTTGTGTTAGGCTATCTTCATTCCAGCCTATAGACCCACTGGTCCTCAGATCCAGCTAATCACACTCTGCAGCCTGAAAGTTAGAGTTAACGTATGAGAAAGAATATTCTTAGTGCAGTGAAAACACAGGTGATTCTGTTTTTAATTCAGTTACCAGATTACAGAAACAGACATGTGATAAACTATGTGCCCAGTGCTACAGTGAGTGTTTTATATACATTATCTCATAAAATCTTCATCTTTTGACAATGTTTATCCCCATTTTACCGATGATAAAACTGAGGCTAAGAATAGCTAAGTAATTTGTTTGAACTCACACAGCTAGCAAACAGTGTGGCCAACAATGAGAAAGGAATCAGAGCTCCTCTGTTACCCACAACACCCCTCCAATAACAATAAGTACCCCAGTCTTTACATTTGCTTCCACAAACCATCCTACAAATCTCTGAGAACAGACAGGGAGGTGAACTGAACAGAGAGAAAGGGAAAACCAGTGTGATTTCACAACCTCCTCTGATTCACAAACATCCCCACAGACCAGAATCTATGGGGACATCAGTAGAATTGGACTCTCATCCCAGCTCTGGAAAAACGTGTCCAAGAGTAGTTTAGCACCAGGCAAAGTAAGGACAACAAAGCATAGAGCCAGACTGCTCTTGGGAGTAGAGTAATACAGGAGGACAGCCAGAGCATTCATAGCAGGCAGAAAGTCTCACACAATTTTAAAGAAGTACCTCTGTAAGTGACATATCCCAATTTATAAATATGTTCAACTCATCAGTGTCTCAATAAACATCACCTCCACTTGAAACAACAGGCTGAAGAGATCATATCTAGTGATATGCTTTAACTTTTCTAGTACCAAATAATAGTATCATTATGTTCCAGCCATGTTTGAACTAGAAACAATGCAATGAAATTTTAATGGGGAAAAAAAAAACCTTTAAATTGACATGAAATTTCCTAATTGAAAAATGGATCCTCTGTAGTCCCAAAGAAACACACAGGGTGCAGCCTATGGTTATTGTTTTAAGAAGCAGATAATCCATATTAATGTGTTGTCTTAAGAATTCTTTGATCAGTTAAACATTTGCCATAAATCGGAAATGTTTGCATAACTCAGCATCATTCAAAATCAAAATGCATATACAATCCAATCTGAGATCATTTCAAAGGCTTGTTCCCATCAGATGTTCAGACAGACGAAGAAATTTCATACAAAGCCCCTATTCTTAATGAAAATCCATCTCTCCTTCATCCCTCACCTCTGGCTGTTCGTGACAAAAAGCTTTTCCCTAAAGAAAGTGGATTGAGTAGGAATGTGGAAAGAGAGACATAATGTGTATTCAACCCTCTGCCTGCTGCCGGCTCTTGGGATTTAACTGGCTTTGAAATATGTATAAGCTAGGGTGACTGTTGTATTATTCATCAAAGATTTATCAGACCTCTAAACTCAGTTATACACAGTGACCATGGGATGCTTTAAAATAATAATAATAATAACAAAATGTATAATAAAATAGATCTTTTATTTTTAAAAAAATGCTCTCTAGGAAAAGAAAAAACAGAACAGTTGTTAAATAAAAATTATAGCAAGGCTGCCCATCCTCCAACCCTTTGTTTTTAAATTAAACAATCAGCCTTGGGTGGGGGGTGGGGGGTCCCTTCCTCACCTGGGGTCCTTTATAAAGCAGGATTCACCTGTAAAGAATCAATACCTTCCTTCAGGAGATAAACATTACAAAAACCTCTGAAAAAGTCATTGTGGCCCACAAAGTTAAATTATCCTTTAAAGAGGGAAAGCAACAGAAACCACTATACCATTCCTTTCCAGTCCTAGCTTTTGGGTTTTGTTTGTTAAATGGAAGAGGATTGGCAGGCAACCAACATGCCTTTCTAGTTGTACGAACCATACAGAAGGGATTGCACAGATGTAGTTGTACAGATCTGAGCCTCAGAAATTCTGTGACTCGGCCAAGGTCACAACTAGATAGTCATATTTATTTCTTTATTCAACAAATATGTAGAGTCCCCAAAATGTGCTAAGCATTGTCTGACATATGCCAATGTGTATAGTTACAGTGTACCATGTATAGTGTACCTATATATAAGATGGTGTGTACTCTGGATAGTGATTTAAAAAACAGCTCTGACCACTGCCCTTCTGGGGCTCAGTGGCTCTGAGGACAACAAGGGTGTGTAAGCCCACTGATGGCTGACTCCCAGCCCTGGAGCCAGGCTCAGCCCACGAGCAGGTTTGCACCAATTAGAGGCAAAAGGAAAATGTACAGGGTGCAGAGTTCCATGAAGTTGAATGTACTCTGCTTTAAAAGGAGTACTATTTTCCTTATTTTATTCTGCTAAAACTTTCCTTTCTATGAAATGTTGGTGAGAAAAGATAGCAATGGCTTTTTTTTTTAATGTCCTCATTTAGAAAACCAATTCTTCTTTTTAAAATCTACCGGTTTGTGCAATCCAAGTCCAGGAGACTCTGCTTTGCACCACAATACCCTCTCTCAGGGAATCAGCAGATGCAGAGATCAGGGAAGGAGGGTCACAAAAGCAAAGGCAGGAAGCCTCCAATTTGATGTGGGCTGGGGTTGGTAGCTATTTCTTCCTACATTTGGAGCTCCAGCTTGAAAAAGTATGTTAACACAGTTAACAAAGTGTGTCCCTGGCTGTACAACAAATTCGTATCGAGAATGGAGAGCTAGACCACCAAGACTGTTCTTTTATGAAATAAATTAATTAGTGAATATTGTGGAGAGCTTGAAAGTGGTAAAGGGTTATGTCCACGCTGCATGCCATCAAGATTACAGAAACAAGATTAGAACTGAATGAGGTGTGTACCTGCAGAGGAAGCATTTCAGGAAGTCTCAAAGTGTACATTGTTAACCTCAACATACACAAGCAAGCCTCTTATGTCCTGGTTGTGCTTTCCTCCTGAGCAAAGGATTGAAAGCTTTCCAAGTAGCCTTTCTCCCCTCTCAATCTACAAATAGTAGTGGCCTTGTTCCTACTGTTGGATTTTTCAACTTCGCTTATCCCAATTCTGGGCCCTTCTGCCAAGCAAAGAGGAAGGCTGAGAGAAGCAGAGGGCAGGTGCATGAGTACCTCAGCGCCGAGTAGTAAAGCACAGCTCCTTTTCATCCTCTGTTGCAAAAAACTGTCGCTCAACTCCACCGTGCTCCCAGTGGGAAATGCTTACTCCCAAAAGTTCTGTCTTATAAAATTTCTAGAATCATAACAACAGTGACCGTTTATTGAGTGTTTTTCCATTCCCACAGCAATCCATATAAATAGGTAGCATCATCCTCAATTTCTAGGCAAAAAAAACTAAGACCTAACGAGACTAAGTAACTTGACCAAAATCACAGAGTGCAGGACTTAGACCTATTCCCAAGCTCTGCTTTTAATCCATGACGTCGTTCAGCCTCCCGCAAAAGCCCTACAGCATAAGGAAAGCAGGCAGGTTTCCCTTCCAAATGAAAACTGAATCTGTTCCAGTAGCTGCTGGGATACAGCTGTGGTGCTGCTCATTTCTGGGGCACCTGGGATTGGGGTCTGATGAAAGCGTGCAGCTTTGTCCCTCTACAGACATTGCCCTCCGCCGAACCAGGGCCCGCAGCCAGCACCCAGTGACTGGCTGATGATGCAAAGGCCAGGTCCTTCTGCCTCAAACTGGGACAACTTTGAAAAGCTATCCCTCTTCAGAGTGCACCATGGGATCAGCTGTCACGGCATCCCAGTTCATCCTCCCCCTTTGCCCAATCCCGTTTTTAGAAAAACCACTTGAACACAAATCTGAGTCTGCTTCCCAGGGAAACTAGAATACAACATTTATAATAACGTATGATTTTTATGGCACACACTTACTATTAGAACAAAAGCTATTCTAAAGTTTTCTCTATAACAAGGAATTTGTTTTATCAGACTATTATTGAAGGTTCCAAATGCCCCCACCTGGTCTGTAATATTGATGTACTGTAAGAAACCTTCTGTCCCTCTTATTGATTACTGATATTCTATTATTGTTATTCAAGCCATGAAAACAATTGAGGACAATATCCTTGCTTTGAATGTTGAGGCTGCTGAACCAAGGTTTGGACCATGGGGAGAAGTATTAAAGCCCAGTGGGGAGGGAGGCAGGACTTGGGGAAATATGGGGATTTTTTTGGAGAAAGACCATCATCTTCACGATCACCTCTTATCTGTTACATCAACAGATCAATTATCATTTAATCACAAAACTGACAATCTAGAACTGTACTGTCCAATATAGTAGCCACTAACCAGACACATATGGCTATTTAATATTAATTCAATTCAAAAAGTTAAAAATTCAGTTTCTCAGTAATACTAGCCATATTTCAAATCCTCAGTGGCCATGTGTGGTTAGTGGCTAAAATATTCTAAAATGTTCTACTGGTACTAGTCTAAAATGAAAAACATTCTGCTAAATGTTCTATTGGTACTAGTCTAAAATGAAAAACATTTTGCCCATTAAAAATTGTTGCTTTTAAACCAATCACTACTAAATTGTCTCCATATTCCTATGGAATAAGAAGAGTCCCTTTGATGATAATTCACATGAGATTCCTCTTTACTACTGAATTACTGAGACCAGATTCACCAGCCATCATACAACATTCTACCCAGGATTCAGGCTCTGTGCAAATGAACAGCCCACTTGTCTGAACAAGCAGGCCACAGTTACATAGCTACTGGAGACAGCACTAAGAGAGAAGTGGAGTCAGCTTTCTGGTATGCATGAGTACAAGACAAGAGACCATGAATTCTGCAGGGAGAATAATGCAGAGAACTACTGCTTTCACATCACAGAAAATGGTTGTCCAGAGGCGGCAGTGCAGGAAAGAGTTAACACAGTGAGCCCTACCTCCAAACCTTGAAAGATCTGCTTGCAAGGTTGGCCTTTGGCTGGTGTCCAAAAACTTGGATCTCAGGAAGGTTCCCATCACCCCCAGAACTAAGAGTGGCTTATTATGCCTAAATTGTTTCCACAAACAAAATGGTTTATGCTGAACACCTGCTTTCCCTTTGGAGTCTAGAATTTTGGTATGTGACAAGCAGAGGCTGCCTACATGACCCAGTAAAAACCCTGGGTGCTGAATCTCTAATGAGCTTCCAGGGTTGGCGTTTTTCACATGCATTGTCATAATTCATTACCAGGAGAATTAAAATACATCCTGTGTGACTCCACTTCAGAGAACCCTTGGAGAATGCACCTGGCTTCCCCAGGACTGGCTGCACCATGAACCTTTTCTCTTTGCTGATTTGGCTTTGAATCCTTTCACTGCGATAAATCATCGCCATAAGTACTACTACACTAAGTCCTGCACATCTTCCTGGTGAATCATTGAGCCTGTGGGTCTCCGTGACCCCAACACAGATATTATCTCTCACAGACAAGTCTCCTAATAAACTCCATCTGAGTGACAGAAAGGACTACCGATTCTTCCCTAGAAGCCAAGGCAAGGACTCAGGTGTGCCCTCCCCCTTGTGCATGGTTTTACCAGAAGATCATTTTTCTCCAGATGAGTGGGGCAAATACTAACATGGTGACCCCGATCACTTATTTTCATATGAACAGGCATTATATCAAGTCTCTTTGGCATCCCCTGAGGTTCATTACTTGGGTGACAAACAGACTTTTTTGTCTATTGTTACCTTTCCTTCACTCTTAAAGAGGACCAAGCACAAAAAAATCATCTGAAGTTTTCAACAAAAAAAGCAAATGAAAAACCATCATATTGATTAACAGGGAATGATTAATAATGTGGGCTAACTTACTTAAGGTACAGACTACAGCCAAGTTGAGACAACCTCCAGGACAATAGTGACTTATCCAGGCATCGGTAGGGGATCCAACACTTCTCCTGTTGGAAGAATGAAAAATAGTCTTCTCTTATACCTGGGAATTCTGCCTGATAACGTGGAATGGGAATTCTTTAAATATTCTTTTCTTTTTAAAGATTATATTTATTTGCTTGACAGAGAGAGACATAGTGGGAGAGGGAACACAAGCACAGGGAGTTGGAGAGGGAGAAGGGCTCAACAGGGAGCCTGATGCAGGGCTCAAACCCAGGACCCTGGGATCATGACCTGAGCCAAAGACAGATGCTTAATGACTTAGCCACCCAGACACCCCTTAATATTCTTTAAAAAGGATCCCAAAGCTAGATGTAAGGATAAAAGGAACTCCAGGCTTATTTTCAAGAACCAACCATTTTGTTCCTCTAAAAAGAGATGGTTTGACATCAACATATTGACAAATATGTTACTGATTCAGCCACGTGGCTGTTACACTTTAGATGGAAGCTCCTGTCAAGACTAACTTCACAAATAAAAAGTCATTATAACATGACACTGTCAGTAACATAGACAACTTCCAACTCCTGATAGCCTATAAAATGAAAAGCTCTTTCTCAATGAACCAATAGATGTGGCCACCACTTACCTGGTGTTAATTAAATTATTTATGTATGTTATCTCATTTAATTAAATAATCTAGCGAGGATAGTATATTACTCCCAATCAATAGGCATGAAACGGAGGCAGAGAACTAAGGAAATTTGCCAAGGATAAGCAAGAAAGTAGGGAAGTCAGGGCCAAAACAGGTTGGCTGACTCCAGAGCCAGCACTGCCAGTCACTAGACTAGAAATTGTGCCAGTCACCTGGAGAAGACAAATTGAGAGAGGCCACAACACATGCTTCAGCTCTTTCTTTGAAGAATTTGGGGCTGCAGGGTGCCTGGGTGGCTCAGTGGGTTAAAGCCTCTGCCTTCGGCTCAGGTCATGATCTCAGGGTCCTGAGATCGAGCCCCCGCACCAGGTTCTCTGCTCAGCAGGGAGCCTGCTTCCTCCCCACCTCTGCCTGCCTCTCTGCCTACTTGTGATCTCTCTCTGTCAAATAAATAAATAAAATCTTTTAAAAAAATAAAAAATAAAGAATTTGGGGCTGCTTCCAAGAGTACACTAGATTTTCTTGTTATATAATCTACTTCTAGGATTAAAGCTGTCCATTGGACAGAGGATGGTAATGCTCTGTGTTACGGAGGCTCCACTTGGTAGTAAACTACTTCTTTTAAGTACAAAACAACCCTAAAATGATTCCTTCAACTTTTCAAACTATGAAATTAACAACATCAGTGCTCACATACAAAGAAAGTCAAGTGCTATTAAATAAAAGTATGTAAGCATGTAAAGAGAAAGAGGAATGATCCTGGAAAGTAAAGACCTGTAACCTTCTCATGAACTGGGTCCAGTGTTAACGATTTTGCTTAAACCATTGGCACTTGGGAATCAGAGAAAGGCAGTATGTGATTTTCTACTCACTGTCTAAAGTAACAAGATGTTTCTAGTTTTATCAAGCCTACTGTTTATTTGATAATTCCTAAAATGTGTCCTAAAAGTCCAAATTCTCCAATACTTTTCTAATAATTTTTTTTTAAACTGACTCAGAGTCGTACAAATTTTTCCCTCTGGATTCATAAAGTACTCCACTTATTTTACCAATTTATCCTGTCAACAACTCTATCCTTATCCCTGAATTACAGGTGGAGAACTACCATTAGAATTATCCAGAGCCACAGAGTGAGTTCCAGATGGGTTGCAATATCCCCAGTGCTCTTTCCTCTAAACAGTTATATAATTCTTTGGTATGTATGTGTGAGTGTGTGTATATATATTTTACTTGCTATTTCTTTGGGGGTCATTTCCACAGTCTGGATAGCTATCTAAATAGCCTCTTGTTCCCAAAGCAATCTACCAAAGTTCAAGATGTACCCAGCACAGTCTGAGCTAATTACCTGAGTGGAGGATATAGGTGTCATTTGCTAAGACAACAATTCATATATGATAAAATGGGTTTTGGATTAAAAATAGAGAAGCTTCGGGGTTAGACAATGGGGAAAATTGTAAATATTAGAACTGCTGTCAAACCTAGAATGTATGTTTACATATGTCCATGGATGTATTTTAAAAACATCCGCATAGGGGCGCCTGGGTGGCTCAGTGGATTAAAGCCTCTGCCTTCAGCTCCGGTCATGATCCCAGGGTCCTGGGATCGAGCCCCACATCAGGCTCTCTGCTTAGCAGGGAGCCTGCTTCCTCCTCTCTCGGACTGCCTCTCTACCTACTTGTAATCTCTGTCTGTCAAATAAATAAATAAAATCTTAAAAAAAAATAATCTGCATATATGTACAACATAATCAGTAAAATCCTTGTTGAAGCAAGCCCATGCTTGCTTGTAGTTTAAGCTCAATAAATACTTGTTAATGGAGTGGTTTGTGCAGTAAAAGACTTGAAAGTAACACAAAGTTACCAAACAGACACTCAAATCCCAGGAACTGAAAAGACTACTACAAGTAACACTGTCATCATCTATGCATAAAGGAAAACGTCATCCATTCGTTAAGAGTATACTGGATGTGCCTGGAACTAGGATAAATGGTTTGTTTAAATCATTCCACTTATTCCCAGTAGGAACTCTTCAAGGTAAATATTGCCACTGCCATTTTGTAAATGTGGAAAACGATTCAGGGGGATTAAGTAACTTGCCCAAGGGTACACAGTACCAAGTGTCCTTTGGATAAAACACACAGAAGAAAGGCTGAAACCAACAAAAAACTCAGTGGAAGGAGCTTTAAGGGCTTCCCTACCATTTCATTATAGTAAAATTTCATTTCATTATTCTGGTAAAAGAAATATTTCTAGCCTAATAGACCTGAAGAGAAAACAGAACTGACACCCTATTTATGTTAGTATATAATCAAGCAAGTCAAATGATACATTTAGAGCCCAGCTGGGGCTATTTCTTTCCTGTGCCACTATCTTTCTTTAAGGTTCTTTAAGTGGAATTCCTTTATGTAAAAAGTATAATTTTGGAGCATAAAGGGATATAAGAATTACAGAGAAGCTACTATTTGATAAGAAAAGTGAAGTAGTAATAGAAGTTGTAATAATCATAATATTACTATTTAGTCCATTATCTTAAGCACTTTATACAGAATATTTAATCTTCATAACAATCTTATGGGGATACTAAAATCACCCCTATTTTACGGGTGAAGAAACTGAGGCACAAAGAATTGAGTTGCCTGCGAAGGTCACACTGAACAAATGGAAGAATCAACATTCAAACTCGAGAGAATAGGCTCTGAACTATTAAGAATTAGGAGAAATTAAGGTCCTCCTGGCTTTTCTTCCCATCCTCACCCTCCACCCCATCTTCATCATCTCCACAAGAGCTCTTAACCCTTTCCTCTGTTAAGGGAAGACAATGATTAAAGAAGGGAAACTGGTTTTGAGTAGGATTTTGTGTAATATGAGACGCAGTTAAATTTTTTCTGCTGGGAAAAACTGTCCTACCTCCACCCCACTGCAGCTTCCAACCAAATATTCCTCTCCCTTTTCCAGCCCATTCAAATGGATTTGTCCTGTCTCTGAGTTATAGCAGAAAGTACACTGATGACAACCGATGACACAAAGCAAGTCACTCACAACCAATGCATATGCATTTTAACATAGAACTTCAAATACTACTTTGAACCTAATGGGACAATTCTTAATTACAGAATTGCAGGCACTGTAGCAGGTTTGGGGAGCTGCATTAAGAACAGTGGGTCTCCAGGGCGCCTGGGTGGCTCAGTTGGTTAAGTGACTGCCTTCAGCTCAGGTCATGATCCCAGAGTCCTGGGATCAAGTCCCACAACAGGCTCACAGCTCCATGGGGAGTCTGCTTCTCCCTCTGACCTCCCCTCTCATGCTCTCTCAATCTGTCTCTCTCTCAAATAAATAAATAAATAAATAAACGAACAGTGGGTCTCCAGAGGAATTCATCCAATTAGGAGCATTCTGAGTGATACTGACGTGTGTACTATGTAATGTATAGTATTATAAATTTGCAAACATATGATATTATAAAGTAACACCGATGAACTTATAAGGTTAAATAAAAGTAAATTAGCCTTAAAATGTACACTGAGGACTCAGAATTAGATGGACAGATCCAAATCATGACTATAAAAAGTACTAGAGAGGTGCCTGTGAGGTTCAATGGGTTAAGCCTCTGCCTTCAGCTCAGGTCATGATCTCAGGGTCCTGGGATTGAGCCCCACATCGGGCTCTCTGCTCAGCAGGGAATCTGCTTCCCCTCTCTCTCTTTGCCTCTCTGCCTACTTGTGATCGCTGTCTGTCAAATAAATAAATAAATAAATCTTTTTTTTTTTTTAAAGTACTAGAAATTATAGAATCTCCTCTAGAAACTTCTGAAATTAGTTTAATGTCTCATCATTACGGGAAAGTTTAGGTGTAGATGGTTCTTATTGTTTATTCTTGGCCCTGATCCTCTAAAATGTCCACTTGTTTCATGCCATAAGAACAGCCAGGCAAACGAAGATCAATCTAGACATTCTCAACAGATCAGACCCAAAGATGATGGTACACTCACCAAGTCTAGGATTCAGACATATCCACGCATGCTAAGGTTGGATTTCCTGCACCTCTTTTTTCTGGGGCGGGGAGGAGGTTGTGGATTTGATTGTGTAGGCTACTGCTACAGATACTTTATTGGGAGACTTGGGATCTAACTGAACCTCTGCTATTAACTAGTTTTGTAAATTTGAGTAAATCATTTAACAAATCTGGTCCTCACTTCTGATTAATGACCAGGGTAATGAAAGAATCCCTCTGATCCTGACTGACTGGAAAATTCAGTGATTCAGAACAAATCATCTCATTAAACACAATACAGTGTTGTGACTAAACACAAATGTAGATTAAACACAAATACAATGTTGTGTGAAGGAAACAACACAGATAGGCACATTTTGTATAATTCTACTTATAATTTTAAAAAACAGACAAAATATTTGTTCAAAGACAGAAACCACTACCTTTGGAAGAAGACAGTGAGGGAAAGTCCTCTGGGGTGCTGGTAATTTCTCCAACTTGATACTGGCTAAATGAGTATAAATACTTGGTGACAATTCACTGGTACCCTTATAATTTGTACACTTTTCTGCATGTATGCTATGCTTGGTTAAAAAGTTGTTTGTTTGTTTGTTTGTTTGTTTGTTTGTTTGTTTGTTTTTAGTGTATAGTGTTTCCAACCCATGGTGCAGTTCTCAAATTCAGGAAGTAAAGGGAAACTCTCCCTTTTACTCTGTGCTGCATCAGCCAGGAAAAACAGAGGAGGAAGTGAACACCTGTTGAGCACTTACTATATGCTACTCACTTTACTGTAGAAGTCCAAGATCAGGGTGCTAGCATGATTGGGTTCTTATGAGCCTTCTCCCCACCAGGTCACAGACTGGTCACACCAGGTCACAACTTCTTCTTGTGGCCTCACTAGGCAGAAGAGGACAGGAAACTCCCTGGGGTCTCTTTTATAAGGCCACTAATCTACTCAAGAGGGCTCCACCCTTCTGAATGACCTAACTCTCTCCCAAAGGCCCCATCTCCTATTAGCAACACATTGGTTAGAATTTCAACATGTGAACTTAGCAGAGGATATGAATGTGCAGTCGACTACATGTACCTCGTCACTATTCTTATAACAAGGCTCTGAGGTATCTATTACCATCTACGTTTACAAATGAGGACTGAGTCTCAGCAAGTGTGAGACACTTGCCTAAACTCATGCAGCAGTAAGCAATTGAGCCCAGGTCTGTCTGCCTAGGTCAGTAATGCTCTTTTCATTATGTCTTGCTGAAAATCATAGCCATTTGGGGTTTATAAAAAAAAATCTTTAGTCGTAAGGTCTCACACTCAAGAAGAGTTTGGGAAATGTAGAAAATACTTTCCCAAAATTTGGGCACCTGGGTGGCTCCGTTGGTTATGCAGCTGCCTTTGGCTCAGTTCATGATCCCAGGGTCCTGGGATCGAGGCTTGCATCAGGCTCCCTGCTCTGTGGAGAGCCAGCTTCTCCCTCTCCCTCTGCCTGCTGCTCTGCCTACTTGCACTCTCTATCTCTCTGCTAAATAAATAAATAAAATCTTAAAAAATATATATTTCCCCCTGGGGATAAAAATACATTATAAGTTTATTAAAAAAATTTTAAAAATTAAATTAAATTAAACATATATATTTTTCCCCAAAATTAAAAACACAGTCCGAGGTTAAATATTTGTAAGTTCCTGGAAGTTACTCATTTAGAAGGAGGTAAATAGAGCCACTTAGCCCATCTTGGCTCATCATATGATGTATGCTTGAAAATAAAATCTTTTCTTATGAACCACTCCCTCTCAAAGATTTAAAAAAGCTCTCAGTGTCTGAAAGATCCTCTTCAACTACATTAACCACTGCCTTAAACACACATGCAAGACTCATAAACCCTGACCTTATTCATTCCAGGAAATCCATTTAAATGGCAAAGAAAAAAACAGCAAGACGAAAAAGCATAGGAGAAAGAATGGGAGAAAATATTTGCAAACCATCTTTCTGATAAGAGGTTAATTTCCAAAATATGTAAGGAGCTCATACAATCTAATAGGGGGAAAAAAACTAATTTAAAATGGGCAGAAGACCTGAATAGACATTTTTCTATAGAAAACATACAGATGGCCAACAGTCACATGAAAAGATGCTTGACATCACTAATCATCAGAGAAATGCAAATCAAAACCACAATGAGATATCAGCTCACACCTGTTAGGATGACTATTATCAAAAAGACAAAAGATAACAATTGTTGGTGAGGATGTGGAGAAAAAGGAACCCTGGTGCTCTGTTGGTGGAAATGTAAAGTGGTATGGCCACTACAGAAAAAGAAAAACAATATGGAGAATCCTCAAAAATTAAAAATAGAACTACTGTATGATCCAGCAACCTCACTTCTCTATACATACCCAAAGCAAATGAAAACAGGGTATTGAAAAGATATCTGCATTCCCATGTGCATTGCAGAATTATTCACAATAGCCAAGACATGAAAACAACCTAAGTGTCCACTGGCAGATGAATAAAGAAGATGTAGGGGGCGCCTGGGTGGCTCAGTGGGTTAAGCCTCTGCCTTCCGCTCAGGTCATGATCTCAGGGTCATGATCGAGCCCCGCATCGGACTCTTTGCACAGCGGGGAGCCTGCTTCCTCCTCTCTCTCTGCCTGCCTTTCTGCCTACTTGTGATCTCTCTCTCTGTGTTGAATAAATAAATAAAATCTTTAAAAAAAAAAAAAAAGATGTAGTATATACATACAATGGAGTATTACTCAGCCATAAAAAAGAAATCCTGTCATTTGCTTCAAGGGGGATGGATCTTGAGGCTTCTATGCCAAGCCATTAAACAAGCCACACAGAGAAAGACAAATACTGCATAATCTCATTTATACGCGGAATCTAAAAAAGCCAAACTCACAGAAACAGAATAGAATAGTGGTTGCCTGGGGCTGGAGATGAGGGAAAATGGGGAGATGATGGTCAAAGGGTACAAACTTCCAGTTATAAGTTCTTATAGTTCTGGGAATCTAATGTACAGCATGGTAACTACAGTTAAAATACTGTATTATATATTTGAAAGTTGCTAAGACAGATCTTAAATGTTCCCACCACACGCACGTGCACACACACACAAATGGTGATTAGGTGAAGCGATGAAAATATCAACCGGTGCCCATTGTAGTAATCATTTCACAAAACAGGGGTCCCCCGATATCCACCGGGAACATTCCAAGACCCCGGGGGGTTCCCTGAAACCACGGATAGTACCAACCCCATATATACTATGTTTCTTCCTATACATGCATACCTATGAAAAAGTTTGATTTGTAAATTAAGCACAGTAAGAGATTAACAACAATAACTAATAATAAAATGGAACAATTACAACAATATACAAAAGTATCCTATTGTATCATACTCACCCTACAGGATGAGACGAAGTCAGGTGAATGACGGATGCACTGCCATGTAGAAGTGGAGTACTATTCAGCTTCTGACGATTCGTCAGAAAGAAGGATAACGGAAGCTATGGAAAGCAAAACCGAAACTGCGGCCGACAGGGGACTACTATATATACATATATACCCATATCAAGTAATCATATTTTACACCTTAAGTGTACTGTATATACATATATACCAGTATCAAGTAGTCATATTTTACACCTTAAGTGTACACCTTATGTCAATCATATCTTAATAAAGCTAGAAAAGAATGAATGAATGAATGAATGAATGAATACCGCTGCTACCTACTGCCAGAAAAAGTTACACACACTCGGATGTCGGATCACTTCAGACAATATATAACATTCTTCTATTTAATTCATATGCTTCCTATACCATACAGGAAAAGTATTAAGTGGATTTAAACTTTTTTAGATAATTCAGGTTGAGACAAAATGAAAAATCCTTCCAGAAGCCTGTGCTCAGGACCTTCCCAGCCTGTTCCCCTTTCACCAAGAAGACCACATTCCTCTCTTCTCCCACCAGACTCTCAGGGTGGCTCACTTCAGTGAAGTGATAGAAGGAAAGCAATAGGACTAGCAGCATTCATTCTAAGATCAGTTTTCCAAGGTAGTCGTCTTTTTAAAGTAAAGCTTATTTATCCACATAAATTCCTACTAGATGAAATATGATTCCAGCCTATGTACCCAAGGAAATTAAAGAATTCCAGTACTGTGGGAGAAAGAGAGCCATTATTATCACTTCTTGAAGAAGGTAGCTATTGTCCATGATGCAAGAAGCTTCACTAAGAGCTTACGGCACTTAGAATATGATTTAAGGATGATGGCCATGAGTCACACTCCTTAAACCCTAAGTGGTTTGATCACTAATGCATTTTTCTCTATTTCTAGATTGGCAAAGTTCCAATAACTTATAGGCATATATTTATACAGATAATATTTCAAATATCATACCGAGATGCTGTCAGGAAGCTGATGTTTAAATAAGTGGGGAAAGAATTCTAACTAGCTAGAATATACAGCCATGATCTCTAAACGAGTCTGTTATTCAGTCTTCTCAGCTCCCCATACCCATTCCTTTTAAGACGGATTCTTGCTTTCTACTTCCATTGTTTTATTACACATATATAAACACAAAGAAAAATGAAGCAAGAACTAGATTTATGTTCATCAGAATGTGGGTGAACTGGTACCATTGTTAATAGGGGTTTAAATTTAATAATGAAATCTTTGGCACAGTATGGTATTACAACGCCCAATTTTTATTATCTACTAGGTGTCAAGCATTGAAATTCACTGTTGGAATTACTGCCATATCTCAGTTCTTGCATGCCTGCAGAGAGACTGGGCCATCAAATACCCTCTCTTAGACCCCAGCACCACACAGTAGAGTCATGAAACAAATAGGAGAATCAACCCAGGTCAATATGTTTAGAACATGACTCCAGAGGGACATAAGATAAGTGATAAGCAGGATTTGGAAATTATAGCAAAGAGCCATTTTGAAGAGGAATGTTTCTAAATTCCAAAATTTACATTTTTTAAGCAAGTGGAAATCAAGTAGTGGTAATGGAAAATAAGAGCATATTATGAATGGGGAAATATTTTCTAACCAGATACTTACTTCATCCTCTCTGGAAAACTTTTCCCTTTCTAAACGTGAATCTCCATTATACTTCCTTGTGTCCACTGTTTAATGGTATCTAGAGTGCCTAGTACAGTATCCGGCAAATACTTATTCAGTAGGCACTTGATAAACATTTATTGCATGACTGAATGAACTGTTGAAATCAGTGACTCATATTTTACTCAGCAAATACAACTACAAATGGTGTTTTTAATTAATTCAGCAACATGGTGTGATTCTAAATGTGTTTTATTAAACCATAAGCAAGCACTGAGATTGTGATACTACAAAGGTAATTTTTCTACCAGAATATAATTATAGTAATGCATTACTAGACTTATTTGTTAAATACAGGCTATTAATAGGCTTTAATCAGCTTCCTAAACTGTGCAGGAAAAAAACTTTTTTTTTTTAACTTAAGTAGGCACTTTCTTTTCCTAACAAGATAAATTATTTTCCAGTTTTAGTTATTACTTCCCCTAGAACGTGCTTTGTCCTCTTAACCCTAACCTTCCCCCAAACAGTCGTCACTGCTCCAGGGGCAACGACCAGGAGACCGGAGCTGGAGCGGGGAGGCTGTTTTTCCTTCCGGAGCGGAGTCGTCGGGGTTGACGTCACCCGCGCTGCAGCTCTGGCGGACCCGAAGAGCAGGGCTGTGGGCTGCCGGTTTCCCTGGACCCCACCGCGCCAGCGCTTGACATTTAGTCCTCGGTAGCTGGTCTCTCCACCCTCTCCCCGCGGCTCATTCTACTATCTTCCGTGCCCAGAGAAGTTGCAGGGGGGTGTGGTGTGCAGAAACGTTTAAATACTTAAGCTACCAGATTTCTCAGTACCAGGAAGGAAGTACCTCCCTTGGACCCAAACAAAAGAAGGGCCTTGTCATGGATCCCCTCTCTGGCCCTTGTCCATCGGCACCTCCCGCAGCCCTGCCAATGAGGGCATCTGCAGAGCCAAAGGTACATACATGCACACCCAGAGGCGACACCTCCTCTCCCAGACCGCACTCGGAGTGCCTAGGACCCCAGAGTTCCCAGGTCAAACAACACAAGCTACTTCCAGAAGCTGTGCAAGCCCACTTTCCAGAGTTCCTCCTCTAGGGCTAGACGACACCTAGAGGGCTCACCCTCAGCCTCAGGGGTGTAACTAACAGAGAGCCCACACAAGTGCATGCAAGATAGGGGCAAGGATGGGGGGGTGGGGTGCCTAGCCTCAGGCAAAGGAACAGTGTTTGCTCTCTCTGTGTCACAACCACCAAGGAGACCAAGGATTCTAAATTCAAATTTACTGAAAAAACATGCATCATAATGTTGGTTAATTTTGAGTGTGGAATTGTGGGTGATTTTTTTCCTATGTGTTCTATATTTGTTTTGCCTCAGTTTTTAAAGTTGAGATAATGATAGGACATTCCTCATTAAATTGTCATAAATCTAAATGAGAGGGACACCTGGCTGGCTCGGTCCAGAGAGGATGTGGCTCTTGATTTCGGGCTTGTGAGTCTGGGCCCCACGCTGGGTGTAGAAATTACTTAAATAAATAAATAAATAAATAAATAATTTAAGACTAAAAGACTAAATGAGATAATGCATTAAAGCTTGAAGCACAATGGATAAATGCTTAACTACAATTTTCATTACACACATACTAATTTTGTAACTAGAAACATAGGCAATAAATGCTATTTTAAAACCCTATTTTAAAGACAAAAACAAAAACAGCCTTCCAGGTCACTGCGAAAGCGTGTGTGTCAGGAACATCTCCTTACTTGCAAGATAAGTTGCTGCCTGATTCATGAATCACTTAATAAAACCATTTAGATCTTTAAAGAAGAAAAAAAAGTGTATGTGTCAAGAAAGAAAGTAAAAACAAATACAGTTTGGTAGCTTGATGTCTTTTCAGAATTTAGATGTATGGTTTGTAGACCTACATAATGGTGCCCCCAGCTTTGCAAATGTTAAGAGTGCTTTCTTCAAATTCTTTTCTTTTTTTTTTTTAAGATTTTATTTATTTATTTGACAGAGAATGATCACAAGTAGACAGAGAGGCAGGCAGAGAGAAAGAGGAGGAAGCAGGCTCCCTGCTGAGCAGAGAGCCGGATCCCAGGACCCAGATCCCAGGACCCGGGGATCATGACCTGAGCTAAAGGCAGAGGCTTTAACCCACTGAGCCACCCAGGCACCCCGCCCCTCAAATTCTTTTCTTACATTCAGATGTCCAAATGTACTGAGTATACTTAATGAAGTATTACAAATGATATCCTGCCCCTTTAAACCTTTGAGGTTTCTTGTTCTCAAATTTACCAACAGAGGTGCTTGGTTCAAAAGAATAACTTCTCTTGAGATAGCCTGTGAAGATCAACAAAGTTCATCTCTAATAGAAATAGTATTTACAAATAATAATAAAGTTTATCAAGCCTTGAGCCTATCCCCTAAGTATAGTAAGAAATAATTTGCTGATATTATTTTATTCGATCCTCAAAACTCTAAGGTAGGTGTTAATATTATTTTATTTTACAAATGATGAAACTGAAGTATAGAGAAGTTCCGTAGCTTGACTGAGTTTCCACAGCCTGTTTCCACAGACAACATCCTGGATGCCAGCTGGGCTCAGCTCTCTGCCCCTTATTCTGGATGCCTCCAGAATCAGCATCACAATCCCCTCCCATCTCTGCATCCTTTCTTCCTTTGGCACTCTCGCTGTTGCCTTTGCTCAGTCCCTCCCAGAACTCAGGCCTCCAACTCAAATTTCTAGTTATAATTGCTTAAAGCATTGAACATAGAGATTACTTTGGGTGACTGATGCCCTTCAACACACATTCTGGAGTGCAGGGGTTCCATGGAATCAGGTGAGCGATGCCCCGGGATAAGATGAGAGAAGTGGAACTGAGTCATGGAGATTCCAAAGGGAGTCAGGTAAGTCAGAGTATGGGGCACATACAGTACACCCTCGTGCCGGAAGTGTGCTCTGTGTGTCTTTCCTCTCTGCTGCACCTCGGAAGAGGCGGGACAGAAAAGGACAGAACTGAGAGGGTGTGCAGATATGAGCCTCAGTGTTGCTGTCAGGGAAAAGGGCATTGAACTGATGGAGAGTCTCCAGGGTAGGGAACACAGTTTGGATCAGAGAGAATAGTAAGTAAAATTCACTCTTCTTCATTTAAACTCCGTACCAAATCCATTCTTGTTTGTTTGTTTAGTTGAATCTAATCTATGTTAAAAAACAAAACAAAACAAAAACAAAACAAAAAAAACCAGAATCTAACCAATGTGTTTTTGAAATATAGAGATGTGGGTAGGGGTGAGCCACAAATTTCTTCAAAACTGATATGTGTTGGGGATACAGCTCATGAGCCCAGAGAGGCAAAATGTTCCCAGAAGCATGTCACCAGATGATATAGTTTGGAAAGGAGCAAGGGGACAAGAGAAGGGCATCTTTTCTTTCCATCTCCCTTTCTCTCTTTTCTTTCTTCAAATGCACTGACTGAATATGCTGACTTTTGGGGGCTAGACTGAGGTACAATCATGACATCTGCCCTCTTTAGAGAGAGAGAGATGAAAATGATATTTCATTTTAAATCCGCATTTCAGTTCAACCTCACCCTTCGGTACAAAAGCATCTAGGGCACTCAAAAACTCTTACTTGCTCTTGTTTCTGTTACCATAACAACAGGAATCTGCTCTGAATGGACAGGAAGGGTAGGGAAACAAATATGTTTCAACCTCCTTGAGAAATACTTTCTTGCTGATAGCACAACGCTTCCGGTGTTCCTGGCTTCTAAGCATATGTAGGGATAGAAACTTTTCTCTTCCTTCCTTCTAGGTTCTTTGGCTGATCTAATAATTAAAGACATAAGACAGAGTAATAGGAGAAAAGCAAATCTAATTTCATACTAATGGGAACCCATAAAAATATGAGACCTCAAAGAAGTGACCAAAGCAGGCAGCTTTTTAAAAACCTTTCCTTGTTTAAAAAAACAAGGACACAATAAATTTGTGAAGAATTGACAAGACAAAGGAGTTGGGGGATGGAGCAGCAGGTCATTGAAGAAGTAACAAGGTTCCCTTATCCAGCCTCCTCAGCCCTGAATTCCCCATCTCTGGTGATGAGGATGGCTTCTACCCTCCTGGTACAGGGAGGGTATATTGCACATGGGAGAATTATTTCCTGCTTTTAGGGAAACAAAGGAGGATCCTTCTCGCACCAGCTGTTTTTCTTCTTTTTTATTTTTAATTGAAGAATAGTTGACATACAAGCTTATATTCGTCCCAGGTGTACAACATAGTGATTCAAAAATGCTATAGAACCAGCTGTTTCTTAAGTAAGTTCAATTCAAAATCATCAATATGCCAAAGTGGTATATTTGGGGATTCTCCTTCACATATTAAGTGGTTAATAGAAGTACCATCAGGAGCCTGATTCTCTCTAGGATCTAAGCTATGTGGCTAAGGAACAACCTATTTGATCCAATTCTTCTACCTGATGGAAGGCAGCAGGTGGGGCTCACAGAAAGCCCTCGGTCAAGTCCCAATAGCAGCCAGGACACACAGGGCTGTGGTTCTGCATGGCCTCAGATAGGTGCACAGCCTATGCTAGGAATGGCCACAGTCAAGACTTACTGGAAACAAAGCCAAGAACCCTTTGTAGAGTCTGAATCCTGGTTATGACTCAAAGAGAAAATAACAAAGTCCCTCTCCCAGCCATTCTCACAGAAGTTATAATTTGTACCTGATCCCATTCAATATTTTTGAATCCTATTGTATGCCAGACCCTCTATACAATTATTAGGTCTAGCCACCTCCACATCTTTATGAAACAGGTACAATTATCCCCAATTTTCACCAGGAAAACCAATGTTCAAAGAGGTTAAAAAAACTTGTCCAGATTCACAGGGCCATCAAAGACAGTCTCACCTTCAAATTCACCTAAGTAAAAAAAGAAGCCCGTCCTATGTTCTGCTGCAATGCAGGAAGTGGGCAGAATGCTGAGCAACTCCGTCACTGACTGGCAACACACTAATCAACAGTAAACCAAAAGCTTGGTCCTTACTCCCAAGTAGCTTGCACATTGAGGCACTCAGACCATAGACAATATATATGATTATTAAATATGTATGTGATTATATATGCATGATTATATATAATATATATATGTGATTATAAGTTGTAGTAAGTGTTGTTAAGGAAATGATGCCCTAAGAAAGAATTATGACTTCATCCTCATGAAAAATTCTGCCCTCCGGAGCCTTCTTCCTTGCAAAGCAAATGCAGAGACTTGATCCACAGGCCTGAGATGATGGGCTAGGGAACAGCTCTGCACAGTGACAGAGAATATGAACTTGCTCTCAGTCCACCATTTGAGACCCAGTTCTGCTACAACCTAATTGTATGACCTGGGACAAGCAACTTAAAACTCTAAAATTGGCCTCACCAAATACAGAAATACATATAAAGCACTTAGCTGAACCTGGCATATAACATAAATATGAGTTTTCTCAATGATATTATTATTGGCATTATTTCCCTCCCACCCACACCAAAAGTCCTCCCACATATTTCCTGTGATGGCAATGAGAAATGGTGGCTTCTAGAGATTATGGAACTAAAGACAAGGAGTATCAGCTTAACTGGATGAAAATGTCTACTTCTTCTGCCCAGGCTGACCCAGTTTCTTTCTCTCCTGTGTTATCTATAAGCTGATGCAGCAAATGCTGTCAATGACCCACTTCCGTGTCCTCGAATCCCTTCACCATTTTCATGCTCACTGGGTCCTTAGCGCACTCTTTCTGGTGGTCTGCCTGCCAGCTGTCTGAACCTGAATTTATGCCCCCCCCCCCCTCCGGGGACAGCCCTAACCTATGCATGACTGACAGGTGCAGAGGATAAAAGGATAAAACCCTGCTTCTCTACAGCCTGATGGAGGAGGCAACTTGAATGAGTGCTCTCCTTTGTAGAACTTTGCTTCATACTACACCCTCTTCCCCTTTCAAGTCACACTTCCCAACCCCCTATCAGGGGACACTTCCTACTAAGTAAACAGCTTTCACAAAAATCCACTTAAGGTCTGCTTCTGAGGAACCAACCTAAGACAGGTTAGTGTTAATTGGCTTAAACACCTGCTTTAAAAGCATGGTTAGAAATAAAACACTCAGGTAAGAAATCCTTTCGTTTTAGCAAGGCTTGACACACAACTTTTAGTATTCTCCGAGAATTGAAGAGAGTACCAATGGGCATTTCGTCCTTCAGTATGAAAGATGGAAGACTATTAGAGTCAAGAAGTGTAAACACAGTGATGCATTTTGGAACAAGATGCACCTTCTGGGCAGCAATCACTCCTGAGTTAGAGTCATCAGATTTTCCATTGTTGCTTGTTCCCAAATGAAATGTTTCCTAAACAAAATTCAGAATGTGCCAGAACAAGTAAGACTTTTAGGTGCTCAAAATTACAAAGAGATTCTAACCTTTTAAGGTAAATGCAACTAGTAGGAGTAAAGCATTCACCATTTGAATGTTTGATGGAATTCTATCTAAGAGAATCTCTTTATTCCTAGAGCTTAATTGTCTAAATATGTAACTTGTAGACATGCAACAATGGTGTCTACAATTTCCGGGTGGCTTTTCGTTAGATTAAAATGTACCCAGGCTTTCCCTTTAGGGAAAAAAAAAAAAATTCAGCTCTAATTAGAAATTATTTTTGAGACTAGCCTCCTTTGTCATGACTGTTGCTATATGGTCTTAGATGTGAAATTTCTGATATGATCATAACATTCAGAGTTTAGAGATCATCTAGACTTATTTTTTCTTTCTAGAGTTCTACATTTCCAGTTTTTCCACAATAGGTATATGGATATATATAAGATATTTTTACATATATGTATATACAGATATGCATATCCTTATGTGCTTTGTGTGTATATAAAAATATATACATATGTATGTATAAACATACAAAGAGAAAGATTAGTTTTATAAGTTGAAGTTTCTAAATTGGACCAAGTTCAAGTGTATGGATACTTAAAGTATTTTAAATTAGAATAATGCAACAGTTTAGCTTATATATTATCAAAGTGTTTTTTCAGTAATAAGACTTATTGCTGAAGGTGGGAATATAAACTCATATACTCTTTGAAAACAATTTAGCAGGAGCCTTTAAAGTTTGTAATCCAATAGCTTTATGCATATAAAACTGCAATAAATAAAAAGGCTTTTGTATAAATATGCACTTTTTTGGTAACATTAAATAGGTTGTCTACCTTTTATTAAACTTAACATATTTATAGAGAATGATACAATTCAATAAATCTCACAAACTGAACCTACCCACAGAACCATCACCCAAAGAAAGAAGCAGACTATTACCACGACCCCAGAATATAATAGCTTTCCAAAGAAGAAACAAATTAATGTCCAACAACAGAGAAAAATTTATGGGACGAACTAGGGAAATGTTAAGCAAAGACAACAAGACAAAGCAATAAATAAGATTTCTGTAGACACAGAGTCATAAACTTGCAAGAGCTGTATTATTGGTGGTGTGGCCAAGGCAATGGGAAATTGTGCCAAGTGGCCTTTATGAAGAATATTCGGGAGAATCACAATGGCCAAGGCTCTGAGTAAAAGTTCTGCTCAGGTCGTGTCAGGTCTTGCCTAAAGCTTCTGTAAATGAGGTCTAGGTTGACATATAATCTAAACCAAATGCTGAAAGTAAGTAGGCAATCACAGAGGGGAGAGGCAGATAGGGATGACAGTCTCACCGAGGATGAAAAATATGGAAATATATCCTGTATGCTGAGAAAAGATGGAGTTCACCATTTTGAAGCACACAGTGAACATTAACATCAAATCAGATTATAGCCAAAGGCTAATGAGAAAACCAAGCTTAACCAATTGGTGTAACCAGCTATTACCATCTGGTTTATGACTAAGCACAGATAAATTAAGCATGAGCCTGAGATACAAACCAAGAACATGTAGAATAGTTTCAGAAGCCAGAGCAAAGAAGCCTAAATAATGCAACAATAACATTCCAACAAACAAACCTAATGCTCCTTGAAGCTAGGATGGCAAGAACCTTTTTCACCCACATGTCCAGGCTTCAGGGAGAAACGAGAGAACCAGGTTGTAATATCCACATAGACAGTCCAGGTTTCACAGGAACCCTGAGAGAAAAGGGTAAGCTATGTATGACAGAACTATCTCCATGACTTCCACAGGACCAAGGTCAAACCAAAGTCATTGCAGTTGGGGGTTTCTTAGCCTGGGGGAAGACAGGACTAGTTTGTTTCATAGATTCATTCTTTCTTTCAACAAATAGTTACTGAGTCCCTACTAAGTGTCCGACACTGTGCTATCCAATTTTTCACTAAGAAAAATTCATACAGGTCCAGGCTGTAAGAGGCTATCACCTAAACTGTGATAAGGAAAGACATGTTTACCTGCAAGCTAATGAAGCTGCATTTCAGGCTGAATTTCAAGGCCTGCACCTAATTATTTTTTCACTATTTTGTATTCTTTGGGCCCCACAAAGGCCCCACTTCTGTTGATGAGTCCTGTGAAAAGGCCAGATTCCTATGATGGCATCTCTCATGCTTCATTACACACATTTATTTTCATATTTGTCTTTCCCTAGAACCCTGAACCCCTTCACATTAGGGACATTTCTAATTTATCTTTGTGTCTCTGATATTCAATGCAGATGTTAAATAAGTGAATAGACTTAATTGAACTTTTAGTTATCCATATACTAATCAATGGCTTTCATGTTTCTGAATATAATTTGTTCACTTTTTGCTTTCCCTCAGGAAAGGTCATTTTGAAAATTCCAATCTGACCAGGCTGGAACAAGTGAAGAATTTTTGACTCCTAGTCAGACCAAGGAGCCAAGAAAAGAAGCAGCTTTTTGTGGCCAGGTGAGGTAGCAAGAGTAGGTCACAGGTAGAAAATCTGTGATGTGTGGAGTTGCTGAATCAATTAAGGAAATGAGGTGCCTGGAACAACCACTCTCCTCAAACCAATGACTCTTGAATTTGAGTAAAGAAGTAACAGTTTGTTTATCTTCCTTTCTCAGCCCTGAATTCCCCATCTCTGGTGATAAGGATGACTTCTACCCTCCTGGCACAGGGAAGGTATCTTTCACATGGAAGATTTATTTCTTTCTTCCAGGGTGACAAAGGATATCAGGGTACCTTTCTTTTTTTTTCTTTTTTTTTTTCTTTTATTTATTTATTCAACAGAGAGAGAAGGCCGGAGAGGGGAAAAAAGCAGGGGGAATGGGAGAGGGAGAAGCAGCCTTCCCGCCGAACAGGGAGCCCGATGCGGGGCTCGATCCCCGGCCAGGACTCTGAGATCATGACTGGAACCAAAGGCAGACGCCCAACGACAGAGCCATTCGGGTGCCACGAGTACCTTTCTTGTACCTCTTTCTTAAGTAAATTTAATTCAAAATAATCAGTATGCCAAAGTAACCTATTTTAGGGTGGCATCTTCTACTCCCCTCCAGCGTGAGGCATATTTTGAAAATGTATGCAGGTCACAAGTCTTGACCTATCCTTCAGCTTGCCAGAACCAAGAGTATCTGAATCCTCTTTTGGAGAACCTTAAGAATCATTTAGAGAGAAATTTAAGAATCTTAAAAGGACATGGACTACAGATTCCCTCCCTTTGCAACATCCATCCTCCCATGGAGCAATTTCTGTTGGAAGCAGCCTTTCAGCATTTAAATGGCTCCAACTATTAAAATCCAAGGGAGACTCACTTAGGCCCTGCTGCACACACACCATGCTCACTGCTCTACACACACCACATCTCCAAGTCTTGGCTCTTGTCAGTGACTGCCTGAAATAACCACCCCTACCCTTCCAGCTTCATCCCGCCTGCCTGTTCCCACAGTAAGGTTTTTATCCACACCTCTCCTATTATATTTCTCTCCCAGCGTGACAATTATTTGCATTTCCATCTTCCTCCCAGAATAACGTGAGCTCCTTGAGGGTAATTTCTCTCCCTTCTGGCCCTAGTACCTAGCTCATACAGTAAATAAGAGGTTTTTGAATGAATGTAGATAATGTATTATTCAAATCGTTGACTCCTCCCTTTGGAGGCAAAAAAATTTCTTACACGTCCCAATTGTCTCCCCATTTCCACATCTAATTGCTGGAAGACCTTTACCTTTGTCATAATTTTAAAGGTAAAAATCAACTCGGTAGTATGAATTGCAAAACAACCAAATCAAACCCAAATGATACAAAATGATGTCCCAAAATAGAATCTAAAACAGAGAGCTATATTAAGTGAACTAATTAAATAAGGAAAATGAGAAACTTGCTTTTGCATTACAAGTTCCTAGTTTTACCTAAATGAATGATAAAAGAAAGTGTGGAAGAGCAAAATGACTTCACAGTAAAACTCTAAGCCCCAGAAGATCCTAGCATTCCTTCTATTCTAAACTTAGCTCAGCCACTGGCCCACCATGTGAATGAGTCACTGTTCTTCCTTGACTTAAATCATCCCTCTTATAAAACTTGTTAAAGAAAGACGTCACTGCAAATTAGATGTTGTAGCTAAGTTTAGCCATCCTTAGGACATAAATATTATAACTTATGTGAGTTCAATCATTTTTGTTTCATGACTTATATTTGGTCATGTGCTTAAATATATGTTTTTATACATGCTGTAGCTAAAAATACGCCTTATGCATAGAGACTTATATTTATATATAATATTAATACAATATATATGCAAATATCCACAGAAAGCACCTTGCACAGAAACATCCTTGAGCTATTTTAAGAGGCAGCATTATTTTACTGACAAGTGTTCAAAATTTAGCTCTCTGACTTGCCCCCAGCCTAACCTCTGAATTGACTATTCTCAGAGAGACTATGTGAGTGTGTAAGGGTACGTATTAAGGAGAAAGACCCTGTCCCTGGCTTCTCAGATAATGCCATTCATAGTGTAACTGAGGGATTCATGGGGTCTCTTTGTCAGAAATATACCCCTACAGGCTTGTCAGAAGGCTGAGATTCCAGTTATCACCAGTATAACCTTCATTCTTTATGAGCCGTCTTAAAGATGCAGGTGTTTTCATAGATTAGGACACTGTATTATCTCCTAAAGGATGCACATTTAAAATCTGACTGACTGGAGAAGTTAGTTTATCTGACCAACCCACTACCACCCACTGTTGTCATCTCTTTGAGATTAGGATCCTGAAAGAATGAGGAAAAGGAAAGCTATGCATGGTGACTTAAGAAGCCCCAAAATATTGCTTGGGAGGCAGAAGACAGAAACCTGGATAGTCCAGCAGTTTCATGAGGGTCTCAGCCTGAAGAAGCAGGTGGCAGAGGAGAGTAACAGGGACACTAGAAGCCAGGTAAGTATCAGCAAAAAGCTAACCCTGGCCAGTGGCCAAGGCTGACTGCTGTATGAGAGTTACAGAGAACTTTTTGTAAGTTACAGAGAACTTTTTCATGTCATGTGAATCTCATAAAATCCCAGTGAAGTAGGTATTGTTCTGTGTGTCCTCATTTTATAAAGGAAGCACATGGGATTCAGTAACTGAGTCACTCACGCATGGTCACTCAACTAGGAAATGGCAGAACCAGGTTGCAATCTACGGTCTTCAAAATCTAGCCAGTCTTCTTGTTACGTCTTTCTGATTGCATGTGTCAGGTCAAGCAGTGGGGGATTCTGTCTCCTCCAACACACACAGATGTGGTTATGCTGCATTACTCAGTTTCTACTTACTATGGTCAGATCTGGGCTGAGCTCCCCAACAACAGTCATAGCCTGCTCTAATATATCAGGGAAGCCAGTGTCCCTGCAAACATAAGGCAAGTGGCTAAAGGAGAAACGTAAAAGGGAGGCAAATATTAAGACAGGCAAGGAAGGTATCCCGAACCCCCTGATCCAAGAGAGAATGTTGCTCACATCGTCTTGTGTGGTCAAAGGAAAATCTGAGACCAGGGAATACAGATTCTGGAAGAAGTCATGTGATCATCAAGCCTTCCATGAACAGGAAAAAAGAGGCATGCTTCAATTTTCTTAAGAGACTCATTCCCTTGTTCAGTCATCTTTCCTTTTAAAAAGGTGTTCTTTTTTAATCTAATTTAAATGTTTTCCACTAGCTTTCTTAGGTCTGCTCAGGAAGAGATCATCAGTGCCTATATTTAATACTTGAAAGCCTACTAAGAATCCCTTCAGTATTTCCTCTCCAGTAAAACAGCCACAACTCCTTTGATAGCTCTTTGTAAAGCCTAAGTCCTATTTTTCATGCCTTTAATCAATTCCATTGCTCATCTGTGGTCCCTTTCCAATTTTATCACACACACCTCAAGATGTGAAGACCAAAAACAGTGCCCTGGATGCATTACTCTAGGGAATGGACCAATAAAAGGCTGGTTTTTTAGCTCCTGGAAGAAGAACACAAAATAAGAGCCAGGGTCATGTTCATGCCCAAATATCACATAAATAACAGAACTGCCTTGCTGACTCATTGAATGTGCATTCCACTTGCTGCCACTCCCCTGGGACGACGCCCTCCCTCCTCAGCTGCAGCCCAGTGGTCCATGTTGAGCACTCCTGCCCATAACTCTATTCTGACCCTTCCTGGGCTGCACTGCTAGAGAAGAGAGAACCACAGCAGCTCACAAGTTTAAGATAGTAGCCACTCCTCATTATCACAGATGACTGGAGAGTCACAGAATTTTAGAACAAAAGGAATGTAGAGCACCACACAAGAAAGAAAGAATTCATAGTATATATAGGTGCTCAATGAAGCCTCTACAGGTACAAATAGCCTAACAGCATTTGTAGGTAATTTATACACTTAGGTCTGTCTATATAAAAGGAAACATTATCCTCATTCCCCAGCTCACAGGTTTGATCAGCAAAGTGGCCAAAACTGAGAAAGCCAGAAGTACCCAGCGCTTATTAGAAGATCTATCACAGTCGGACTAGCAGTCACTTAACCAGTTTTCTCTCTTGCTTTCCCTTTCCACTTGCATATTTAAACAAGCTATTTGTTCCTCACAAAGGGGAACTGCTGCAACCTGAACTTTCTCACTTTTCTCCCTGAAGCAAAACAAGATTGGGTAAGTAAAAGACCCAGAAACATTCTAATCAGGATTCTAATCAACAACTAAGATTCAGGCAAACAAGAAAACAGATTCCAGAGTCAGCAAAGAGCCTGCTGATTCTGCTAGAGGCATTTCTAGCACAAGTAACTCAAGCTTTAACTTTTAATAGAGACGTCCTCATATCTGAATGCCCCAGGCCTCTCTGCCTGGAGGAGCTGAGGACCTATGGCAAATATTTACTCAGTCTCACAGCATCCTTTTGAGACTGGTATCTTTCTACTCTACTGATGGAATGCCACCCTGTAGAGGCTTCTGAGGTAGCACCATGTGCCCCTTACTCTCACAGAGCATACAGCATGGGGCCTGCACCATTTCACATTCCCCCAGAATGAGTCCAGTTCTCGGGAATGTTAGCTTGATACCTGCATTGCCAGCTTGGTAATGTAAGGTGGTCATTTCAATAGAGAGTAGTCTGCAAAATCAGTAAAATGATTCTATTGTATTCATTTTAGTAGGTGAACTCTTGTCTATTTGCAAAAGAATGCAGTTATTTCTTAATGATATTTAGGCCAATTAAAACACAATGAAGACAAGAGGTGTTTGCACTTCTCTGTTCACTACAACATTATTCATACTAGCCAAGAGGTGTCCAGTGATGGATAAGCAAATAAAATGGGGTACACACATACACATTGGACTATTATTCAGTCGTAAAAAAAGAAGGAAATCCTATCATATGCTACCGGTATGCACCTTGAGGACATTATACTAACCGAATAAGCCAGTCAAGGAAGGGTAAATACTGCATGATTCCACTTATATGAGGTATCTAAAGTAGTCAGACTCACCAAATCAAAGAGTAGAATGGTGGTTACCCTGGGGCTGGTACAAGGGGCAAATGGGGAACTACTGTTCAATGGGTATAGTTTCAGACACGTAAAATGAAAAGGTTCTAGAGATCTGCTGTACAACTTTGTGTTTATAATAAGCAATATTGTTCTGTACACTTAAAATTTAAGAGGGTAGATCCGATTTGTTTTTTACCACAATAAAAATGTAATCCCCTCTACTTCACTGTAAATAACAAACTGAATTGACAATAAAATTATATGCATATCAAAATAACACACACACACACAATAAGAATAGAGCATTTAAGAACGAATAAAGACAAGGTTCTGGAGTAGGTTCTAGAGATGCCTACTGTACTCAGTTTGCCTAGATCTAGAACCAGGGCCACCTTTATGACCTTACAACCTATACAGTCACATTGCACCCTGAGCTCAGAACAGACCTGTACTTAGTTTAATACTCTGCTGGTGGTGCCTAGAAATTCTTAATATTTATTTTTTTTTTTTTAGAAAGGGCTTTACATTTTCATTTTGTCTAGGCCCCACATAGTGTGGAGCTGGTCCTGCTCAGAACTGGTTGTGTCTGTTCAGACTGGTTATTTCACATATTTCATTCCATGTGCCTGGAAAGTGATGATGTCCAGTAATTATTGTATAGTCTATGCACTGGGGTCAATGGGTTATAAAATAAGAAAATACATTAGGACATTAGACACAGGTAGTTTCCTTGCTAAAGGTAGTTTCTGTAACCATTTAAGTAATTGAGCTGGGATATGGAGTATTATAGTTGGGAGTAAAAGAGATTTGGAAATCTATAACTTTGATCTTCTCTCTGCCTGACAATACCCACCCCTGAACAGGCCAATGACCAAGGCTACCCTCCCAAGCACATCCCCAGCAAACTGGAAGGCCTGGGAAATCTTGCTCATCAAATCTCCTCCAGCCTGATATCTTCTGATATCATTTGCTAAAAATGGATCCTTTCTCTTATAACAGTAATGATAGCCTATGGTAGGTGTCCAAGTGCTCATTTTCACCAATGCTCCAGCCCAGTTCTCTGAAGGATTTCCTCAGGGTTATCTAAAGGAACCAGAAAGAATAGATATTTTCAGAGACTTGAGTTGAATATTCTTACAACAACTGGGTGATCAAGTTACCTACAGTTTTTAGATCATGTGAATGAAAAGCAAAACTAAGCCTAAAGTCTAAATGACTCTAGTCTACACAGAGATAATTTGTTAAGAATGACTACAAATTAATTATCTCAAGGTATAATCAAACAAACTTCATAAATTTGTTTATTTTTTCCATCCCGTGGTAGGATGCCTGTTACAGTAATATCAGGGACATAAGCTATTCATTAAAATTAAACCGTTTAAAAAAAAGAAAAAGGCACTCTCTCCCCTATTACATCTCAAACAAAGATCCTAGTAAGAAAAGCAGGACCTCTCCCCATTACTGGTAATAATAGAGAGAAACACAGACTGATTAGATTTATGAGAATCTAGAAGCCTTGTTTTGGCAGTTTCAATATCCTTTTCACCAGCCTTTCCACCAGGATGTCTAGCAATCAGCAAATTGAACTAGTTCACATTTTTGTTTCTTCTCCTTCCCTCTAATTGAAGCACAATAAATAATCTCCTGATCAGAGCACAGAATCTGCAAATGAGATCATCAGCTTCTTCCATAATTATAAAAGTTATATGAGCAAGATATGCCCCTTGCAAAATCACAATCCCAAGATAGCCTCCATCTAATTAATGCTAAAAGCACCATTTGCTTCCCCAGCTCACTGTAGGACCAAGCATCTTGTTTCCACAGCCAAGAAAGTATATGACAATAAAGAAGTCAGACTGCCTTCCTCTGATGATCCCTGTTTACACTCAAAGTGGAGTAGCCAGAAGAGATCTTAGCAGGGGATCATCCAAGAACATCTGCATCTACAAGCAAGATGGAAAATTCCCAAACACTTAAGAAAGTCTCATGTCTATTGTTTGAATGCTTTTTTTGTTTTCTATTTCTCATCAAAGCTTAAATTTTAGAGACATACAAGTCAATGCCCAAAGTCAAATATCCTTGGGGCCTTTGAGCAACTACAAAGAACCGGGCTCTAATTTGGAAGCTTATGTTTTCTTAGAAACAAATCCATATTCATTTAACCAATCTATAACTTTTAGTGAGCACCTACTATGTGCATGTTCTGTTACTGTTCCCATCTGTCACCTGAAAGCATTAGATGCTTTTACCTACTTGGATCAGAAAAGAAGAAAAGCAGAGTTCCTACAGAATTCATACAACCTCAGGACAGAAACACTTTGGGTATTCAAAGGAGTAAACTTTGACTCTTCTTTCAAAAGACATTTGTTGTTGCCCAAATCCTTCCTAATATCTAACCAAAATCCTTCATGTTACAATTTATTTTTTTCTGTTGTCTATATGGACAATAATTGTTCACCAACTTCCACAGGATTAATTCCAAGTCAACAAATAGTGATTGAGGGCCCATTATGTGCCAGAAACTACAGGCCTTAAGGATTGGAAGTTGAATAATTATGGTCCTTGGATTCTCAACCTCTCAGCAAAAGACATGTGTGCAATTAAATACTAAACTAGTACTATGACAAGCTGCAGCAGAAAAACAGAGAAAGGAGCTGGTCTTTCCTTGAAAGATCAGTAGCATTTCACCATGAAAAAAAAAAAAAAAAAAGAGTGTAAGAGCATTCCAAAGAGAAAGAGTCATAAGTAGAAGGTGATAGATGAGAAGAGAAAGGTAGATTGGGGTGCAATTATTAAAGATAGTCCAAAGACTTTGGATTCCAACTAATAGGTTAGAGGAAGTCACAGAAATTTTTCAAGCCAGCATAGGGAAGTAACATAACCAGGGGCTTGTTTTACACAGATCATTCTGGAGGCAGAGGAAAATGACTAGGAAGAGTAATTAGAGCCAAAGTGTTGGGAGGCTATTGCAAAAACAGCAAAAGATTGTGTGAATATGGAGCTCTGCAGAAAATAGGATTGGAAAATTCATAAGACTCAGAGGCCAATTAAATGAATGGAGTAAAGAGGAGGAAACAGAAGAATGCTCTGAGGTATTTAGATTCGGTAGCATGGTAGATAACAATGGTGGAATGAATGTAGGTAATGATTTTATTGGGAACATATTGAGTTTGAGATACCCATTGGACAACCAATGAATGTCAGATGGACATTTGAATTCACTCACAAAAGCTGTGTAATTGAGAGTCATCAGACCATCACAAATGAGCTCATCCAAGGTAAAAATATATTTTACCTATATATATTTTACCTATAGAATAGTATAGGTAAAAAGGAAAAGTATAGGATAAAGGAGGAAGAACAGAACTTGAGGCCATCCACATTTAAGAAGGAAGAAGAGGCATTATGAAAAAAAAAAAAAAAAAAAAGACCAGGACAAGGAGGAGAAAAGTATGGGGACAGGAAGGAAACCAGTAGATTCAAGTCAAGTGAAAAGAAATCTTCAGAAATGAAGGAGATGCTGGATAACACAGAATGAGGCTACAGAGTTATTGGTTTCAGAAAGTATGGGACAATTAAACACGAACAAAATTCAGTAAAATTTTGGAGGACATACAGATGGCCAGAAATCGAGATAGAAACTGAAACTGAAAAAGCATTTCAGTAAAGGGGAAAAAACTGAGATAGTTTTGTTTTTCTTTGTTTTTATTATGTGGGAGGCAAAGTTAACAATGAAGTTAGAGAGCAAGATGAACTGAGGATCTTGAAGAATAAAAAGAACAAGTACAGGAAATAGAAAAAAGAACTGATTAGAAGTGAATGCATTATAGGTTCAACGGACATGGGTAATCATAAATTTACAAGCAGAGCTGGATCAAAGCAGATTCAAGATTTTTCCAACAGTCCTCAGCAACCAGGAGGAAGCACATGGTTGAGCTGATCCAAGTTTAAGTGTTAAGGTGAGTGTAGAAGAAATGGTCAGAGATTGAAAGCATTTAGGGATCCAGGGAGGGTCATTAAACTGATCCAAGATGGGTGAGGAAACAGTGAAGGGAGAAAGAGGCAGGTAGCCTATAAAACAAAGCACAGGATGTCAGAAAACTAGAGGGAGTCTCTATTGAGTTTTGTCTTAAAAAAAAAAAAAAAAAGACTTTTTTAGAGCAGTTTTAGGTTTACAACAAAATTCAGAGGAAGGTATGGAGATTTCCCATACATGCAAGCCTCTCCCATTTTCAACATTTCTCACTAGAATGGTGCGATTTTTACCAAGAATGGATCTACTTTGACACATCATAATTACCCAAAGACCATAGTTTACCTTAAGGCAACTCTTAGTGTTGTACATTCTATAGGTTTAGACAAAAGTATAATGGTATATCCATTATTATCCATATTATAATATAGAGGTTTTTTTTACTGTCCTAAAAATTCCCTGTGCTCTACCTGTTCAAATGTCCTGTCCCTACCCCAACCCCATCCCCAACCCATCTGCCATCCCTAGCTACTACTGATTATTTTACTGTCTCCAAAGTTTTGCCTTTTTCAGAATGTCATGTAGTTGGAATCATACAGTTTGAAGATTGGCTTCTTTCACATAATAATATGCATTTAAGTTTTGTCTTCTTTCACATTTGGCTTCTTTCACATAGTAACATGCATTTAGGTTTTGTCCATATCTCTTTGTGGCTTGATATGATCATTTACTTTTAATACAGAATATTCCATTGCCTGGATGTACTATAGTTTATTTATCCATTCACCTACTGAAGGACATCTTGGTTCTTCCAAATTTTGGCAATTATGAACAAAGCTGCTTTAAACACATGGACAGGTTTCTGTGTAGACCTAAATCCAGCCTGACTGCTGAATCTTGCAGTAAGAGTATGTTCAGTTTGTAAAAAACAGCCAAACTGTCTTCCAAAGTGTCTCTCTGCTGTATTTTATCACAAGTTTCATGGGTGTAGGCAATGGCAGCAATGATTGGTACTCAGAAAGCAGAGTTTTTTAAAAAGTTCAGAGTAGAGCATTTCTAAGGCACTAGTGGTTCAAAGAAGTACCATATTTGGTAGCATAGGTTGGAGAGGGCTCCTCAAAGCATAGTTTTTACTATAGTTTAAAAAAAAAGTTAGTGGGGTTCACTTCTAGGCATTTTAAAATTTTTAAATATTAAAACATTAAAGCACAATTTTAGCAGAAAATGTGAAATCTTTGGAATCTTGAGGCGCTGGAATTTTTAACAATTCCTGTTGGCTGGAACCTCTGCTGGCCAGTTTTAATACCCTCTTCTGAGCTCTGAAGAAAAGATACTGAGCCACCTTGACTTGGGTTTTCCATTACTTGGAACACAATTCCTAGCCAAGATTACAAAAAAATAAAACAAACAAACAAAAAAACCAGCTTAAGCAAGAAGGGGCTTATATCACAAGAACAGTTCAGTAGTGGTTTCAGGCTTACGTGTTGGTGTGATTCAAGGGCTCAATGATATTGTCAAGGACATGTTTCTTCTTTGTCTTTCCTGGTATCATCTCCACTATGAGGCTGGCTTCTTATGTGGTGTGTTACATTATATCCTACGCCACCCAGAAGGAAAGTAAAACTTCTTTTCCCATAAGAAAAAATTCCACTAAAAATTGCAGGAAAAAAAAAAGTTCTTCTCTAATCTCACTATCCTAAGATAGATCAAATGTCAAGTCCTGCCACGTAGTCAGGAGTACAATTATCCTGATTAGTTATATCTAGAAGTGGAGTTGGTGTCCCATAAAAGCCAAGAGCGACATGTGGTCAATAGAGCAAAAATCAGGGTACTTAATAAGAGAAGGAGAAATGTGCACAGATACATTTCACACTGTCTATTTTTTTTTAGGTTTATAGGTAATATTCCTCCCTGAATTAGGATTCTGTGATGTCCAGCAAAGATAGAGACAAGAAAATAAATTTAGACAAGATAATACCACCTACTATAATGTTCCATTGTTGTTAGAAAATAGTTTTCATTATGTCCTTTTTCCTGTGTATGAACTCAGGTTCAAATCACATCTCTGTTGACGGAAGAAGTTTCGTGGGCAGCAGCAGCAAACTATTCCATAAATTACCATTTTTAAGGGTAGTCTAATTTCCCATCTCTGTCTCAAGAAATCCCTTTTTCCTTTATTCTAGGAAAAGGTATTACTGTCTGGAGGCATAAAGTAAATTCTTTTTAGTATGAAAATACAATCCTTCTTTTCTTTATCAGAATGACAGAAACAAATGCCTAGAGCTTGAGCCTATTACAGACTTTTGCCTGTAAGTGCATTTAAAGTTTATTTTATCTTATGGCAGGAACACATCTAATTTGGCATTCTTTTCTCCTGGAGGGAGATCTAGTTTGATTTATGATGAACATTTAATTAGTAAGTTAATTTCACTTCCTATATACACTTTGCAGCTGTCCTATTAGAGTAAGGGGGAGATGCCACAGTGAATTCTGTAAGTCCCCTGGTTATTTCAGTCACTCAAGGAGATATTTACTATGTTCCCAAAATTATGTTGGCATTAAAGTGCAGCTCACTGGCCATGACCTCCAGGAGTTCATCTAGCTGGGAAGACAGTCATGAGCTTATAAAACAATTAAAATAAGTCAATCAGAGAAAGACAATTATCATATGATCTCACTGATATGAGAAATTTGAGAAACAAGACAGAGGATCATAGGGGAATCCAGGGGAAAAATGAAACAAGATGAAGCCAGAGAGGGAGACAAACCATGAGAGACTTAATCTCAGGAAACAGAGGATTGTTGGAGGGGAGTTGGGGGGGGGGAGGGATGGGGTAGCTGGGCAGTGGAGATTGGGAAGGGTCTGTGCTATGGTGAGTGCTGTGAATTGTGTAAGACTGATGAATCACAGACCTGCATCCCTGAAATAAATTATACATTATATGTTAATAAAAGAAAGAGAAAGGAAGGCAGGCAGGCAGAGCAGTGCAAAATTAGAGATCAGAAGTAGTACTACAGAGAGTAAGGGTCACAGGAGACAGTGCAAGGGTGAACGTGGGAGAAATGAAGCTATGGTCACTTGAGGCTGAGGAAGAGCCCTAGAAAAAGAGGACTTGAGTTGGAGCTTACAGAATATTTAGATGGGGTAGATAGAGAAAAGACATTGGGACACAGAGGGATGGTTGGGAGATGAAAAGGAGCTTTAGCACCTTAAAGACAGATATGAATCCATCCTTCCAAAGAGGAAGGATTGAGTTGGGGAACAGTGGGAATGACTACACTGAGCTGACCAGCTACAAAGCAATGGGCAGTGGCAAGAGCAGCAGACACCTTCTTTCATCAAAAAGCATTGCAATGAAAGACAAGAGTTCAGACTTGATCTTGGTTCCCAATCTTGTAACCATGTGAACAGTAAGGTTGAATCTGAGGTCATAGCAGGGCATCCAATGGAAATCCTCTTGTAAACAGTTGTGGGGATACATTCAAGCCAGATCTGGATATGATGTAATCCGAAGTTGACTTCTGGATCCGCAGAATTACTGCCAGCTGGCTGCATGGTTTCTCTCAGTAATTTCATTCATCTCTCAGTCATGTGATTGGATTTTTTGGACTCTAATTATAGGATCACTCTGCTTCCAGAAGCCCTTTTGATAGAGATGTCCAACCAGAATACATAAGTAAAATAATGCTAACTATGGCCTTACTGACCTACAGGAAATACAGCAATTTTTTGAAGAACCTAATATCCATCCTGGGAGAATATATTGTTGATATATTACTGTGTATAGGTAGCATGACTTCTTGCTTATTTAACAGGAAAAAAAAAAATCCACCCAGTTCCAGTACACATACATTCATACACATATAACCAAATTCTAAATCTAGGTGGTCTCAAACTTAGGGCCCATTAATCTAAGGTTTTTACTTAAAACACAGATTCACTTGTTCTGGTGGAGGCCTGCAATTACATTATTAATAATGATCTTGTAGCAGAAGAATATTCTTTGGAAAAATACTACCTTAACTCCCAGGTGTTAGTTAAACTCTCTTAACCCATGTGCCTGGTTTTAGGTGTTCAATAAATATTTACTGTATTGAATCAATGTATTCACAGCCCTAATAGCAACAAAACACAATTCTTGGCTACCTAAACATATCAAGCCTTCCAAGGGAAAACTATCATTTGATTGATCCCATAAGAGAAGATAGCAAGGTGCTATATATACATGAACTTAATTTGAAGTCAGCCAATCTGGAGTTTATCGCTACTTTCTTAACAAGTCGTGCCCCCAACCAAATAAATTATTTTTCTTCATTCTTCCATTTACCACACCAGCAGCTCAATGGGGTAGGCAATTGAAGATGAAGAAGTAAAAACGTATTCAATAAAATTCAATGTAAATATGAATTGTACCGTATTTTTTTTAATTTACTACAAATGAGATCTCTAGATCATAAGCTCCTCCCTACATGATTCTGGGCCTTAAATACTGAGCCAAGTTCTGAAGATAGTTTTTGAATCCTTGCTGATCCTTGCTCATTCTTTAATATTACTGTGACATAGTTATTGATTTATTAATTGATTGCGTTAATTTTTAAGATGAAACTCTGGCAATTTAAATTAAATGGTATTTGACTTATTATAAATGATTTCAATATTTTTTTAAGCCCAGAAATCGTCAAAGGCTCCAAAACAAACACAACTGAGAAATTCATGGGAATTTCATATGAAGGCTTTGCTTTAAAGTTAGGTAACATAAACTAATAAAACAAAGAATCCACAAATGACTGTTCACATTTTGTCCTTTCAAAATATATTTTTAAAGGTATTTAATTAACTCTTTGCTTGCTCATGTTCTCTTTCCTTCTACCCAAAGCATATTAATCAAAAATAGTTGTTTGTAGATCTCTAAACATATTTTAAAACCTCCAAAACTGATTATTTAAGTCATTTTTATGCAGAATTTTATCGAGAACAATTAAGTCTGAAGAGTTACTTGTAAAAGAACATGTTATATTGCTATTTTAGTATCATAACTTATACCCAGGTATTATTTCCCCAGTGGACAGTAACTTTCTGAATACTGGGCACAATGTATATATACACTAAGCCATGGAAATTTATCTAAATGGTGCATCCTAGAAGTGTTCCAACACCCATGCCTATTTATGAATTTACTATCTTCTTAGGCATCTCCATCTGAGTAGCTACTTTAAATTTTTAGTTGAATTCAGTTAACACAGCAAGCAGATATTAAAGTACAGTTTATGAAAATACATGGAAGCTTATATATTCCCGACATGAAAGATCTTATGATTGCTAAAGAAAATAAATCCTTTAAGAGATTTTAGTTATTTCCTAGATGTCTTTTTTCTCCAAACATTAGACGAAGTTACATTGTTTACAAAAATTTATTCATACAAATTTTACACACTTTATATAACAGTTATCAAAGTCCTAGTTATAGATATCATGTGTGTAATAATACTTGGTTAAGATGTTTTTTATAATCAGTTGCACACAAAATAAGAGCTCCAAGACTAACACCTACCTAAATTATACTATATCATAAATCTGCTTCAGGTTAGTAAGGCTCTTGGCATTTCTAAAAAGTATACAAAAGATTAAACTGGGTGATCACTGTAAATGCTTGCAACTAGCCACAGGAACACTAAATTAGACTTCATAAATAAAAGGTTAACTAGAGCCCTATTTCATCACTAACAGCTGACACAAATACAGAAAACTCTGCCCATTATCCAAGAAACAAATAATTAAGACTAAAATGCAAGCCGATGTGTTGCAGCATTGTAGGGCCACTAAATAGCCATCTGTGATTCGTGGCGATTTAAAAGGCGAAGAAAGGCACTAAAGCTGCAAACTGCATCCTGTGTCACATCGCCTGAGGAGACTGCAGAATTAAAGAAAGATTGATCCCAAACACAGGACTCAGGCATAGATCGAATGCCTCTGTGCTTTCACTGTTTGCAATGTGATCTCCTGGTAGCATCCATCCCGCCTGGGAATGCAAATCCAATTCTGTTTTCTTTGATTTATGACTTCATACCGAATCAAATCCGTAAAGGAAAAGGAAAGTTCCTTTAAACTTTACAAGCTAATGTTTAATCTTTTCTTGTTCTCTTTTTTCTTTTTCTCCAAAAGAATCTGTGCCTGAATTTGGGGAGTTTGGCTGGTTTGCCTGTTGTAGCTTGATCTGGTTGCTGGGTGAAGGTTCTTTTGTTTATAGAGATTACTCACATGTTCAAAGAATTGATAGGAAACAGACAGACATGCTTTCTGTAGCCAAGAAAAGATACAAGGGGGATGTTCTCAGGGTCTGTTGGAGCTTGCTTACCTCACTCTTGACCACAAATATAAGATAGTACTCATACATATGAAGATGAGGTTTAAATGATTTATCAGTTAGTAAAACTAAGCAACATGTGAACACTACACATTCTAATATGACAAAGGTTGGTTTTATGAAATAAATTTTACTAAGCAATAAGCCATAATGTAGAAAAATACATTTTACCTACAAACTCAATAAACAAGAAACAAAGGGTTCATATTTAGAGCATAATTACTTAGTGGTAACTACACAGGGGTTCCTAAACTTTACAACAGGTACTTGCATCAAACAACAAAAAAAGTAAGAAGCATTCACAAGTTTAAGAGAAATGAGTGAAAAATGTAAACGGTACTTCAACAGTGCAAGAGGGTGGGAAAGTCTTCAGAAAATCACAAAAGAAAAGTGTGACTCCTACAGAGCTGGGTTCAAAGGGGAGCATCCTGGTCATTTCACAAGATGAGAAGTATTGACAGCACTGGAGAAAAACACATTGTACTTTGCATCCATTTCCAATATCCAGCGCCCAAAGTCAGTCAGGCAGGGGACCTACAGTGGGACTCAGCTTACCCGCAGCATCCCAGACCTGGGGCAGCTCCAAACCAGTCCCTCTCCAGGGTCCTCCTCTGACTGCCTTATGCTCTGCCTCTTCCGGTATACCTACATTTCCTTCACTCTGTTCTATTTGCCCTAACCTTGGGATATCGAGTTTCCTGCAAGTACAGAGAAGGGAGATTTTTCTACCAAGTCTCCCTTTTCTGTACAACCTACCAACACTTCCCCCAGAGAGCGGTGTGAATTCTGGGGAGAAGCACGATTTGGATTGAGCTGTTGTTTTTATCAGGAGAATTTCCTTCTGGGCTGAGAGTCTGAAGAGAGACAAGTACACATAAAAGTAGAATCAAAGAAAGCAGAAGTACTGGAATTGCCACCCAGCGAGGGACAAAAGGGGACAGTCCTAGCTGAGTTCAGCGGGGACTGTAGCAGCCTGCCCCAGAGACTCTCTAGGAAAGAATGCCCTTCAGCAATTCTCCCAAATCATTACCTCCAAATCTCCCTGGAGCAGGGCATCATTATGTACAGTAGCAAATGGTCAGTATTAATATCTTCAGGCCTGTCGTGGATAAAAATACTATCCTTTTAATTCCATTTTACAAAAATAGGAGTAATATTCAAAACAATGATTGTCTATTTTTCTACTTATTTTATATAAAAACATAAACAGCTCAGGCGAATTTTCAATCCTTGTGCACACTCTGTATGAACTGCTGTCTTTTATACCTATATATATTCGTAATATATATATTTGTAATATATATATATTAATAATTGGTCCACAAAGTATATCTGTGCATTCTCTAGTGCTTTGTAAAAAGAAAAAACAATATTATTATCAAAATATTCATTTAATGGCTTTACTTCATACATAAATACATGTTTGGATAGAACACATGAGCGATGACTGTTCAGTCAGTTGGGAAAGTGACTTTTCATTGTGTCAGGATTGTATACACAAGGTAGCTGATAACTCATCGCTACAAATACGCTATTCGGCGTCCTTTGTTTTTAACCCTTTGTTTATACCTTTTCCCTAGGACGGCCGCCAAGTATTTCTTGACAGCCATTTGTTTCCGGTAGCGACTGTAGCTGTCGGTGAAGATTCCGTCTGAGTGGCGCTTGGAGAGAGGCTCCGAGTCGTCCTCTGCGCCGCCGCCTAGGTTCCCACTGCAAGGAAAGGGGTCGGGAAGAGGGTGGCGGGGCGGGAGACACAGATTCAATAGCTGCGGGGAGCAGGTGGGCCCCACCCCACGCGGGAGCCTTCAGGGAAGGCACAGCTCTCATCGCCCACCGCGCCGCCTTCCTCTGCCAGTAAGCAGCTGGAGGGGAGGGCTGTGATGTAAACTCCTCATCCCGCCCTCCCCACCGAGGCTTTCCTGGCACTAAATCCTTACAGAAGGGACCCGGGATGAGGTCCGGGCCAAGGGCAGGCGTGCTTCACGCCTAACCTCTCTCCAGATGCTGCTCTTTGAGATTTGACCATCAGCCCTTTTGCGCTAAATTGTCCTGTTCATCCCTCCGACCCCCACCCCCCCGCCAGAGAAAATAACCAAAAAGCCCCAAGAGCCACGTTGGCTGCTGCCTGGGAGTTTTACATCGATCCTGCAATTCCTAGTCAGACATGGGCACTCCTCCCTTCCGCACGCTAAGTTGAAAAACGTGATGATAATAATATAAGTCGACAGGCTGTAGGCAATATTTTTCATCACATGCATTATTCATTGCGAAAAATGTAATCTGTTTCCCCATGGGCTTTATTAAAATGTTGCCTTCTGCTCAGAGATGCTCCACGCAAGCCCTGTGCTCTGGGTTCGTCTGGCACGCGCAAGAACTGTTTGTTTCCCCGACCAAATTTGAGGATTTGTCGGTTTCGATACGGATTTACAGTAAAAGAAATGATTTTTAAGTCACCCTTAGAAATTATAGCAAATCGTCCCGCGAAGCTCGAAGGTTTTCAGTCACTCGGGGCGGACGGAGGTGAGGGGGGAGGGAAGGAGGCTATTTTTCTTCGTTTTTAAATTCAAAACGGATCAAACTCCCCAGTTTCTCTGCCTTCTCCTTGCCTTTTGCCGCTCATAACTGTCTGGCCAAACTTAAGGTGCTCGATCAGAACCTCCGCCAGGGACCGCCGGCTGGCCCCGAAGACCCTGCGGCGCAGACGCACCCTCGGGCCCACGCGCACGCACGGACGCAGAAGCGGCACCGCCCACCCCGCGCGCGCTCACACCGACACCCACCCCGGAGCGCGCGCTGTCCCGCGGCGCTTAACTCTTTCGCAAACTCTTACCCCAGGCCCTTGGCCATGAGTGTCTGCAGGTATTTCCTGGCGGACAGCTGGTCCAGTACTTTGCGGTAGGCCTTGTTAAGGATCCCTTGGGCGACATCTCTAACGGGGAGGCAAAGCGAGCGCCCAGGGTCACTGACTGTCCCCAAGAGGCAGCCCCAGTTCCCCAGCTAGGCACGCACGCGCCTCGGCGCTTCGGAAGGCTGACGGGACACGCCCCGGAGGCACAGAACTTGCGGATTACTCTTTTGGGATGTTCCCGCGACTGACTATTTGGAACGGGAGTCCCTGCTGCCCTCCAGAGATGCCAGGCATGGAGTCTGGATGGGGCGCGCACTCCCGGCCACTCCTTGGGCAACAGATCTTTAGGTCCCACGCGACCCTCATGGCCACACAGACCGGCCCGCTACTAACTTTTTGTCGCTCTCACGGGTATCAGCCAGAGAGAGGAGAGGCTTGAGGGTTTTTATGAAAAACAGCCTATTCGGTGGGCCACCACCCTTCTCCTCCCGCCACCTCAGTCCCGGGCCGTAGCGGAGGCCGCGTGTGGTACCTCTTCTCCGCTGGGTAGTAGAGCGCGTAGGCGTCGCGTAGCGCGGAGGCGGGGCTTCCGAGGCCAGGAGGGTCGGAGTCGTAGAAGTCCTGCAGCGGGTTTCCGTCCTCGTTGTACACCTCGTCCTCCGGCCTGCCGGGGTAGCCCGGGGGCAGAAGGAGTGGTCAGTACAGGTCTCTCCCCGGCTCTGCCAGGGCCCCGAGAAAGGGGCTCGCACTGATTTTCCTTCTTTCTAAAGATTCCCCCCACGGAGAATTGCCACTTCTTCCGGCATGGGGGAGGGGGTAGAGGTAAGGCGAAAGAAAGTACACCCAAGAGAAATTCCCTATCCCTCCAAAATGCTCTCCGACCGGTCCTCTCGCGGATAAAGGGTCAGCCTTCAGGGCCCTGGAAAGCCCAGACGTCTGTGCCGACCCCCTACACCTGGCCACAGAAAAGGATCTTACCTCTCCCACCCTCCACGGGCCTGGCTCCTGAGCCACCCCAAACAAGCAGCCACGGGCGGGGACGAGAAAGGTCTTCAGAGACAAGATTCTGGCCAACGCGAAGACCCGATAGGGGAGGCCCAGAGCGAAACAGAAGGAGGGTGGATGGGTGGGGTGTGCCGCGGCCAACTCCGCCAGCCACCCCCACCCAGCCTCTGAGCCCAGGGGAGCCCTTCCCCGCGCAGATGTAGGTCACGGAGAAACTCCGACTTCTATTTTGGACGGGAGAGGATCTGGCAGGAACATGAATAATAGATGCCCCTAAACTTAGCCTGTTTGGCCGTGTCTCATTCTGTGGCATGTCCGCGCACTCTGGTGCTCCTCGCCCAAGGAAAGTGCCAGGCGCTCGGGTCTTTGAAAATTGCTGGGAGTGAAATAGGGCTTTTAGGTCCGCTAAAGAAAAAAAAATAGTTCGCGCTAATCTGTTAGGAATGTTGGGTCGGCGGAAAGGGAAAGGGTCAACAGGGGACCGAGAGCCAACAGGAGCGCCGCGGTCTTGAAGTCGCCCTTGCCTAGCGCCTCTATCCTTGATACGAAACGGGGGGAAATGAGCTAAAACGCAAAACCTCCTCGCTTTGGGCCGCTGGAGAGACTCGGAACGCGGCCAGGGCAAGTAGCGCTCTCTAGTAGGGTTTAGAGTCGTACTTCGTTATTCTGCTCGCCTTTCCCCAATCCGTGGAGAGGTAAGGATAAGGCAAGCACATCCCTCCGTCCGCCCCACACCCAGCCCTTCCTCGGCGACGCGCCTCCTCTATAGCCCAGCTTCCCAGAGTCCCCGGGTCTTTCTGGCCAGTTTTATCCTGCCCCGTGCCCCGATGCTGGAATCCTAATACTGAAGTCAGAACCCATCTCTCCGGCAAAATTAATGGTCAGCGGCCGCTAAGGGCGACCTTTCTTGGGCGCGGCTTGGAGAAGCAGCTTAGCCGGCAGAAGGCGCGCTCCTAGCTGCTGGGAGCCGGGAGCACCGCGAAGCGCGGAAGCTGCGCTGCAAAGGGAGCTTCCACTCTCCGGCGACCGCCCCGGGACTTTGGGGTTGCCTAAGGAACCTGGCAGTGCCAACCGATTGAAACCAGGGGTTAAGAAAAAAGCCAGGGTTACTCCAGCCTCGGGCTAGCAAGGTTGTCCTGGTCCTGCCTGCCTGCCGGCTTTCTCTCCTTCCTTCCTTTCATCCGTTTCATCCGTTTCTCCCCCTGCCTTTCAGACTCATTCTTGTCCTTCCTTCTCTCAAAACGCTTCTCCTCAACCATACCCGGCCAACACTCACCCTCCCCAAGACAGTTTGAGACTCAAATTGCAGTTGGAAAACGTATCACTTGAGAGAAAGCTCTTCCAGGGAAAAGAATTCGAATTGAAGTGAAAGGGAGATCAGAGGAGAGAGAGGGAGACCCCGCCCCGATAGCCCAGAACAAGCTGTAACAAAGCGAAGTCCACGGGAGCTTCACGCTCAACCCTCCAACCTGGCTGCGGGCACCAGAGAAGTAGTTCTCTTAACTCAAGCTAAGAATAGGGAAAAGAAGTCAATCTCCGGGCCGGGCCCTGCCCCCTACCGCGGGCGGGGCTGGGGGAGGGGAGGTTTCTCCAGCCCGCTGAAGCTCCCTTGCTCTACCCCGGGTCCTTGGCTGCTGCGGGCTGGGGGAGGGGCGCTGAGCCGCAGTGAAGCTTGCCCGGACCTTGCACTGAGCTGGGGCCAAAGACCCAAGGCCGGACCCAGGCTGACAGCGGCGTACTGGGAGCCAGTGGGGAGACGATCATAGCCGGGACCGCGGAACTGCAGGAGGACAACCACGAAGAAGTGTTAGGGGAAGCCAAGCCTCAGCTCAGCCCAGGCGGCCAGCACCTACCTGATTCCTGGGAACCGGAGTCCTGCGGCGGCAGGTGAGCAGTAGACACTGCTGTGCATTATTATCCCGTAGACCAGGAGGGCCAGCCTCGCTCCGCTACACATGGCCATTCTGCGCAGAAGGGGAAAGAGGGCACACATCTGTCGGAACGCCCCTGGCCTTTCAACCGCCAACCCCAAGAAACTCCCCGAACTAGGGGAGGGACAGAGCAAAGCACCAGCTCTCAGTGTTGAAAACCACTGAATGACAGCCCGTGCGCGCCCTGCCATTTCCCTCTCGCTATAGTTAGAAAAACATATATATGTATATACCTAGTGCCCGCTTAACTCGCCAAACCTGGTGCAAAGGAAAGCTAACTCGTACCCTGATGCTGGTGAATCAGCAGTCAAACAAGTCGTTTGATTTGGTAAGATATTTTTCCCCTTACCATTCAACTCTTACCACTGCTAGGAGAGGGTTTGTTGCCAAGTAGGACGGCGGGCAAAGGGCTCCTCCAAGTTTCTGCGCTGGAGTCACAACCCAAGAGGCATCACCGTCTGGCGTTAGTGTCTAAGAAGCCGCAGGAAAGAGCAGGAGCAGCAGGAGGAGCTGGAGGACTTGTTTGCTGAGGCCGGTATTCTGTTCAAAAGTTTGCAGACGCACGGAACTAGGAGGAAGCGTGACACCGAGGCAAGGGGGCGAGGAGAGAGATGGGGAAGGAAGAAAGAGGAGGCGAGGAGCTAAAGTGGGGGTTGGAGACAAAGGGGCCTAAGTCCACCCGGAGAAAGAACTAAGTGATTAAGGAAAAGAGGTAAAGTCAAAGAAGTAGAGGAAGGGAGAGGGAGCCCCCCCCCCCCCCCCCCCCCCCCCCCCCCCCCCCCCCCCCCGCCCCGGGCTCGGCAGGCGTCTGTTGCAACCGCCTGGTCAGGCAGTTGTGCAAGTCGGCAGCGCCTTCTCTGCTGTGAGGTCCCCCTGGCTGCGTCTGAAGCTGCGGCTTCTGCTGCTGGTGCTGCCGGTGGTGACAGAGGTGACCGGCCCTCTGCTCCTATTTATATGTGCAGTTAGCAGAAATCTATCTGAACGTGGTTTTAGAAGAGCCTTCCTTGTCAACATCTGTCTGCCTATGGCCTTTAAGTACAGAATATTTTGTTGCACTGTTGCGCTCCGATTTTTATTCATGGAATGACTTCCTTTTTTTTTTTTTTTTCAGTCACGTAATGATCGGGTATCAGAAAAAGACGTCAGCATCCTAGTCCCTCAAGGAACATATTAACTATTCTGTGCTGTCCTCTTGGATGATAAGATCCGGAGTCATCGACTTCTCATAAACACCTTTCACTCATACAATCCAATTTTTAAGAAGTGCAATTATTTTGATGGTTTTCAATTTTAGCCATTTCTCAAGGATGGGTAAAGAATTCATAGAATCTAGAGGATGGTGAAAGTTATGTTTTTAATTACGTCCATACGATTTCTCTTTACTTTTAATCAAGCCCCAGCAATCAGAGCTCTGATCTCTGGAATTAAGCACCATCAACCTCTCCTATTAATAAATTTAATTTAGATCTCCTAATTTCTTGCGTATGTTCTTTTAGATAGACAATTAAATGTGGAAGTCGTTTTGTTTTTAAAGGGAAGTCTTGGAGGATTTTCAGTAAATCGCTAATGAGTCTGGCTGTCATGGATAGTCTGGCTATGAGTAGATTGATTAGAGTTAAAGCTGCATCATGTGGGTGGCCTGTGGAGCTGTCCAAGCTCTGGGTGCTGAACTCTGGTCGTAGATGCTACAAACATTGAAAATTGCCATTTGTTTAATTTTTCACCAGAGCCTCTAAATCTGAAGATTTGGCACTGATACTATTAATGTAACAATTCACTGTCCAAGTCTCCCCACTGTTCAGATACGTTCCCCCTTTGCAGTATCCATGAATGCCCTTAATGCTGAGAACAGTCAGACCCTGCCTACTTTTGAGTAAAGAGCTTTCTGTTTCCTGTTAGTCCTGGTTTGTAGATCTCTAGGTGGCCTATTTGAACACCTTCACACTTTCTTAGCTTTTACTGATTTCAAATATTGAAACTGTGAAATTTTATTTTCCACAGAAATTGAAATTTTAAGAATTTGGGACTGAGAAATACATTATTCTCCTTTATTTACAACTTGGGTTCTGTTTGGAGAAATACAGACAGATTGGGAAAGCGTGAGGATTCCCAGTACAAGATTACTTGCTGAGGGTTTCTAACGGGAATCCCTCCATTGGGAACTGTTAATTTTTTTTTAGCTGAAAATGACGTGGAAGAGGAAAGTAATAAGAGAAGACTAGAGCCACCCGGAGGCTTTCAAGCCCCTGGGCAATTTAAGAAGATTCCTAAATTTCTACTCCAGTAAGAGAAAATCTAGCCTATTTCTTTTTATTGCTCAAAGGAAATAGAACCATCAATAACCATTAGTGTGCATTTTAATTATTTGGGTCTTAAGCAAAACTTAGAGGAAATGGCAACTTAGTGGGAATATTTCCTATTATAATTTGGAGCTAACTTTTAAATAAGCTATATTAGTTTTGCATGCTTTTTCTAAGACAAAATTATGTTTCTCATTCAAAATTTCCTTTCCTACTTTCTTATTTGAGATCTAATATTCCCTTCAAGAAGACAAAAGTTTTGCTTATTCCTGGTCATGAATGAGCAGAAGCTACTCGCTTCATTTTAGCTTTTTCCTGGGGATACTCCAGATTGCCTGCCTGCAATAAAGCTATGAACCACAACTATGTAGGGATGTATCTCTTTGTCTCCAGTGCATATGTTCACCTTTTTATGTTGCAATGTTTACATGCATATGTTCCGTGCTCAGCTCTGCCTCTGGAGTAAATTCGCACACAAAGAGCCCTCCATGAACACGAACAACCGGATAATCAAGCAGGGACGTCTTTCTTACTAAAGCACCCAAAGCTATTACCAACTGTGACTTTTCTGTCTTCCTCTTTGCTTCGCGTCAAAGGTGAATCCGATTAAAATCCTTACTCTTCCCTCCCACGCGAATTCCGAGATGAGTTCAATCTGTAGAAATATTTGAAAATTTCCAAGACTCCCTGCACAAATTCACTACTCAACTTTAGTAAAGGGAGCCACCATGTGGGGAGAATGTTGACTTCATGGCCTATCAGAAGGAAAACCACAAATACCATTAACTTCGTGGGGCGGGTGACAGACTACTGGCTCCATGGCCCGCAAGAATCTTAACTATGCCCTGGTTTACAAGGGCTGTGCCACTTCCACTCTGCTCAGCTTAGGTACGCGCGGAACTCGGTGCCCAGCACTCCGAAATTGATGGCCTTGAGGCCTGAACCCATTCGCGAAAGTGAAAGACTAAGCAAAGAAATCATTTTGAGATTCTTGGTCACTGACCCCCCAGAAAATCAAGCTTCCAAGACCCGCCCGTTGCTGGGCACACTCGAAAGACCCGCCCAGCCCGGACCCACAGCTTCCTGGGGGAATCGAGCCCGGAACAGTGGCTGTCCCACTGATGGTCTCTGATTAGGAGAATTTGGCGTCCTTCCCAGCAAGGAAGCTTTCCTTTTCTCAAAAGTTCTGGCCTGGCCCCGTGAGCCCGGGGATACCGGGAAGGTTGCGGAAGGGGAAGAACTAGAAGCTCAGGACCGGACTCCAAAACTGCGAAAGTCTGTGGTTGCATCCCCACGTCGCCAAATCCTCGCTCACGAGCTAGGCTCCTCCTGCTTTCTATTGGATGGAGGCAAATACCGGGCAACCCGATGTCTCAAAGACCAAAACTACCCCCAAGTCCTCCCTGAAAGTAGTAATTTTCTGTTAATGTCGAGGAATATTCTAACTCAGAGAATTGACTAACGCTGCTGTCGGGGGCGGGGGGGGGGGGCTTGTGTCTCAGGAACGGCGAAAGAAAGAGGTGCATCAGGTAAAAATGCGAAGCTGGAAAGGCCCAGAGCCACCCCATAAGCACTGACGAGGCGTCCCGGCCGAGACCACTTAGGAAACCGCGGCTGGTAAGGACTAGTTCATTGCAAATGCAGACATCGATCTGGCTTAAAGCGAGCCCTGGGGCCTGAGCGGATTGTGGAAGGACCCTCACCTAAAGCATCCTTTCTGGGAGAAGGGGAGAGAGGAAGGAGGGACAGAGGAGAATTGGGGCAGGACAGGGCACGACAAGGGGGAGAGCCTTCCAATTTTACCCGACTCGCACTCTGTTTCTCTCCTAAAGATTTTTACTTCTTCCTAAGGCGCCTGAGGTTAAGAGGGAGAGAGAAATCTTCAGATATCCTGCATATAACTGAAAATGACAAGGGAGAAAAGGGAAGAAAAGAAGAAAAGACCCAAAAGTTAGAGTTTCCTTCCAGTTAACAGATAACACAAAGGAATGTCAAGTACGACCCCACCCTGTCCCCACAACGTTCACCAGAGGTAGTAGAATTCCCAGGCAGCAACTGTTTCTTCCCAGGCTGTGGAAGCAAAGATTGGCATACTAGACTAGACTGCAATCACATCTCCTTAGAAAAGCAATTGCAACCATGGAATTCTTCCCAGGGTAGAAGAATGTGTCCTCTGTGTCCTCTGAGAACGGGAGGGACAGGAGGCATTACTCTGGGGCTGTGCCTCCATCTACCTAGCACAGGCTATTTGAAAATATTTGTCGAAAATGAACAAAGACCCTGAACTTCAATCCTCTAATATATTAACTAATATATATGCTTAAGCATAATAAGGTGCTTTTTGTCCTGTTTGTCCTTAAGATAAGAAAACATAGCTGTGGGTCTTGAAATGGTGAATCCTAGCTACAAGTCAAACTAATACTTGCCTGAATTGTTTTTTCTGGTCACTCGACACATCTGTCTTTGCTGAAGTTTCAAGCCTTGGAAACTCGGTGAACACTCAAAGAATGTTTTAGCCCTTGAAAAGGTGAGGTTTTGTATCCAAACAAGAGGGCTATGTCTAGTATATTTACTGAGCGTTTGATTTTGCAGATGATTTCACAACATTAGCAAATAGCTTGCATAGCCAAGACTCCTTACCCTAGGAACGGAGTCTTCCTTTTATGGCTATGTAACCCTCCCCCATTGCCCTGTACCTCCACCATCCCCATCACCTACCCTCACTGACTTTTTTTTAAATCATACGAAAGGACACGTTTGCACACAACATCCTCATTAATTCCTAGTATAAATAATAGTAAATCTTATTGGAAAAGTCTTATATTCTCATTCTACTCATTTCTAGCCACTACTTAGCCTAAGTACCAGCCTATCGTAAACCTATTTAGTGAACAAGTTTGATGCAAAATGCCATTCCCTCATATCAGTGACCAAAGCAAATTACAAACTGTATTCAATTTCACTCTAAACTTTTTCTCTTCTGACTCTTCCAGAAAATGTGATGACTAATGACTCACTTCATCCAATTACACCTGTAGGGAAACCCAAATGTTCTGCAGCAGAACATCATGACCATCACCTACCGGACTGCCTGCATCATGGCCCTCTGAACACACCATGAAGTAAGAAGCTGATGAGCTTACCAATAATGTGTCACAACTTCTCTGACCTTCAAAATTTAGTGCTTCACACACTTGAAAATAACCAGGAAGACTTTCCAAGCCACATGAGCAAAAGCCTCTCTCTCTAATTCAAGAACAGAATTTCATGTTCACAGGGCCAAGGAATTTTGTTGGTTGTTTTAAACAAAGCAGACACTCAAGAAGCAAAAACTAGGATCTAAGCTTTGCTTCAGGTTTAGATGATTTTAACTATTTCACGATATGGCTCTTCTAAGACCTTATTCTCTAAGTGTTTGTTTACTGGGTACCAAAAATACATACCCCAGACTTCACTGTGCAGCATCTACCATATTCTCCTGAGATTTCCAGAACATGTCCTCATAAAAGACAAAAATGACAAAGTCTTCTCTCTACTTCAGTCTAAATCTTCTGATCATATAAGGCTTATTTGCAGGAAGAAAAGCTTGGAGAGGATCCAGGAAACCCAATATCCTAAATGAGTTTTTGTGACAGCTTCCGAAAATGTTAGAAGGAAGATCTGTGCACAAAATAAAACAAGGTTTTTATGTGTAAATCAAAAAAAGGATAATGTTCTATGAGTTCATAGTATCAAACCTCTGTCCTCTTGGTTTAGACTCAGCCTTATCTATCTGTGAGTATAGGCTTCTTTGTAATAATTTTGGAACCTTTGTTTTTCATTTATCCTTATTACTAGCACTTTGTGGTAATGATCATAACTCTGCAAAGACTTTTTAACTAATCTTTCTCTTCACACAAATATACACAGGCATGATTTTGTTTTAAGTTATCATCTGCTTGGAATATGATTATATTTGCCATGAGTTTCCTATTTTAAAACTTCAATTATTATTGCTTTGTATACTTTTAAATTCTCCCTTCCAATGGAGCTGCATGATTTTGCTACTTATCAGGTAACAACAGCAATAATAACTATTTAGTGAACACATACTGTGCTAAATACATGATCAGTTATTTCCTTTACCTTCAAGCAATCTCTTTTCTAGACACTATTATTATTCCATTTTACAGATGGGAAGCTGAGGTAGAGTGGTTAGGTTACATACCCAAAGATACACAGCTTGAATCTCTGTAATGCAAATTCAATTCTCAATGACTCCAGACAGTCTTAATGATTTAGTAAATTATATTGGTTTACACATTTATTTTCTCTATGGTTGTTATAATGCGAACAATTTATTTAATATGAGCTTTAATCTGTGACTTGGCTCGACTAAGATGAATATGATTTCTTATTAATTTTCAAATTAAAAATTATGCTTCATATAATAGGAATCAAATGCTTTTAACACAATACAAACTGGTTAAGTTAGACTACCAACTTTGCTTTACAGAATAGATATGCTTCTAAAAATATGTGCATTAACAGTGCATGTATCCTTATTTATATATATCAAATTGTTGAAAAGGTAAAAAATACTGCCATCGTAAATCATTATTTAAAAATGATTTCATACCTAGAATGTAGCAAAAGTTTCAGTGACTTAAGTAAAAAAAAAAAAAGTATTACTTTTGTAAGATTACCATTTAGTAGCTATAACATCATCATATCTTATTAAATCATCATGTAATTCAATACCACAGAAACTTTATGATTGCCAGTGAGCCAAGCATTTTGTGAGTCAAATGTGATGATGTATATAAAAAAGTTTTACAAACAGTAGATCCTCCTTCTTTGATAGCAGTGACAAGCTGTGTATTAGCAAACAATGTCCCATTTTTAATCCTTTTATTGCCCTGGGAAGTAGATAAGGTACTATTATTTCTATTTTTACTAATGGGTAAACCAAGAACCTTAGAAATGAATTAACTTGCCAAGGCACACTGCTAACAAAGGACAAAGTCGGCTTTCCAGCCCAGGGCTAGCTATTTCCAAAGTTATTGTGCTTTCTACTACCATTTGACCTCCCTGTTATTACTGTATAATTACCATTATTATTAAAGGGAAAAGAAGCATCAGCTTTCATAAAAGCATATGATTATTTAACAAAACATGAGTTTTAAGAAAGTAGTTTGAACAATTTTTCTTTATGTTTCTTGAATTTTTCAAATAAGTGAAGAGGTTATGTGTATCATTTTTAAGAGCATTTTAAAGAAATAAATAATGGGGGTGCCTGGGTGGCTTAGTGGGTTAAAGCCTCTGCCTTCAGCTCAGGTCATGATCCCAGGGTCCTGGGATTGAGCCCCGCATCGCATCGGGCTCTCTGCTCAGCAGGGAGCCTGCTTCCTCCTCTCTCCTCTCTTTCTGCCTGCCTCTCTGCCTACTTGTGATCTGTCACATAAACAAATAAAATCTTTAAAAAAAAAAAAGAAAGAAAGAAAGAAAGAAATAATGAATAAGGTTGTACCACAGGTATTAAAAATGTGATAAAGTTGCAGCAATTAAAACAGTGTGGTGCTGGTGAAATAATAGATCAAAGGAATAAATATCAAGTATACAAAGAAATAAACACTATTATGTTATTCCCAGTAGAAAGAGTACTGGGACAACTGACTATCCACTTGCACAAAAAAGAAAAATTAGATTGCTATTTCCTATCCTACAACAATATCAAACATATTGATATGGAGTAAATTTTTTAATATAAATCACAAAAATACTAGAAAAATATATAAATAATTTTAAGATTGGAAAGGAAAAACTGACAATTATTTTTTTAAAGGCTTTATTTACTCGACAAACAGAGATCACAGGCAGGCAGAGAGGCAGGCAGAGAGAGAGGAGGAAGCAGGCTCCCTGCCGAGCATAGAGCCCAACATGGGGCAGATCCCTGGACCCTGAGGTCATGACCTGAGCCGGAGGCAGAGGCCCCAACCCATTGAGCCACCCAGGCCCTCCAAGACTGACAATTTGAAAGAAACCAAAAAGAAAGAGATTGAGAAATTGAAAAAAATTAAGAGAAGGAAAGAAAATATGTGTAGTCATTTATTTTTATAAATAATTACTGTTTCTGGTTTCTTTATCCCTTCTAATAATTCATGGATCACCAAACTAGTCCCTGTGCTAAATCAAACCCACTGTTTGTTTTTGTATGGCCTGTGCACTAAGAATAGTTTTTATATTTTTAAATGATTGAGGAAAAAAATCAATTGAAGAATATTTTTGTGATGTGAAAATTATATGAAAATAAATTTCAGTGTCCATAATAAAGTTTTATTGGAACATAAACAAAAATCTACATAAAGAACTTACAAATCCATAAAGAAAGGACGATCACACCTACATGCAAAGCTGGTAAAGGATATAAAAAAGGCAATTTTGCAAAGTTAGAAATATGAATGGCAAACAAATTTGCACAAAATTTTTCTTTTTACAAATGGATGGTTGTCCCAGTATCTTATACTTTCTAATGAAAAATTACATAATAGTGTTTATTTCCTCACATTTACGTACTTTATGTTTATTCCTTCAACCTATTCTATGTAGCACAAATGGCCCTACAAATACAAATTAAAATGTCATTTTTTAATTTACCAAATTGGAATGATTTTTTTTTATATTCTATTATGTTGTACTGTCAAATGTGCCAGGAAATGTGTGCTCTCAAGCACTGCTGGCAGGAGAATAAATTGATCCAGCTTTTCCAGAGAATAGTTTGTCAATTATGTGTAAATTTGACCCACTGATTTTACTTCTAAAAATTTATTCTGAGGAAATAAGCATGGACCTATCCAAAGATTAACAGCAACCCTATTTACAGCACCGTTGACTATGATAAGGAGCATTTAAAACAACCATAAAGTGTCCCATAATAGGGGACTGATTAAATTTCCCTTAGTACATCTCTACAACAGAACATCGTTTCTGTTGTAAATGATGAAATGTGATGCTGTAGAAAAATCTTTAACGGCATGAAAAGATGCTCATACTATGTTGTTAAAAAGAGAAAGAGAGCAGATTATAAATCCACCTGCACAATTCAATACCAATTTTGTAAAAAACACTTATACATATGCATCTGGAAGGACATATACCAAAGCATTAACAATGTTCATCACCAGGGTTAGAATTATGAAGGGGATCATGATCGTGGATTTTTAAAATTTTCTTTTTGTGCTTATCCATTCTTTTTCTTTAAAGTCTTTTAGGGATGCTTGGGTGGCTCAGTCATTAAGCGTCTGCCTTCAGCTCAGGTCATGATCCCAGTGTCCTGGGATCCAGTGCTGTATCAGCTCCCTGCTCAGCGGGGAGCCTGCTTCTCCTTCTCCAGTTCCCCGGTGCTTGTGTTCCCTCTCTTGCTCTCTCTCTCTCTGTCATAAATGAATAAAATCTTTAAAATCAACAATTTTTAAATGAATATATATGTATAGGTATACATATATGTGTATAAAATAAGAAAAATATGTATGAGATTTTTTTTTAAGATTTTATTTATTTATTTGACAGAAAGAGATAACAAGTAGGCAGAGAGAGAGGAGAAGGGAAGCAGGCTGCCTGCTGAGCAGACAGCCCGATGCGGGGCTCGATCCCAGGACACTGGGATCATGATCTGAGCTGAAGGCAGAGGCTTAACCCACTGAGCCACCCAGGTGCCCCGTATGAGATTTATTTTTAAAGATTTTTTTTTTTTTATTCGACAGAGAGAGATCACAAGTAGACGGAGAGGCAGGCAGAGAGAGAGAGAGGAGGAAGCAGGCTTCCCGCTAAGCAGAGAGCCCGATGTGGGACTCGATCCCAGGACCCTGAGATCATGACCTGAGCCGAAGGCAGCGGCTCAACCCACTGAGCCACCCAGGCGCCCCTGAGATTTATTTTTAAATACAATGCTTGGCTTTTCTTTATACATTTCCAATATATGTATACTTCCTCTTTGTTAAAATTTCTTTTGTCTCATACTGAGCTAAGCATCAATTTGATTCTTCTTTACACGAATAGATTCGTCCGATCTATGAATTCCACTAGAAAGTTAAAGGCAAATCAGGACAGAACGAAGCATAGAAACAAGACAACACATTGTAGAAGTAACTGGAGCAAAGGCAGGTGGAAGAAGAAACATAGCAAAGGGGAAAGCCAAGCAACGCAGCCATCAACAATGACCATGTTCTGTGTATATATCAAATTTTCTCATGTTAAGTCATTACTGATAAGATTAATTGAATGTTTTAAATTAAATTTGTGCTGAATGAGGGTGAACAGTATCTAGGAATTATAGTTTATCCTACATTATTCAGAGGTGGATCATCTAACTTGTGTGTTAATCAGAATTTGGCTCCTTTATGATCCAAGTCTATCATCACATTTTGTGAGACCAAAGAGGCACAGACACTTAATTGTCTTCTGACCTTCCCCCTCTTTATAAAGTATATCCTTTCCATGCCAGGTTTCAGGACTGGTTATTATCAGGTCTGAACAATATCTAGCAAACAGGATTGGTCAGGTGCCATGTTTGAGGCACCATTAGTCATAATTTTCAAGAGATGGTGTTACGGATTGAATTATGTCTTCCAAAATATACCTGTTGAAATTGTCACTTTCCAGTACCCCAGAATGTAATCTTTTTTGAAAATGGGGTGTTTGCAGATGTTGTCAAGTTAAGACGGGCTTATTGTGGGGGGTCTCTAACTTAACAGAACTGACGTCCTTATAACACAGGGAAGATTTGGATAGGGACACATATTTGCACAAAGAGAAGATTATGTGAAGAGACATAAGGAGAATGCCATGGGAAGATTAGAGTGATACCATCACAAGCCAAGGAATATCTAGGCTTACCAGAAGCTGGAAGAGGCAAGGAAGGCTCCTTCTGCTAGAGGTTTCAGCAGGAAGATGTCCCTGCCAACACCTTGACTTAGACTTCTAACTTCTGGAACTGGAAGACAATAAATCTCTGTTGTTTTGAACCACCCAGTTTGTGACACTTTGTGACGGCAGCCCTAGGAAACTAAGGCAGGAGGTATCATTCCCTTTTCAAAAAAAGAGAAAAAAATGCAGTAGTTCTCAGAGAACGCTGGAAAATATGGAAGAGCCCTTTAATGAACTGCTGTAAAGCTAATCACAAAGAATGGAGGATCTGGTCCTGCCTCCGTCTGCAGGCAAAACCTCCACCTGTTTTGTGCCTATACCCTCACCTTCAACTTCCATTTTGCTGTCATTTTCCATCTTTAAATTGGGATGAAATTCTAGTCTCCCTCACAGGATTACTGCACAGCATTAATATATTAAAGCATTTTGGAAAGCACTTTGAGAAGAAAGGGAGTCCATAAATACAACAGAACCAGGTGAAGTGACAATCATAATAAACTTGCTGAACAGAAGTGGCTACAGGGCTTAAGAGATTGCGGCAATTGTTAACTCCATCTAGTGCTTTATAAATGGCTTGCAATCTTATGATACTTCTTAGTGTGTTAAAACAACAAGTTACTGTGCCACCTTAATCCATGGTATGCAGATAGGGTAAGCTGTGTAGAGCTGTCTGTGTGGTTTACATACCGTAGGGCAACAGGATGTGATGGTCACTCCCTAAAGGTCCACACAACAAGACACCTCATAACTAAGACTGTGCCAGGAAAGCAAGTGTTTTACTAAATAAATAAAATCTCTTTAGGAAAACTGCATGCCTCAGAGCAATAGGCAGAGGACAAAAGAAGGAGGCCTTTCAAACAGAGCACCAGCGAACCCTGAAGCACACAGGTTCTCAATATAGTGAAAGGCAGTCCTCTACAAAGTCAGCTTCACTCTGAAGGCAGGGTCATTCATCTTCCCTCTCAAAATGCCTCTACTATAGAAATAAACACATATTTTAGAGTGGGAAAGATTTTTGCCTATTCTCTTTCACTGTAACCTAATGTTGAGTGAACTTTTATATTTAGAAGCAAGCCTTCCAAAAATGTGATGCAGATATCCCAACTCTTGAGCTAAAGGAACTCAGAAAATTATATAAAACTCTGTGTAGTACTACATATAGCGGCACACAAAGCAACAGGAATTTGAGGGCCACAGTTTAGCCCTGTATATGCAGTCATAGTCAGTAGACCTCTGCCGCATCTACTGAAGCTAAATCAAATTAAAAATATCGCCAAGCTGGGCACCTGGGTGGTTCAGTCCATTATGCATCTGACTCTTGATCTCAGCTCGGGTCTTGATCTTAGAGTCATGACTTCAATCCCCTCATTGGGCTCCACGCTGACTCCACTTAATAATAATAATAATAAAAATTACCAAGTATTTGTCAATTAATGTCATGTATAGAAAGGGCTTGAGAAGCCTAAGACATGTAAACTCTCTGCCATCAAGAAGTTTACAATCAAAATAACTGGAATCAAAATGCATTTTTGTAAGTTGTCTATTGAGTTCCTGGCATGGACAGAATGTTATCCCCAAAATTCATATGTTGAAGCCTAAATCACCAATGTGATGGTATTGGAGGTGAAACTTCTAGGAGATAATTAGGTCATGAAAGTGGAGTCCTCATGAGAGGAATTAGTGCCCTTATAAGAAGAGACACAAGAAAGATGATCTCTCACTCTGCCATGTGAGGACACAGCAAGAAGGGAACCCTTTGCAAACCCACCATGAAGAAAACCCTCACCAGGGGTGCCTGGGTGGCTCAGTTGGTTAAGCAACTACCTTGGGCTCAGGTCATGATCCAAGGGTCCTGGGATCAAGCCCCATGTCGGTCTCCTTACTCAACAGAGAGACTGCTTCTCTCTCTCCCCTTGCCTGCTGCTATGCCTGCTTGTGCTCACTCTCTCTCTGTTAAATAAAATTAAAAAAAAAAAAAAACCCTAAAAAAAGAAAGAAAGCAAGTAAGAAAGAAAAGCCCTGCCTTGACTTTGCAGGTCACTTTTTTTTTTTTAAAGATTTTATTTATTTGACAGAGAGAGAGATACAAGTAGAGAGAGAGAGAGAGAGAGAGAGGAGGAGGCAGGCTCCCTGCCTAGCATAAAGCCTGATGTGGGACTTGATCCCAGAACCCTGAGATCAGGACCTGAGCTGAAGGCAGAGGCTTAACCCACTGAGCCACCCAGGCAGCCCCTGCAGGTCACCTTTAAAAAAAAAAAAAGGAAGAAAACCCTCACCAGACACTGAATCTGCCAGTGCCTTGATCTTGGACTCCCCAGTCTTCCGAATTGTGAGAACTAAACTTCTGTCTATCAAGCTACACAGTTTACAGTGTTGTGTCATAGAGCAGCCAAAACTAAGACAGCTCCTGAAGTCAGATCCTCTCTACTTCTCCACTACTCTCTGTCAGAAAGTATCCATAGATGCACACAACTACCACAAATATGATTTGTTTGAAATCTCCCACAAATATCGCAGTTAAAGAAGTGGGCCTAGCAGGTAAGGCATAGCCATTCACAAGATTAACTGCTGTGCAGGCATGAATGTGAGGTACAGCAACTTTGCAAATCGTTTTTAAAAATCACGATGCTTACCTGTTCTAACAAAAAAAAATTAATTAAGAGCTAAAAAGTGGGAAGAGAATGTTGAAAACCATTGGTCTAGTACATTGGTTTCAAATCAGTTAGAACTGGCAAAGGGTAGAGAAGTCTGTAAGAAGAGTTTAAACTCCATTTTATTTTAAATCATAATATGTGTAACTTCAAACTCGTTTGAGTAAAGAGTTGTTTTTAGTTGATGGTTTTGAAGTTCTAGAAAATGGGCATGTCTGAATGGATGGGAAGGAGTTACAGAGGTTTTGTCCACAGCACCCTGAGTCTGAATATTTTAACCCATGTGATTCTTATTCAGGTCATATTCACCACAGCCCACCAGCAGGAGTGTCCCCAGTAACCTGAACCAAAACAGTTTTAGAGTGTTAGAGTATTTTTTTTAAATGTTAAAGTTAGGGGTGCCTGGGTGGCTCAGTGTGTTAAAGCCTCTGCCTTTGGCTCAGGTCATGATCTCAGGGTCTTGAGATCAAGCCCCGCATCAGGCTCTCTGCTCAGTGGGGAGCCTGCTTTCTCCTCTCTCTCTCTCTCTCTGTCTGCCTCTCTGCCTACTTGTGATCTCTGTCTGTCAAATAAATAAATAAAATCTTTTAAAAAAATAAAATAAAATATTCAAGTTAGAGGAGCCTGAGTGGCTCAGTCATAGGCGTTAACCTTCAGCTCAGGTCATGATCTCAGGGGCTTGGGATCAAGCCCAAATCAGACTCCCTCCTCAGCGGGGGGCCCAGATTCTCCCTCTCCCATTCCCCCTGCTTGTGTTCCCTCTCTGGTTGTGTCCCTCCCTATCAAATAAATAAATAACAAAATCTTTTTTAAAAAAAGGAAAAAGAAAAAAAGGAGTAACCAGCCAATCTCATTATACTTGCTGGTTTGACAGCGTTTGACAACCTTAAAGGTTTCAAATATATCGTTACCCAGAATCTTACTTCGTACAACTATCTGTTTGAGAGTATAAGGTGGTCATAGTTTGCGTTTCTTTCTTACTGCATCATGCATGGACTATCAATAGCCTCTTTGTCACTAGAAATAGAGTCATTCATGCCTTTAAATCCAATCATATTACAGAACTAATTCCAGAAAACCCAAAACCAATTCAGAAAACTCATCCTTAAGATTTTGTTCCTCTAAAAATACTCTGGGTACCAAATCTGTATCAGTCAAGGAAAACAGAAACAATCAAATAGATAAATAGATAGATACTATATAATATATATACTATATATTATAAAAGAGATAGATTTCAAGGAATGGGCTTATAGGACTGTGGGGGTTGGCAAGTCCAAAATCCATAGGGTAGGCTGAACACTCTCAGGCAAGAGCTGATGTTGCAGTCTTTATTTTTTTTTTTAAGATTTATTTATTTATTTTGAGAGAGAGAGTGCATATAAGTGAGGGAGGGGCAGAGGGAGAGAGAGAGAAACTTCAGCAGATTCCCTGCTGAGCACAGAGCCTGACATAGGGCTCAATCTCCAGACCCTGAGATAGTGACCTGAGCCAACATCAAGAGTTAAATGCTTAATCAGCTGAGCCACCCAAGTGTCCCTGTTGCTTCAGTCTTAAAGCAGAATTTCTTTTTCCTCAAAGAAACTACAGTTTTTGTTCTTAAAGCCTTTAACTGATTGAATGAAGCCCGCCTACATTACTAAAGATAATCTTCCTTACTTAAAGTGAAGTAATTGTAGATGTTAACCCCATTTACAAAATACCTTCACAGCAAAGACTTAATGTTTGATTGACAATGTTTGATTGTTTGATTAACTGGGCACCATAGCCTAGCCAAGTTGACCCATAAAACTATCATAATCTGTAATAATGACTTCTATTTTCATTATAATTACACAATCCCTTTGGTTTTCCAACATAATTAGGACATTGCAAATTTTGTTCAAATTATATTTTTTGCTTCCAGTTCTTCCAAAATCATGAAGAAATTATCACTTACTTTAATTTACATTATTTATTCATGGTTAAACACTATTTACAGAGTCAATGATTTCATATATAACAGCTCTACCGCCAGAAAAAAAAAAAATCTCTTAGTGGTTTGCAGATAATGTTCTGAAGACATTTATTTATAGCCAAGAATTGCCAGAAATAACAACCAAATTAATAATTAAATACAAAGCTTTTATTGCAAAAGGAACAAAGCTAAAATAAATAGAAACTATCTGAAATTTTTCAATACACGAATTCATGGAGCTCTTATTTAACTGAACAGTTATTACAATAATAACTAACAACCTGACATCTTTCAAGTCCCCTGGAGTTCCTGGCCCCTAAATCAGAGAAAGGAGAGAGGGATAGCCTGGCAATTCAGATTGTGTGGGAAGAAATAAAAAAGAAATCAATGAAAAATTATGGAAAAACATGGAGACATGTAGAAAATAATCTGATTCCATGGAAAGGAATGGATTTTTAGTCATAAACCCAAATATGCAAAACTAGATTTTGTTCTCCTATCACTGAAGTAAATTTCATTTATTTCATTTACTGCTACGAGGCAGTATGGAAGCTCAGGATTTCCATATTATCTGATAGCAGAAAGTTAAATAGAATAATTTCTAGGTAAACTCTGTCAAATGAATTACTCAATCATTCTGTGTTTTCATTCAGTCAATTGAGGATTTTTTTTTTTCCCAGGAAAATCCAGGGACATTTCCCAAGGTCTTAAGGGCCAGAGAACTTATGGAAGTACCTGTACTTCACCAGGTAAGGCATCTGGTTCTTAATGGTTCTCTGTCTTCCATGGGTATCTGCAGAGAAAAAACTTACCTTGTTGGGCCTTCAGTGGTGAGCGTCTATTCCAGCTGTGGTATCTCATTCAAATGGTCCGTGCAACATCTGCTGACTGCTTTCTTTCATCATGATATGCCTTCATTCATGTCTGGAGACAACTTCTGATCCATCAGCCTTTTCTCAGCCAATCATAATCCTCTCTTGAGAGCATGGGGAATTTTCTAATGCTCTTCTGCTCTCCTCTGGGTGGTCAGGGGATGCTGGAGGCAGCCTCAGGCACACTCTGCCCAGACCTTCCCTGCAGCTGTTTGTCGCTGCCAAACCCTACATTGGGAGATGCTTCTCTATCAAGCTTAGATTTCTCCCCAAGTCTAGTTTGGGAAGGGATGCTCTCACACACTCCTAGCCTACCTGGGGTATAATGTCATTACATGCACATGCACACACACACACACACGTAGCCTGGGGAGAGAAGACAGGACCCTGGAGGCTTTTCACCAGTAATTAATTCTATTCTTGGCTATCATTGGAAAATTTACTTTTCCCACTAGCTTATCCACTTGGATGTGGGAATGGTACATGCCCAGACCCTTGCCTCAGTACTCAGAGACTTTTCTTGCTAATCCACTGTCTCTATGGGGGCAAATCTAAAGATATTTTTATTAAGGTTATTTTTATTTTGGTTGTATCACCTTTTGCTCAAAAATAACAAAGTGTCACAAATACAATGAATTGAGAGTTTTGGCCAAAAAGTGAGGGTGGAAGGAAACTTGGTTCTGGCTTTCATGCCACTCTAGTTAGAATATTCTAACAGAGAGATCACTATTGTTCCATGTTGACTATGTACATGCAGTAGTAAAGCTTCCTTGGGTTTTATAATATCCAAAAGGTTTTTATTTAAATTCAGGGCCCATTATGTTTTCTATAATTGGCCTTAGACAAGTTAGTTAACCTCTTTGAAACTTATTTCCCTCATTCCCCATACCTATCTCATGGGATTATTGTGAGAGTTGATGAGATAACAACCGATAATGTTGGTTCCCTAATCAAATTAGGCAAAATTTAAAAGTCTCAGTCCACATAATCCTAACATAAACTGTTATATAAAAGCCAAGTTTCTCTGAAGATTAGGTAGTTAAGATAGTCACGATAAAATAATCATTTATCCAATAAGTTGCTTTTCACTTCTTTATTTTCAGTCTAAAATAACCGAATTTTCTTTTTTTTTTTTTAGATTTTATTTATTTACTTGACAGACAGAGATCACAAGTAGGCAGAGAGGCAGGCAGAGAGAGAGGAGGAAGCAGGCTCCCTGCTGAGCAGAGAGCCCCATGCGGGGCTCGATTCCAGGACCCTGGGATCATGACCTGAGCTGAAGGCAGAGGTTTTAACTCACTGAACCACTCAGGCGCCCCCGTTTTCTTATTTGAATGTCCAAATACTCAAAGCATGAGATTTCTTTAAATTTTTTGTTAGAAGGCCTATATGTTTAAAGGGCAACATTTTCCATTATAAGAACTACTGACAAATATCGGAGAAATTGTATATAAACAGAAGCTCTATAGCAACTTTGTCATATTTAAGATCAGGAACTAGATTTCTACTCTATCACATAGTGCTAATAAGTGCTTCATCAACCTTTCTATCCTTTCAAAATTATTGTATAGACCTCTTTCTACTGTAGAGATCTTCAGATGTTCTTCAACAAAATTTCATAAATGTATTACCAATCTTAATATTGACTTTTTATTAAAATCCTTAATTAACCCCAAAAAATGGCAAATTTTTAAAAAGATTTTATTTATTTATTTGCGAGAGAAAGAGAGAGCATGAGCAGAGGGGAAGGGCAGAGAGAGAGGGAGAAGCAGACACCCTGCCTAACAGGGAGCCTGAGGCAGGGCTTGATCCCAAGACCCTGAGATCATGACCTGAGCCAAAGGCAGATGCTTAACCTACTAAGCCACCCAAGCACCCTCCAAAAATGGTGAATTTTTAGCTGTGTTATCCCCTCCCTCCAAAAAAAAGCTGGCTATAAGATATCAGAACCAGGTAACTGTGTAAAAACTCATAATAAACTATATTTAACCTACATTTCTTAGATCTAGTCAAGACAACACTTTGAACAAGACAGATGATTGTCTATTCAGTGTGTAGCAACTTCCAGGGTCTAATTACCTTACCAGGCAAGGCATGTTCTTCTTACATCCACCTGAACTCCTCCTGCAATGCCATTGTGATGCTAACTGCCCAACAACCTGAAGTTAGCACAGACTTCACAGGTTAAGATCACAACCTCCTCCAGAGCATCTTCACTTCTGACACCAGCTACAAGGTCCGGAGTTCCCAGGCCTCCAAACTTCTTTCCAGCTGACTAAAAACTTGGAGGTTCCCACTACCCCCTCAGTTTAATAATTGGATAGAAAGACTCACAGGACTCAGGAAAGCACTGTATTTATGATTTTTGTTTTATTACAAACGATGAAAATCCAGACCAGGTGAAGGAAGAAACCTGTCGGGTGAGGTCTGGGAAGGTTCCAAACACAGAAGCTCCATGACCTCTCCTGCTGAATCAGAACACATCAACTTCTTGTCCCATCGATAAACTCACCATCTAAGAAGTTCATTCAACCTTGGTGTCCAGAGTTTTTACTGAGGTTTCATTAAGTAGACATGATTTATTGAGTCATTGGACATGTGACTGAATTTAATCTCCAGCCCCTCTTCCCTCTCCAGAGGTTTTGCTAATAACACCTGGCTCAAACCCTCTTTTAAAAAAAGAAAAGAAAAAAAAAAAAAGCTGCAACCCTCTAATTGCATGGTCGGTCTTTCCAGCATGGCCAGCCCCCACGGTGAAACTAGTGGGCTGCATTGAGTCATCTCATTTGCATAATCTCAGGCAGGGTCTGAGGGTCTGAGGGGCCCACCATGAATACCACAGTCCCTGGGGAAATTCCAAGGGTTTAAGATCTCCATCCCAGGAACCAGGGCAAAGACCAGACAAATTATTTATGATATAACACTTTTTACTACAACTTAACATACATAAGTAGATAAATGGAGGCTCCTGAAACGTGTCTTATGAAACCCTTATTGACAGCTTTGTTTTATTCCCTTGTAGGTATCATTTTACCAGTGAAATTACTTCTAATTCATGGTCCCAGGGCAGATGTTAGCGAGCAGTAAGTTATCAAATTACCTCTTATTAAAATTTTAAGAAAAATGTCAAGCAAGCGTTCATTTTTCCACTATGTGATTTTTATTTCTCCTCTGAACTATTCAGAAAACTTTTCAATAACTTGAAGATAAAATCTCCTTTTCAGTCATCATATTTCCTCACTTCCACTCAGAACAGAAAAGAACCAGATTTTCCACACTCTTAGGTAGAAGCAAGGGTATAAAAATGAGTCCTTAACGTCATTGGTTGTAGAGAAAAATCATAAGTTTTAATAATAAATACTAGAAAACTGCCCTGGCCTTTATGATGAAAGCACTACTTCTCTCATTCTAAGTTGACCTGATTTTACATTATATTATAGGTAAGAACCCAACCAGTAGAGCTGATTAAAGAAAAAGTAGTTCTGTAAATGAACATATGCTACTAATTGGACCAGGTGTGCTATGACCAACTTAAGGAGAACACATAATATTCATTTCTTTTACTATGAGTTATATTTTTAATATGGAAGATGTTTCACTGAATGTTCATGGACAAGCATCTACAGATGGGCTCAAGGGCTCCTGAAGTGATATGTAAAATGATGTAGATTTTTTAATGCATTATTTTTATCAGATTCCCAAAGTCCAGGGAGGAAAAATTTTCCTCTACCCTTCAAATTTCTTTTGACTCATTTAAGAATTAAATCGACATGATACAGGCTAAAAGGAAAAAATTAAATGTAATTACACATGTATGGGGGCTCCATAAGAATATGAGGTCCATAGGGGTTAAGGAAATTGAGATTTATATCCCTTTCTGAGCTAAGGAGAAGGGGGTAAGGGTTTGGGGCTCTGAGAATTCTTGGTGAGAGGGCTCATTTTTCTCCTGGTCACCTCTCACTCTGATTTTCTACCATATTCACTTCTTATAACAACATCTGTAACATGGAAAATAGCTGTTTCTTTAATTCCCCAAAGTACCATTATCATAAGACGCTTTACTGAAGGTTTTGAAAAACTGAGAAGGATCATGAATAACCATGTTTCTAGTTTCTGTAAACTTGATGCTTTACTACCTACACTCTGCATATGTTGGACATGCCTTATTCGGGACAACCCAGTAATATGTTTGAGTCACTTCGACTTGGCCTCCTGACTGAGTCGTCGCCCCTGCCTCCCAAAGAGGAGTCCTTCTCTTAGTCTGCCTTTCAGATACAAACCAATCAACCCAGAGTCCACACCCCCAACCACCTCCTTACTCTGGGCCACTATCCAACTGTCCTAATCACCCCAAACAACCCAGCCAGCTCTTACGCCCTGAGGTCTGCTGAAATTATTCAAACTAGCCAATTCCAAGCCTGCTTACTCTGCCTCCACTGTTCCTTTATGAAGAAACCACAATAAACTCTAATCCACATTTTTTCCCCTTCACTCCTTCATGACAGAGGGTTACAGTGCTCCTTCACATGACACCCGCACCCCCACCCCCATAGCATGGCATGCCAGTTCCTCTTGGTGATCCTTTGGCTTTACTGTAAATTTTCTATTAACCCACTATAGTCTAGAACAAATCGCAACAGGCACAGAACAGGAGTCAACTTACAATTAATTACTAGATATCCCTGTTCCTCAGCCAGTCTCTACAGAGAATTTCTTAGCAGCAATATTATTGTGGGATGCCGCTCCCACTGAGACTATTACTCCCTGTGGTTTCTTCTCTTTTCATCCTTCAGTTCCCCACTCCCTCCTATTCAGATGGCAGAAAAATGCATGAATGTTCCTGTTATTTTACTAGGCAGAACGCTTTTTTTTCATTCTTCACTCATCTAGGATTTCCATATTCCAAAATATCTACTAAGAGTTTTCCTAAAGAAAAGAGCTGTCTGCCTTTAAGATATAATAATGGATATGCAACAACAATTTAATCATTGAAAGCAAATTTTTTCCTGTTAAATATGTATCTGGTAAATACTAAAGCAATCCATGCTTTGGAACCAGAGAAGACCCCAAGCACACTATCAATTTGAAATACTAACAGTTTAACATTTACTACACACACATTATTCAAGTATGCACCTGGTAACCAAAATTAATATACAAGAATTTCTGTTTACCGGGGCACCTGGGTGGCTCAGTGGGTTAAGCTCCTGCCTTCGGCTCAGGTCATGGTCTCAGGGTCCTGGGATCAAGCCCCGAATCAGGCTCTCTGCTCAGCAGATAGCCTGCTTCCCCCTCTCTCTCTGCCTCCCTCTCTGCCTATTTGTGATCTCTCTCTCTGTCAAATAAATAAATAAATAATTTCTGTGTACCAACAATAAGCAGTAGAAAATAAAATGCAAAATATCCCACTAAAAATAACCATAAAAATTATAAAATACCAAGAATAGTCTTAACGAAAAACACAGAGGAACTATTCTGTAAGTTCAAAACTCTACTGAGGGCATAATTATATAAACTAAAACAATACGAAAAGCAAGCCATAATATTGTAATAGGAAGTCTAAATAGTACAACAGTATCAGTTTTGCCAATATTAATGTGTAAATTCAGTATGACACAAAATAAAATTACAAAAGCACTGGCTTTGGGATTTTAAGCTTCTAATCAGAGGCTTAAGAACAAATCAAATTATTTTCAGGTTAGCAGAAAAAACAGACATAAAGGAATATCTAGGGAAAAAATTTAAGATGAATAATACTGAAGAAAAATATATATTACAATGTATTTAAGGGTATTATAAAACTATATTTCAAAAAGATACTTATACTCGAGTGTTCACAGAGGATTATTCACAGTAGCCTAAAGGAGAAAACAACCCAAATATAGATCAGCAGGTGGATGGATTTAAAAATGCAGTATATTCACATAATAATATTATTTAGTTGTAAAATGAATGAAATTTTGATACATGCTACAATATAGATGAACCATGAAAACATTCTGCTAAATGAAATAAGGCAGACACAGGAGGACAAATATTGTATGATTCCACTTATATTAGGTACCTAGAATAGGCAAATGTGTAGAGATGGAAAGTAGAGCAGAGGTTACAGGGAGCAGGAGGGAAAGGGGAAAAGAATATTGTTTAATGAGTACAGAGCTTCTATTTGAGATGTTAGAAAAGTTCTGGAAATGAATAATTATATAGTTCATTGTTAATGTAGGTAACACCACAGATTTGTACACTTAAAATGGTTAAAATGGTAAATTTTATGTTATGTACATTTTGTATAACAAAATAGCAATTAAAAATAGCAAAAAAAATTAATCTGAACAATGTAATATTGGTGCCTTCCCTGCAGACAGAACAATGACCAATATAAAAAGCTCAAGAAACAAATTGAAGTATTTCTTTGAATTATTTTCGAAAAAAGATTATGTTTCTAATACATGCCATATTCTAAAATAGGTTCTAGGTAGATATAAATCTTTTAAAATGCAGCACTAGAACAAAAATGTAGAATAATTATTTGAACTTGGAGCATGGAGACTTTTCCTTACTATAACAGTAGGTGGAATAACCACAAAGGAAGAAGTAAATAAAGTTGACTATATCAAAATGTTGTAATTTTGTAACTCAAAAAACATCATTATCATAGTCAAAATGTAAACCATGAACTGGGAAAATGTCCTTTCTATGTAAAAAGACTTTACAAATAAAGTAAGATAGACACTTCAGTAGAAAATTGACCAAAGGATATAGACAGTCAATTTCCAAAACAAGAAAAGCAACAGATCAATGATATATGGAAATGTTTTCAATGGTAAAAAAAAATATTTACTGGCATTGCTATGTGAATTATGACAGAAAATCACAGGAGAGACAGATACCCTCATGCTGTACTGATGGAAGCATAAATCGATTCAGTTTTTTAAAAAGAACCATTTGGCAGACTATATCAAAAGCCTTTCATACAGCAATCCCACTTCTAGAAACCTATTGTAAGGAAATTAATGATCAAGTGCACAAAGTAGACATGCAAGAATGTTCATTGCAGCAAAATTTATAAAATGGAGAAATTCTAAAGTGTACCCAACAAAAGGTGATTAACTGAATTAATTCAATAGAGTAACTTATGTCACATTCTTAAAATGGAATGCTATGCAGCCATTAAAACTATTATGAAGACTTTATGAAATGAACTTAACATTTTTGTGATAAATTGCTAAGAAGAAAAAGGGCCACAAAATATTTACAGAATATGATTTCATTTTCATAAAAATGAGTAAGTATAAATATATGCATATATATTTACAAGAAAAATATATCTAGAAAGATATAAAAACAGAAAAATAAAAATGTATTGCATACTTTATAATGACAACAGTGGATATAAAAAAGACAACTAGGGGCGCCTGGGTGGCTCAGTGGTTGGGGCCTCTGCCTTCGGCTCGGGTCATGATCCCGGGGTCCTGGGATCGAGCCTCACGTCGGGCTCTCTGCTTGGTGGGGAGCCTGCCTCTTCCTCCTCTCTCTCTCTGCCTGCCTCTCTGCCTGCTTGTGCTCTGTCAAATAAATGAAAATCTTTAAAAAAAAAAAAAAAAAAAAAAGACAACTAAGTTTCTCCTAAGTTTCCTTTTTTGTTTCCTATTTTTCTAAGTTTCCATTTTTGTCAAAACAAAACCATTTTGTTTTCCATATTCCCATATTCCCTTTGATTTCTGTCTTATAAGCAAACAAAATTTGACAGAGTCATCATAATCACTAACAAAACCTTCCTTAGAATTCTACTGCATCAGAAACAAGGAAAAACTGCTAAAAGAAAGAAATGGGGGGGGGGGGGGCCTGGGGGGCTCAGTGGGTTAAAGCCTCTGCCTTCAGCTCAGGTCATGATCCCAGCGTCCTGGGATCAAGCCCCACATCGGGCTTTCTGCTCAGCAGGGAGCCTGCTTCCCTTCCTCTCTCTCCGTCTGCCTTTCTGCCTACTTGTGATCTCTGTCAAATAAATAAAATCTTTTTTTAAAAAAGGTATCTATATTAAAAAAAATTTTTTTAAAAAGAAAGAAATGGATGGAGGGATGGATGGACAGAGAAATGGACAGATATTGACTCATAAATCAGCAAGGCACTTACTTTTTTTTAAAGATATACTAATTTATTTTAGAGAGTGAGCACAAGCTAGGGGAGGGACCAAGGGAGAGGGAGAGAGAGAGAGACTCTCAAGCAGACTCCCTTCCGAGTGCAGAGCCCAACACAGGGCTTGATGCCAGGACCCTAAGATCACGAGTCGGACGCTTAACCAACTGAGCCACAAAGGTGCCCTGACAACTTACTTTTTAAGATCACAGTTCATAATAAGGAAAAGTCACCATCAATGTCACTATCAATTTCCATTGAGTTTTACCAAGATTCAGAAAGTGTGATTGAGAGAGAGCAGTGCAAGCTGTACCCTCCTGAGCACAATTTCACAAAGCAAATCTTTTCTACAGTTTAAAAAAAAAAAAAAGTTCACACAGCTATTGTTGAAACTATGCCAGAAAAATCACTAGAGGAAGCTACCTGAAAGCAAGACCATGAGGCTCCAGAGAAGTTACTTAAAGGGTCACACCTGTGCACCCATTGTCATCCAACCAGCTGGTCCAGCTTCTTCCCCAGACTGGCTCTCCAAGAGGTTGGCACTTAGTTAGCCAAGCCACTGCAAGGACCACATTCATGGGAAATGGCTCCACTCGGCTTTTGTATCACAACATAGACCAAAAGACTTCTCCTATCCTTCAGAGCCTTATGGGATAATTTTACATCTTTTGGTGTGATTATTTAGATGATGTCTGTCTCTGCAGCTAGACTCCAAGCAAGCTGAGCCTGGAATCCATCTATGTTTGCACACCTCCGTATCCCTAGCACAGTGCGTGACACTAACGGGCTCTCAACAGGTATAAGTGAATGAGAGGAAAGCCAGCGAATTAGATCTACACTGCTATCTTTTACTTTTCTAGCCTTAATCTCTTCATCTAAAAACAAAGATTTGGATTATTGTGAGGACTAAAATTAAATAAGGTGTGTTCCGTGGCTATCCCAGTAAATTCTTCATAAAAACAAATTCTCTCGTACTTTCTATTCTTCTCCAAGTTATAGCTGGAGCTCCATGACCTATGAGATATGTAACTAAGCGCAATTGAATCTCCCATCTGTAAAATAAGGAATTAGGTGCTCTTTAAAGCCATGTCCACCCCTAACAATCTCTAATTTAATATAAATCCTCCAAAAATTGTCCCTGGGAAATGGACTCACAATACATTTTGGTGGCTACAATTGGATGTGGCACTTAGAAGGAGGCCAAGGTGTGGAAATAATCCAGAAAGCATGAAGGATAATACCAAACTTCAAATATTCTATTTGGAGATGGAAAGAGGAATTAGTGGCCAGAATATATGTACCTCAAACAAAGGACCACCAGTGAAATCATGTTACTCATCGACAAGGAGTAGCATTTTAGAAATCTATTATTTCAATTGCATCAAAACCGACCTTGTAAAAAATAAAAAAAAAAAACTTTTTTCCTCCTCCATTCATCTACAAGTATGGCTTGTGTCATCCCAGGAACTGTGGCATTTGTTCGTTGAACCATTGTTGTTCTCAAAAGATGGTTTTTCACCCCAACAAAAATAACTATGAATCACTGGCCCTAGGAATATTTTCTCCCTTGCTTTGTTCACAGTGTGAATGACAGATTTCAGTGTGTTTATTTCTTGCCTAAGCAAAAGTTGTCATTAACCTGAAACGGTCTATGCTGCAAATGCAAAGTGCTCTTCTTATTTTCAAATTTGGGGCAACTATGAAGTTCTAATTAGGAGTTCCTAATTTTCTTCAAGGAAGGATATGAGTAACGAGGGCAGGGGGGAAGTTTCACAGCGAGTGGAAAGCCTCCTGGTTATTTAAAGTTTTTCTCCTGATAAAACCATTTGTGTGACTTGAAAACTAAAAGAAAAATATTCCTTTCATATTTATTCCTGCAGCTTTTCTATAACATCTATAATCAACATGTTGAAAAAATTTTACATATGTTTCCAGGTTTTATAATGGAAAAAGCACTTAACACAGACACACAATGCTTTTTATTCCCTGTTTCCCCTGTTAAAATATCTTTTTTTTTTTTTTTTTTGGTTAAACATCCCTGTGCAATTGAATCTAACTTGTAGTTTTCCCTTGTGAAGTTGCTACAGTATGAGTAATTTTCATCTCTATTGCCATGTTCTCTCAGAGAATCTTGTATTTCTCCACATAGATCACATACCCACACATTCTTATAATTGCTTGTCTAATTATCTGACTAGAAAAATATAACCTCCTTGAAGGCAGAGCACATTCCTGGTTCTCTGAATTTATGAACACATCACTTAAAAGAAAACTAATGAATAAATCAATTCAAAGGGAATATACATACAACTCTGTAAAATAGAACACATCCTTACAAGATTATGTAATTCTTATTGTCACACTTATGATCCAAAAATTCTAATGTGAATTTAATTTTTTCAGCTTTATTGAGATTTTTTTGATACACAGTAAATGGGGCACCTAGGTGGCTCAGTCGGTTAAGCATCTGCCTTCAGCTCAGGTCATTATTCAGGGGTCTGGGAACAAGCTCCATCTCATGTTCCCCCTTCTCCCTCTCTCTCCCTCTGCTGCTTATGGTCTCTCTCTCTCTCTCTCTTTCTCAAATAAATGAATAAAATCTTTTTTAAAAATGATATACTATATAAGTTTAAGGGGAACATGAGATAATTTGATATATGTATACATCGCAAAATGATTACCACAATGAGGTACTTAACACCTCCATCCCATGACATAATTACCTCTGTGTGTGTGTGTGTGTATGTGTGTAGTGATACCACCACTTACCAATTTTCAAGTATGTAATACAGTATTTTAAATTATAGCCACCACACTATACAGTAGATCCCCAGGAATTATTCATCTTATAATGGAAGTCTGTACTCTTTAAGCACCATCTCCCTGTTTTCTCTACCCCCTCAGCCCTGGCAACCGCTATTCTACTCTATTTCTTTTAGTTTAGCTTTTTTAGATTCCACATATGGATGAGAATATACATACAATATTTGTCTTTCTGTCTGACTTTCTGACATGATTTTAAATGTATCAAATAGAAGGCCAGTGGTTTCTAATACACTGACAGCGAAGATGAAGCTTAAGATGATATTGTACTAAACAGTTTCATCATTTCTTTAACTAAAATTCCAAAGTTTTCACTCCCTATCTTGGAATTCCAGGAATGAACATCACTTCTGGCATTAAACAAGAGCATCATTCAAGAGCATCATTCACATTAAACAAGAGTATTGTACCATACTATGAACATTCATGACATTCATATGCCTTTCCAGTAAATTGGAATAAAATTAAATGGCCTTCAGGAGCCTCTACACTTGGCAACTGCTTAAAATCTGATAACCACAGACTGTTGGAATTAGAAAGGACCTTAGTGCTGTCCAGTCCAAATCTCTCATATTGCAGCTGAGAACTGGCCCAGAAAGTAGGTACCTCACCCAGCAACCTTCCAGCTTTTTTTTCAGGACCCCGTTCAGAGCTCCTGCCACCTAGTGAGGCCAACTCTGGCCAGCAGTTCTTTGCTTTTCTATTGAGCCATCAAAGTCCTCAGTCTCAGGGAAAAAAAAAATTTTTAAGATAGTGTTTGTTTATTTGACAGAGAGAGACGCAGAGAGAGCACAAGCAGGGGGAGTGGCAGGCAGAGAGAGAGAGGGAGAAGCTGGCTCCCCCCTGAGCAGGGAGCCTGATTTGGGGCTCGATCCCAGGACCCAGGAGCATGACCCGAGCTGAAAGCAGACGCTTAACTGACTGAGGCACTCAGGGGTCCCAGTCTCAAGATAATTTTAATCATTCATTGGAAAGCATAAATTAATGTAAAAAAAATTGTATGTATAAATCCCAACAAATTTTGAATTTTGCCCTTAGGGTTCCTTTCCAATTAAAAACAAAAACAGAAACCAGCATGGTCTTTAAACAGACAAACAATCGTTTGTTCACTCAACAAATCACAGCCTGGAGAAAAGCGTAACAGAATATCCAGTTACCGGATATGTAAAATATAAAGACCGCCTTCAGGTGGGCCAACCGTATTGCCTCGGAGCCCAGACATGGGTGGTCAGAGTTCTCTCCGCGCACAAAGGTTCCCAGCCCTGAAATGCAGAGAGCGGACAGCATTCAGCTCCATGGTGCAGCATCGCCACCTAGTGGCCCATTTGAAGGACTCTTTCTCACTGCCAAAACTGCCGCACTTGGCCTTTGTAGGTTAGTGATCTTTTTTTAAGACCACCTGCACCGAGACATAGTCCTGAAACTACTTCTACCTTGTTTTGGGAACCCCTCTGATTCACAGAGTACAGTCCACCCAGCAAGCAGGAGCCATCTATCATCAAGCCAGCTGAGACCAGAAACAGTTTATACTAGTGAGCAAGAATTTCAGCCTTCAATATCTTTCACTTTAAATAACTCAATTACTTAAATTGCATGTTTTTTTTCTCCAGCTGCTGCCTAACCGAAAGGAAGAAAAACTGAAATTGACAGAAGGAATTTGAAGTGCACCGTGTCGCAGAAACCCTCAATGCGACAGCGAAGAGAACACAAAAACGAAATGGAAACATACTCCATCTATGTATTTACTAAAGTTAGTATCTTGAGCCCAAGAAGCGCTCGATTATTTCTAGATATAGTCAGGAAGGAGGGAAAAAAAAATCAGCATTTTTTTTCCAGGTTTACTTGGCTGTGAACAGCAAGCTGACCTTGGACTTGAGAGGACTTGTTCTAGTTCTGTGTATTTACTTGGGCTCATGGTCTTTTGATGTAAGGCAAAATAACATTTTAAAAAGCAAATGTCCTCTCCTTAAGAACTGATGGTTGACGAATCGAGCCTAAAAGAGCCTTTGTTGGATGGTAGATCCCACATCCACAGCCAAACTTCTTTGCTTTACACACTCTATCTACTGGGTAGTACACATGTTTCATTCCACATAAAAGAAGTTTGTCATTCTCTTCATGGGTGATTTCCCCCTGAGAAAGACCATAAGGTAACCTGGAACAACCTTTTGCTTGATTAATATAAGACTGAATTTGGTCATTTCTGACTAAAAAATAATAGAACTGCTTGAGTCAGTACCTTAAGGGGAGCTCATTAATAAGAAAGAAACCCGGCAAGTCCCGTGTGTGCTGTGGTGACCGCTGTGAATTGTGTAAGACTGATGAATCACAGACCTGTACCCCTGAAACAAATAATACATTATATGTTAACACAAATTTTAAAAATAAAATAAAATAAATCTTAAAACACACACATACACACACACACACACACACACACACACACACACAAAGAAACGGGTTAAAGCAACACTACAGCAATGGGAGGGTCTCCCGCTTTCCCGGTGTGTGTGACTCCTTCACACAACTGCCCGCAATTATGTGATTATGTCCAGATGCCTCAAGTCCAAGGTCACTTTGAGTTTTCAGAAACTGGAAGACTATGAAACCAGATCTGAATTCCACAAGAGGAAAAGGTCTGAGAAGGTCGCTTGTACCTCCAGAGCTAATTCTTTTTTTCTACCTCTCATGAGGGAACACAGTGTTCCCTGTGAGCTCAGGGAGCCTGGTTTGGAGTGAGAGTCCCCAGGCTGCTCATCCTTATTCCACACAGAAAGTGGCAGGTCAGAAACACACAGCATTGCCTGAATCATAAATGTCACTTAATAGTCAGCCACGGAGAGGTGAAAAGAAATCTGTAAGTTGTCGAGTGCAGAGGCTTCTACGTGTGAACCACCAATTCTAGGAAACACTGCAGTTAAACAGAAGCAAAGAGAACCAAGTTAGAGGCAGGAATTCACTACCCAAAATATGAGAGAGAAAAAAAAAAAAGAAGAAGAAGAAGGGTTTGGTTTTTATCATTGCTGTCTCCTCTCCTACTTTAGCAGATAACTGACTGGTTGGAATTAACTTGTGTGAACACTGTACACAGGAAGCCAGTGCTTCTCTTATGGTCGCAAATTGAGACATTTGCTGGAATTTCCTACAGAAGAAAGGGAAAAGGGTACTTAGTATCTAAAAAAAAAAAAATTGGAAAGTGAAAGCTTCTTTCTGAAAATTTCCCCATCCTAGTTTATGAAAAAAGGAGCCTCTTTAGAAGCAGAATAACTCCCTTTGATTAAAGAAATCACCAGTTTGGGATAAAAATGAGAAAACAGTGTCCATGTTATTATTTCTCAAGTGTGCCTTCATATGACCATCCCAGGGGCTAATCATTCTTCTCCAATTACCATTCTTTTCTCAATAAGGACAATTTGTAAGCATATATATTTGGCTTCCAGGTAGCTCTTCATATACCTCTCTTTCATTCTACATTTTTAAAATGTTCCAGAAGGATTTTTCTTATCCCTTGGTTTTCCCTAGTGCCATAATGAAATGCCAGATTTCTTTTTGTGGGGCAGCCTTGCTAGGAGAATCTTGCTGAAAGATAAAACAAAAAGAAAAGAAAAAAAAAGAGGGCTGAGAAGGAAAACTATCATGTGCTTGGCCTACAGCACCTCCCACTTTTTGTTCAAGTGCGGTGGCCCCCGTGCTTTGCCATCATGTCTAGCCATCTGTGTGCTTGTTATCGTGGGGAAGGAAAAGCAAACCAGTGTCAAGCAGTGGAACCTTTAGATGTTAGAAGAATGGGTTGGGGTCTCTTTTATATAAAAAGCCAATGATCTTGGTTGCTAAGGATACCTTTTCATAACAAATATGTAGAGAGACCTTGACAAATGGCTAGGGATGCTGAATAGAATTTTACAATGAGGCTGCCTGTTTCTTATTGTTTTTCTTACACTTGAGTGTTGTTTTTTTAAAAATGGCATAATGGCATTAGATGGCATAATAAGCCCAGATTGTTTAAAGAAATAATTCCGGGAATCTAAAAAAAAAAAAAAAAATTCTGCGGCCTAACCTGCCAAACAGGAATTACTACATCTAGGGCTAGAATTTTAGGAATTTCTACACTGTTAAAAGGGAAGTAAAAACTGGAACTGGATTTACCAGACTGATGGTGTGAAAAGCTGAAATTCACTAAATATCTGCTCACTTTAGTTTCATTTTCTGCTACCTATCCATGGCCCAAGAGAGAATTCCACACAAAATGAAAAGAAGGAAGGAGAGAGAAAATAATTATGAAGCTAATTGTCTTTAAATATAGAAGATGGACTTTATTTCTTGGACTATAAATTAAGAAATTAATCCCTGAAAAGCCTACAATGTCAAAACAAAAGAATAATGAATTACAACTGCTCCAGAGTACGCCACTGCTCTGAGAACATCTGTGTGAAACATAATGAGCATCTGGAAAAACAAATGAGAAATCAAGTAATGGATGAATTTCATGTATTAAATAGAAGACTCTTCAAAAAACACAGCCTGTCGCTGGTACGAAATAGAAAAAGCAAGTCAAGAGTTTCAGAGGAGGGAGCTATAGAGAACGTATTATCTGATCCCCTCTCTTCCCCAGTTTTACTGAGATATTTAACTGGAATATAGCACTATATAAGTTTAAGGTATACAGCATAATGACTGGCATATACTGTGAAATGATTGCTGGGGCACCTAGGTGGCTCAGTTGGTTAAGCATCCAACTCTTGGTTTCAGCTCAGGTCATAATCTCAGGGTTGTAGGATGGAGCCCCAAGTAAGGGGAGGCTCCACACTCAATGGGGAGTCTGCTTAAGGTTCTCTTCCTCTCCCTCTGCCCTTCTTCCCACTCATGCACATGCATGCTCTCTCTTTTTTCCTCTCTCTCTTTCAAATAAATAAATGAATGTTTTAAAAAAAGAAATGAATGTCACAATAAATTCAGTTAACATTCATCATGTCATATAGATACAAAATATGAAAAAGAAAAAACCTTTTGTTCCTTGTGATGAATTCTTTAGATCTACTCTCTTAACAATTTTCAAATGTGCCACACAGTAGTGTTAACTACACTCATCACATTGTATATTATGCCCCTAGTACTTATTTATCTTACAAGTGGAAATTTGTACTTTTTGACCACATTGACCCTCCCCTCCAACCATGTGCCCATCCCAGAACCAGGAAGTGCCAATCCCTTCTTGAATAAATTGGGAGCTAAGGTTCAGAAGATGGGCAGGTTTCCCTAAGAGGCCAGGAAAGGGAGAACAGAGTGGTCCTGAACGTATCTTCTTTGTTTCACATCAATAACAATTCCCCACACAGATCTCTCTCCTAATGGTCCACACACAGGTTTCTTTTGGGCCAAAAGGCACCTTCACAAAAATTGAGCCAACATTTAAAAATTAGAAGATCTCATACAAAATAAAGTTCAGACTCCTGCTTTTTTAAAAAATGAGAATATCTGGGGTATCTGAGTGGCTCAGTCAGTGAAGTGTCTGACTCTTGGTTTCAGCTCTGGTCATCATGATCTCAGAGCAGGATTGAGCCCTGCATAGGTCTCCATGCTGAGCATGGAGCCTGCTTAAGATTCTCTCACTCCCTCTCCTTCTGTTCCTCTCCCTGCTCACTCTCAATCTCTCTATTTAAAAAAAAAAAAAAAAAAAGGTTAAAAATGAGAAGTTATGCAACAGGTACATGAAAAGGTGCTCAATGTCACTAATCATCAGGGAAATGCAAATCAAAACCAGAATAATGAGAGGGACACCTGGGTGGCTCAGTCAGTTAAGCGACTGCCTTCAGCTCAGGTCATGATCCCATGGTCCTGGAATCGAGTCCCACATCGGGCTCCTTGCTCAGGGGGGAGCCTGATTCTCTTCGGCCTCTGCCTGATTGTGTGCTGTTTCTCTTTCTCTCTCTGACAAATAAATAAATAAAATCTTCTAAAAAAAAACAGAATGAGATATGACCTCACACCTATTGAATAGCTATTATCAAAAACATGAGAAACAAGTGTTAGCAAGGATGTGGAGAAAATGGAACACTTGTGCACTGTTGGTGGGAATGTAAGTCAGTGTAGCCACTGTGGAAAACAAAATGGAGGTTCCTCAGAAAATTAAAAATAGAACTACTATATGATCCAGCAATTCCATTCCTGGATATATATCCAAAGGAACAAAATCACTATCTTGAGCAGACATCTGCACCCCCATATTCATTGTAGATTTACAGTAGTCAAGAAATAGAAGAAACCTTAGTGTCCATCATAGATGAACAGATAAAGAAAATGGAATATAAAAAGAAGGAAATCGGGCGCCTGGCTGGATCAGTGGGTTAAAGCCTCTGCCTTCGGCTCAGGTCATGATCCCAGGGTTCTGGGATCGAGTCCTGCATCGGGCTCTCTGCTCAGCAGGGAGCCTACTTCTCTGTCTCTCTCTGCCTGCCTCTCTGCCTACTTGTGATCCCCATCTGTCAAATAAATAAATAAATAAAATCTTTACAAAAAAAAAAAAAAAAGGAAGGAAATCCTGCTATTTGCAACAACATGGATGGATCTTGAAGGCACTGTCCTAAGTGAAATAAGTCATACATAGACAAAATACCATACGATCTCACTTATATGTGGAATCTTTAAAAAGTAAGGAAAAGAAAAGGAAGGGAGAAAAAAGAAAAGATACAGAGAAGAGATTGGTGGTTGCCAAAGGCAGGGGTTGAGAGATGGGCAAAATCAATGAAGGTAGTCAAAAGGTACAAACTTCTAGTTATAAGATAAGTAAGTTCGGGGGCACCTGGGTGGCTCAGTGGGTTAAGCCTCTGCCTTCTGCTCAGGTCATGATCTCAGGGTCCTAGGATCAAGCCCCACATCAGGCTCTCTGCTCAGCAAGGAGCCTGCTTCCCCCCACCCCACCAACCCTGCCTGCCTCTCTGTCTACTTATGATCCCTCTCTCTCTGTCAAATAAATAAATAAAATCTTTAAAAAATAATAATAATAAGTTCTGGGGAAGTAACATACAGCATGGTGAGTATAGTTAACAATACTGTATTGCATATTTGAAAGTTGCTAAGAGTAAATATCAAAAGTTTTCATTACAAGAAAATATTTTTTACTATGTGAAGTGATTGATATTAACTTCGGTTATTGCAGTAATCATTTCTCAACATATACATATATCAAATCACTTTTTATTTTTATTTTTTGAAGTATTTTATTTGTTTATTTGACAGAGAGACACACAGCAATAGAGGGAACACAAGCAAGGGGTGCGGGAGAGGGAGAAGCAGGCTTCCCGCTGAGCCGGGAGCCTGATGCTGGGCTTGATCCAAGGACCGTGGGATCATGACCCGAGCTGAAGGCAGATGCTTAATGACTTAGCCACTCCAGGTCCCCTCAAATCATTTTTTAAAATGAGAAGATCTGGTGGCAGTGAATAGCAACCCGACAGAGCTATGACTACCAAGAACTAGAAGAAACCAATTAATTTTCCAAAATTTTCAACAAACTCATTTCGCCTGGAGGTATCCATATATGATTGATCCACTGAGGGGAAACCTACTCAAATTATGTTGAATCCCCCCAGAAGCACATTTTGTATAATTTATTTTTAAGATGGAATTTCAGTAAAAAAACTGCATTTCCAACATGTACATAGAGTAATACTATTATATGACTATATCCATTGTTGATCATGTTCTCTTTCTTTTAAAGCTTATCAGTGAATTTTATTTTGCATAAATGCCAGTGATCACAGCTTCACTGTGAGCTAGGAATGTTCCAGACTTATACTTAGTTGGCTTTATACTTATAGATATTAAAATGAAAGAAACACATAGTTTTATTTTTTCATACATGCCATATATATCATCAAAACTGGTTTCTAGGGACGCCTGGATGGCTCAGTCAGTTAAGTGTCTGCCTTGGGCTCAGGTCATGATCCCAGGGTCCTGGGATTGAGTCCTGCATCAGGTTCCTTGCTGGGGGGGGAGCCGGCTTCCCCCCTCCCTCTGCCTGCTGCTCCCCTGCTTGTGCTTTCTCTCTGTCAAATAAATAAATAGAATCTTTAAAAAAAAAAAACAAAACTGGCTGGATTCCCCGGGTGGCTCAGTTGGTTAAGTGGCTGCCTTCAGTGCAGGTCATGATCCCAAGGTCCTGAGATGGAGCCCCACATCAGGCTCGAAGCTCAGCAGAGAGCCTGCTTCTTCCTCTCCCCCTGCCTGATGCTCTGCCTACTTGTGCTCTCTCTCTCTCTGTCAAATAAATAAGTAAAATCTTTAAAAATAAATAATAAAAAATTTTAAAAACTGGTTTCTAAGTTCTTGATGACACTAGTTCATATTTTTTCATATTGGGAAATAATCTTTATAACCTTTTTTTTCCATTGTCACAGTTCATTTATAAGTTCTTAGAACCACTGAAAATAATTCAGTCCCTAAAAGTTTCCCGAGATTTTTTTTTTTTTAATTGCTACTTTTAGCCAAATACAAAATGTTTCCTCCTTAACAAAGCATCCTAATACAGGCAAATGCAGAAAGCATGGCATTTGGTTCCATCTCTCTATATAAGGGATAACACTGTAAATTATGAAAATGGAGGTATTTTCACTTAACCCACGAGGATGGGTCTACCTCATCTTTACTACCGCCGTATTAGTCACAATAGTAAAACTTGCTTTGAAAAATTGTATTCATTAAATTCATAAGTGAGAAAATGAATCACCAAAATGTTAATCAAATGCATAATTTATAGTATAACAAATAAATGGGACACTCTCTGTGCCTCATGTACCTGCCTCTCAAACACAAAATTCAGCAAATCTTTCTACTTTTCACTCAGTTTCATATTTGAAATAATCATCATGGGACTATATGGGTAAATTTTTCCCAAAAATGCTTCCCTTAAAAAATACTGAAATTACTTTTCCCATTAAAAATTCTATGAATGGTGATTTCTCTTCTTTTTTCAAGTCATCATTAAAAATAACTGAATTAAATTCCTATAAAATAAATCACAAATCTAATTTGCTAAGGACCCTAAAGAGAATGAAGGCATATTCAACTTTGAATGAGGAAGCCTAATGAAAAGTTATTCATCTGTGTAATTAATAGAGCAACCAAATTCAGAACAAGATGTCATTAGCTCCAGCTATTGGTTCTCACCTGAAAAGAGGGCACAGAGCCTCTTGGTTTTGTCCTGATCCTCCATGACTTCTGGCAGGAGGTTACAGGGTGGCTTCCCAAACACTTTTTTACTCCTGCCCTCCATTCTGTTCAAGACTGCCCTTGCCGGAAGAGCTCAGAGGGTAACAGATAAGAAATACCAATATGAGAGACTCCTGGCTGGCTCAGTTCACAGAGCATGCAACTCTTAATCTCAAGATCGTGAGTTCAAGCCCCACATTGGGTGTAGAGCTTACTTTTAAAAAAGGATATGAAATATGAGATTGAAATATGAATTGAATTCATGGATTGAAAAATGAAATATGAAATATGAAATGGGAAATTCCTCAAGTTCTAAATACAAATGTGTTTTTGGAATTGGCCAAAATCTGTTGCAGGTTAACCAGTGAGTACAAAGTTACAGTAGGTAGAATTCTAAGATGACCCCAAGATTCCTGCCCCCTGTTATACACACTCTGTACAAACACTTCCCTATGGAGTGTGAGTGTGACTTGTAACCTGGTGGAATAGGAACTCCCATGATTATATTACATCACATGACAGAAGAGATTTTACAGATATAATAAAGGTCCCTCATCAGTTTACTTTGAGTTAATCAAAATGGAAATCATCCTGAGTGGGCCTGATCTAATTGTACGAGCTCTTAAAAGCCATTGAGCCCTTTCTGAAGGTAGAAACTTGGAAGATCAGAGAGATTGTCCTGCTGACCTCATAGGGACAAACTGCTGTGCTGGGGAGAGGACCACATGACAGGGAAGGCGGGCAGCCTCTAGAAAATGAGAAGGTTGCCCAGTTGACCAACAGCAAGAAAGTGTCCTACAACATAAGGAACTGCATTCTGCCAACAACAAATGAGCTTAGAAAAAAGACCCCAAACTCCAGGGGAGATTGAAACCCTATAGCCAAAACCCTGATCTCAGCTTTGTGAAAGCATAGGATCGAGTCAAAACATGTTTGGAATCCCATGAGATAATAGAAAATATATATATATATATTGACCTCTGTCCCCAGTTTCTGGCACAGAGCTCCTAAAACTTTTGTGACTTTCTAAATGATAACAACACTAGAAACATCTTTTGTTCTGATATTTGGGCTTTGACTCCAGGAACAGAGCTCCTCAATCCCTTGGAATTTCAAGGTGATAGAAGTGTCTTTTGTTCTAATGAGGTGACTGGGAGTTCCTGGAAGGGGGCTGGTCTCCAGAAGAACAAATCCAAGAGAAGCAACTTGGAATTTTCAGCCCCATGCCCATTACCTAGAAAGTGGTGAAGGGATAGAAATGGAGTTAATGATTTATGCCTATGTGATGAAGCGTCTATAAAAATCCCAAAGTACAAGTCTCTGAGAGCGTCCAGGTTGGTGAACATGTGGAGGATGGGGGAGAGTGATGCCCTCAGAAAGATGGAAGTTCCGTGCCCTTTATGCACACCTTGCTCTGCACACCTGTTCCATCTGGATGTTCATCTGTATCTTTCATCAGATCCTTTTCCTAATAAACTTGTAAATGCTAAGAAAACTGTTTGCCTGATTTGCGTGTGTCACTCTAGTAAATTACTAGAAACCAAAAAGGAAGTCATGGAAACCTTGGATTTATAGCCTATTGGTGAGAAGCACAGGTGACAACCTAGACTTGCAGTTGGCATCTGAAGTGAGAATGGGGGTCAATCTTGTAGGACTGAGTCCTTAAGCTGTGGGGTTTCATGTCATCTCCAGGTAGATGGTGTCTGATTTGAGTTAAACTCTAGGACAGCCAGCTAGCATCACAGAGAATTGCTCAGTGGGGGGAAAACCCACATATCTGGTCTCAGATGTGCTGTGAATGTGGTGGTCATGTGAAAGGAAAACAGATTCAACTCCTGACCCACAGAAACTGTAAGATAATAAGTTCATGGTGTTTTAAGCAGCTGAATTTGTGGTAATTTGTTATGCAGCAATAGAAAAAAAATATGCTCATTCAATCCTTACAACAACCCTGTGAGACATGTACTATTAATATCCCCACTTTACAAATAAGAAAAATGAGGCAGAAAGACAAATAACTTGCTCAAAGGACTTAAATGCCAAAGTCTGGCATAAGAGCCTACCCACACTCATGCACATCATTCATCATCCTGCTAAAAATCCCCAGATCTTTACTACTCAGACACCTGTGGTAGATGCCCCAAGGCTCAAATCATACAAAACAAACTCCCAAAAGGATATCATAAATAAAATCAAATGACACACCATAAACTGGCAGAAGTCTGTAATCCATATAAATTACCAATAATTAATATCTAAATGTATTGAGAAACCCTGTTAATCAAAGACAATAACAACAAAACAACAAATAACCCAACAGAAAAATGAACAGAAGATATAAACAGACAGTTGTCAGACAGGGAAAGTCAAATAGCCAGAACATACGAATGGGTGCTTAATCTCACTAGTACTTATGTGAATTTCAATAACAATAAAGTCCTAAATATTAGCAAGAATGTGAAGTAACGAGGAATTTCATGTCCTATTGGTGGGAGAATGTATAGAACCCCTTTGGAGAATGATCTAGGAACGTTAAATTGAATACAGGAACGTCTTTCAAATCAGGAATTCCACTTTAAAATCCATGTAATAGAGGAACTCTGGCCTTTGTGCATACGAAGAATATGAGAATATTCACTTCAGCCTTATTTGTAATAGGAAAACAAATTCAGTGTCTGTCAACAGAAGAGTCAGTAAGTGGGATAAATACATAGCTTTCCTCTCTCAAAATCATTTATCTCTCCATTAATTTAGGTCTTCCTCGAGGTTTCCAATAAAATTTGCTTTTGGTTTTGTAGTCTAACCTTAAGTTTAAATGGTTTCAATGTCTATTACCAGTCTTTTTGCCATGATGTCTCAATTCTTGAATTTTAAGTGTTGGTTTAACTGTTAATGAACTTGGTCATATGTCCAAGCAATTATTTTTCCATACAAGTATTTTTACCAGGGCTTTTGCACACGTGATAATACCTTCCTTTAATTTTCCCAAACAAACAAACAAAAAAATCTGGCCAGACATAATTTTCTCCAACTATACACTTTTCTCTACAGGCAGTGTTAGCAACAATGTGTTTTCTTCCAGTATCCATAGAAGTCTAAGCCCATGATTTGTTCCTTTTAAAACATCTGTTTTTCTCTGCCTGGGCCTTTGCATTATTTCCTTTCTGCCCAGGTTGAAAGGATGAAATCTTAGAAGTGACTTAGATGTGGTGCTAGGTCTCTGTGAGGTAGAGTACACAAGTATTGGAAACAAAAAGTAGAAGCAGTTCCTGTCCTTGCAATTTTAGGCTCCCCTTGACTGCAGAGACACTTCTGAGGGATTAAGCAATCATTCTTCTGGAGGGAAAGATCTGACCCCTGTCGGGAGCTTCTTGTGCTAGTAGATCAGAAAGCAGAGTGGAGCCGCTGTGCTGGTGGAAGTAGGTGACCCAGATATGGTGAGGAAATAAGATTGCTGGTGCATCATCGAGGCGGGGAAGGATATGTCAGCAACTTAGGGATTCACCAGGTCACCACTTGTCATCTCCAGACCCCTCCAGAAAAGGGTTTGGGTTTCCCACTGATCAAGCAACATAGACCAGCAGAAAGATGAGCTAAGGATGGGGAGAGTCTAGAATGATGGCAGATGAAGGAGGTGGTGATTAGCCGCAGTCTGGGGACCAACTACAGTAGAGAAATCTGTAGCATGAGCTTTTAATCATCCTGTTACAAGTGTATTTTTTAGAAAATTTGACTGGCCAATGCAGAAGGATTGGTGAGAGGTTGCCATGAACCTAATGGGTGCGGGGGGAGGGGGGGTAGTGCTGCGGGATGAATGGATCAGAGTGGTGCAAGTATGGACTTGCCCTCAAGGCAGGACCCACAACTCCCTCTCAATACTCCAGTGCACTCTATCCCATTTCCCACTGCTGGCACCCACGCTGCCCCCTGCAGGCCAGAGGTAACCCAGAAATGATGCCTCAGGGGAAAAAGATTCAACCAGTGACTGACTAGAGATAGTGTACGCAAACACACCCCAGTCTCCCTGCCCTTCAAGTGAGGAAGCCTGAGCTTCATATTCGAAGCTATGTCCTAGTTCCCTGGGTGGGAGCAAGCATATTCCTTGACTTACGGTTCTTCTCTCTCTCTCATTCCCATCCCTTACCAGTACTGCCTGGAATTATTTCCCATGCATTCACACTCTCATCCCTGGTCTTCTTGTGGGGAAATCCAAACAGCACTTGAGCAAATTTACCACAAAGCTGATGAAGCATCAGGATCAGAACCCCCCACTGGAAGGGCCCCAGAAGCATAGTCACGCAATCATACATTTTTGCAAAATTTGCCACAAAAGATTGTTTCGTTTTTATTTTTGTAACGATTTTCCCAAATGTGTGTTTAACCTCACAAAACCTGGGTCCACTCCCGATTATTTGATATTCCATATATACCATTCACTTGTTTGTTATTATCTGTCTTCCCTCACTAGAATGTAAGCTCCAATTAGGCAGGAATTTTAGCTGATTTCTTCACTACTGAATGACTCCCCAATACCTTTTTCAATACCAAGTACTAAATATTTTTTGTTAAATAAATAAGTAAGTAAGCTCCAAATGAAACTTGCCCTATCCTGTTTCTACCTACATCTGTTCTTTCCTCTGATTAGAATCTCTTCTGCTCCCTCCCAGTGGCTTCTCACTCAGGACCTATCTCAAATTCCAAGAATTACGTGGGTGAAAGTGTAGACATGAACTGAAGGAGAGACTTATAACCAGCCCAAATGCCTATTTTCTTTTCCAGGTATGCTTCCTCCTATGTGCCTACTTTAACTTCTCATTTAAAATTTTTCAAACACACAGAAAATAAAAATAGTGCAATAAATCATCATACAGGCACCATTTGAATACAATTGTTAACATTTTGCCATATCACTTTACCCATATACTTTTAATTATATCTCTACATATTATTAGCATAAAACAAGTTATTATGTCTCATGATTCACGGATCGGCTAGTGCTTCCTTGGCTGATCCTCCTTACATTGAAGCCAGCTGGGCTGGAAGATTCAAGATGGTCTCATTCCCAGGTGCAGTGGTTGGTGCTGGCCATTGGGTAGCACCTCAGTTCTCTTCCATGATAGTCTCAGGGAAGGTTTCAGTAGGGCAAAGTGAAGTCTGTAAGGTCTCTGGAGGTCTAGGATCACATACCATCACTTCTGCCATATTCTTTTTTTCTTTTTTTTTTAAGATTTATTTATTTATTTTTTAGGGAGAGAGCCTGAGCTTGCACCAGCAGGGGAGGGATAAAGAGAGAGGGAGAAGGAGAGAAGCAGACTCCCTGCTGAGTGCAGAGTCCAACACCGGTCTTGATCTCACAACCTCAAGATCATGACCTGAGCCAAAAGGAAGAGTCCAATGACCAACCAAATGAGCCACCCAGGTGCTCCTATATATATATGATCATATTTTATTTATGATCCTGTTTATATATCTATATATGTATATATATATATCACTTTTAGTGAGGTGTAATTTCTATATGAGAAATTCACTCATTTTAAGTGTACGATTCAGTGATTTTTAGTAAATGTACAGAGTTATGCAACCATCACCACAATCTAGTTTGTTTTTTTTTAAGATTTATTTATTTATTTTAGAGGGGGAGAGCAGAGAGAGGAGACAAGGGAGAGGGAGAGGGAGAAAGACTCTCCAGCAGGCTCGGCACTGAGAGCAGAGCTAGAAGCACGGCTCTATCCCAGGACCCTGACATCACAACCTGAGTGGAAACCAAGAGTGGGAACCTTAACTGACCGCACCACCCAGGCGCCCCCACCACAATCTAGTTTTAGAACACTTTGTTTTACCCCCAAAAGATCCCTTGTGACCATTGTAGTAAATCTCTGTTTCTACTCTCAGCCCCTGACAACCACTAATCTACTTAACTATCTCTATAGATTTGCCTTTTCTGGACATGTCATATCATTGGAATCATACAATACACAGTCTTTTTCATCTGGCTTCTTTTATCTATCATAATGTTTTTGATATTCATCCATGTTATGACATGGGGTGATAGGTTGTTTTTTCCTTTTTATGGCTGAGTAGTATTCCATTGTATGCGTAGATCACTTTTGTTTATCCACTCACCAGCTGATGGATATCTGGATAATTTTCAGTTCGGAGACTTTACAAATAATGCTGCAATGAACATTCATATACAAGTCCCTGTGTGAATACATATTTTCTCTTGGGTGGATACCTAGGTGAGGAATTGCTGGATCACATAGTGAATGCACATTTAACTGTATTGTATTATCGCCCACATTCTACATTTGACTTTGTTTCTTTACGATTTGTTTAGTGTAACTTATTTCTCTATTCTATTTCTAGGAACTGGAAGACCTAAAGACTTGATTACATTCAGGCTAACATTTTTGGCAAGTGTTAATATGTACATCATATTGGTTGTATCAGGAGGCACATAATGCCTGATTGTGCTACTATTAGTAATTATAAAATTGATCACTGTGTTGGAGTGATAAAGGCCAGAAATCATGATTTTTAAGGATTTTTGCCCTTGATAGTTAGCAAGTAATCTGTGAGGTAATTCTATGCCTATTGCACACACACACACACACACACACACACACACACTAAGTGGGAGTGAGTGTTTTAGGGAATTTACAAAATATTATAATACAGAGTGATGATTAAAATTAAAAATGTAATATTTTAAGGAATAATATGTATACTTAGCATCTGGAAAGAATTAAGCAATGTAGTTGAGTCTGTATTTGGCCATGAGTTTTCTGGTAACGAAAACAATAAAGCAAAGTTATTTAGTGTGAGGTCTCACTTTCAAATAGAATAAGGCATATAAATTCTTTCATAAAGATGAACTGGACTCCGGCAAGAATTTCTCACAGGGATGCTTATATAAACACATTGAATAATGTAGTGGATAATTATTCTAATAAGTATGAGAGCCTGCACATTTGTATACTTTGAAGAACCAGCCTTCCATATCTGAAAAGAAAGTCTTCTTCCATCAAACATCAACTTTTATAGACACACTCTAAACAGTGAGAAAAGGAACACCTGTAATTCCTGCCAGATCAATTAAAGCACCCTTAGAAATTAGTAAAAAAAAGACAGATTTGCCTAACAGTTTTGTTTGATTACTCTTATAAAGATATTTCTACGGGAACTATGATTGCACACACACACACACACACACACACACACACACACACACACACACTGCTAAGAATGTTATTTTCTGATCATCTCCTATAATACCGTCAAACAACTTAGAGACCCTGGAAAAGCAGATAAACAATTTCCACAAATCTTTTTTCACATGGTTCCTTTCTCCATCTCTCTCTCTCTTTGTCTCTATCTCATCAGATGTCACAAGCAAACTTCTGGCAAGTGCTATATTTGCAATAAATTCATAGTGACAAATGACTAGAATGCCAGTCTTGTGTGTTGTTGAGTGGAGGAAAATACATATGTTTCAGATCCTAGACATGCAGATGGCATGGTTTAAAGTGTTGGAGAAATGTAGGAACCTGATTTATATTCTTGCCAGAGACAGAGCATCCTACTTTCTCAGAGAAGCTTCCAGGACCACAATATTTTTTCTCAATTAAAAAAAAAAAAAAAAAAAACAGCTTCAGATCTATTTAGAAATTCAAAAAAAAGTGTATTGTTGATAAATCTATATCATAAAACATGGAAGAAATTGCTTTGTCTTTTAAAGTGCTTTAAGTATGGTCTCCAGAGTCCAGACGAAATTTTAATTACAACTCTAGTACTTGCTAATTAAGTACCCCTGAGCAAGTAACTACAGCTTCCAAGTCTCTGCTTCCATTTTAGGGATAATACCTATTTCTCAGAGTAGTTTTGTTTTGTTTTGTTTTTTTGTTTGTTTTAAATGATTGTATTTACTTATATGACAGAGAGAGCATAAGCAGAGGGAGCAGCAGGCAGAGGGAGAGGGAGAAGCAGGCTCCACACCGAGCAAGGAGCCTAATGCGGGGCTCAATTCCAGGGCCCTGGGAACATGACCTGAGCCGAAGGCAGAGGCTTAACGGACTGATCCACCCAGGCGCTCCTCAGAGTGTTCTGAGTAAAGAAAATACTGTAAATAAAGTGCTCAGCACTGAAAAGATTTCATAGATGGCAGCTGCCTGCTCAAGGATCAACTCCCTCCCTCCAGCCCCTCCTCCCTCTGGAGCCCCACTCTCCGACCCCCTCCCTCCAGGCTCCTCTGTCTAGCCTCCCTCCAGCTCCCCTTCTCTCCAGAGCTCCTAGCTCCAGACATCCCTCCCTCCGGATCCCTTCCCTCCAGCGCCCCCTCTCTCTAGCCCCTCCTCCCTCCAGAGCCCCACCCTCCAATCCCCTCCCTCCAGGCTCCTCTGTCTAGCCTCCCACAGCTCCCCCTCTCTCCAGACCTTCCTCTCTCCAGAACCCCTTGGGCCCCCTTCCTGCAGCCTCCCTCCAGCTCCTTCCTGCAGGCTGAAGGAGCCAGCACTAGGGGAACGAACACGAAATAAAGACGATGATTCTTTGTTAATAGCTGAGTTTCACAGGAATTCTGCTCGGGACTGGATAAAGGCTCAGGCCTGAGGGTAGAGCGGAGCTTCGGATTGCTTCCCTTCCTTCCTCACTTGTTTCGTCTGCAAATCCAAGGGCAGGTGGAACTACTGCCACACAGTGAATGGCCAGACCATAGCGCATTCCCAGTACCCAGCACATGACAAAACAGTGAGCAAGAGTCTGTGACTTTCAGCTGGTCTAGATCCGCTGCCCCGGGATTCCTGACCTTTTTGCCTGTGGTTAGGGTAGGAACTCCTTCAGCAGGAGGTGAAGAAGGAAGAGTGAGTTTAAGTGTGGTAACCCGTGCACTAGTAAAACCTGCCTCACAACCGAACTAGCCACTCCTCTTCCCAAAGAACACTGGCCGGGAGGAAGAATGTTCCCTACCTGTGAGCTGCCGTGGAATCCTAGATATGGGAGAAGGGCTCTGTCCTTCTGACGTTTAACGATCTCTCCTTGCCTCAAAGCCCCTGGGTTTTCAGTACAGCTGTGTCCTAGAAGGTTTATCACAGTGAGTTAGTAGCTGAATGTGTTAACTCTTTGAGGTGGGAATGATTAGTATTGTTCTCCTCAGAGATGGAATTTGTTTTATAAATACCAAAATTGTGACAAAGTTCTTCATTCCTCCAGGAGAGTGCCAGTGCCATTTGGGGACAGACAATATTTGGTTATGTTGAGATCCCATATTTCGCAGAACATTTAGCATCCCTTGTCCCATCACATTAAATATCAGTTGTACCTCCCACTCAGTGTGACAACAAAAGGGGCCCCTACATAGTTCCAAATGTCCCTTGGCAGGTGCCCCACACCTGACTGAAATCACTGGCTGATGATCAGATTGTCTTGCGACAATAGTTAATCAACAGTTCTCATTCCTTCTTTTAAGCCATTAGAGCCTGTTAAACAGGCCAAATGCTTTCATGATATTTGCCTTTTTACTTGTTATGGTCAGAGAATAAACTCCATTAACGTAATGATTTTACATATTTAAAGCAAAGCACTTAGTACAGTGCCTAGTAAATTGTGAGCACTCAAGAAATAGCTATTTTTTCTTTGTTAGTACCATTATCAGCTTTATTTGATTATTAGATATTTGTAAAAAGGAAAGTCAAAAGCAGCAATACTTTATACTATTGTGAACTTAAGTTTCACCAGAGAGAAATTATTATTCTTTTCCAATTCCTACATTAAGTGCTCCAGTCTCCCCAAAATTCAATTTCTTTACTTCTAAAGAGGGGGTGATGGTATTGACAGTACAGGGTTTTTATGAGGCTTACACGAGACTGTGTCTGTGAAGCATTGGTGAGTGACAGCAGCTAAACAGATGTTTTTCCTAGGTTATTTTAACACGTGAGGGGCAGAAAACAGGGGAGGCAGTAAAAGGAGCCTCAGCTTCTAAAATCTCCATGTTATCTAATCCCAGACATTAATATGCATACTAATCACCTGAAATCTTGATAAAATGCTGCTTCTCATTCAGCCGGTGAGAGTGGGCCCTGAGATTCAGCATCTAACAAACTCCCGGGAAGAACCTTTGCAACTGGACAGACCTGGATTTGCATCTGACTCAATAATTCCGTGATAAGTTATCTTTGACACTTAGTTTCCATACCTGTAAAATGGGTATGCATACCTAATAATAATAATAATAATAATAAAATCATATAATAAAATAATAACAATGCACACCTTATATAATCAATATGTTAATTATATAATACAGCATATAGAAAGCGATTGCCATATTGGAGGCACTTAGTATAAATTCTGCTTTCCTACCCAGGAAGAAAACTAAGAAAAATTAACTACGAAACTAAGAAAAGATTTATCAAACTAACAAAATTTCATTTCAGAATGCTTTAACTTTCTGGAGAGGAAGTTGTGGTATTTGGCATTGTCTGTCCAAGTATTTGCTGCCCCTCACCGGGGGAAGATTGTATCTCCTTATCTCAGGGATGTCAGAGCCAGCCACGTGACTTAAGCAAGCCAAAGTGACAGGAATGGAAATAAATCACTCCATTTGTATGCCGAAGCTTCAAGAGCCAACATGAGGTTCCAACATCGTTCTTTCCTTCTCTCACTGTCCCAGAAAGGAGCTGCTCCTTCAGCCTCGATCCTAGAGCGAAGATGTGATGTAATAAAGAATTTGTGTGGCTGTTTTCCAGGGTTCCTGGCACAGAGCTTCTAAAATGCTTGGAATTTCCTGACTGACAGGAGTGTCTGTGTTATCTGCAGCAGGCACCTAGATAGCTTTCAGGATACCAGAAAGATCAACCATGTGAGTAGAGGGTTGTAACTCTGGCTCAGCCTGACACCGGAGCCCAATGGAGCTTCCTGGTTGGTGAACAGGGTGAACTGCTTGGAGTAAGCTGCCCGCTGGTTCCCCAAGGAGAGAGCATGGCAGCTCTGCCTTCCCTCCCAGACCTCACCCTCTGAGGACCCTTTATTATATAACTGTAATCATAAGTATAGCACTTTGGGGGCACCTGGCTGGTTCAGTCGGAAGAGCATGCAACTCTTGGTTGTGAGTTTGAGCCCCATGTTGGGTGTAGAGATGACTAAAAAAAATAAACAAAATAAATAAAGTAAGTATAACCCTTTCTTGAGCTCTGTGAGTCGTTCTAGTAAATTATCAAATCTGAGAGAGTTGTGGAAACCCCTGAATTTATAGCCAGTCCATCAGAAGTCTGGGTGGCCTTGGAAACACTGAAGTGGGTCCAGTGTCTCAAATAAGGACAGTCTTGTGGAGAACCGAGCCCTTAACTTCTGAGGTGTGACCCAATCTCCCACTGGTGCATGTCAGACACATGTGGCAGTGCACCCAGTTGTGGACAAACTAGAACAGAAGGAGACAAGTTACTGAACCTCACCAACATATACCAGGAGGGGGAAATAAATCTTTGATTTTGTGAGCCACTGTGATCTTGGAGCTGTTTATTTCGGAAAACTATGTCATCTAATCTGACTAGTACAAAGGTAGATAGTACTTAGATTCCATTCTGAAGGAATTTTTTTTTTTTTTTTTTTTTTTTTTTACTTGACAGAGAGAGAGAGAGAAAGAGAGATCACAAGTAAGCAGAGAGGCAGGCAGAGGGAGGGGGGAAGCAGGCTCCCTGCTGAAGGCAGAGACTTAACCCATTGAGCCATCCAGGCACCCCCATTCTGAAGGAATTATGTCTCATTAACTAAAGTGATTAGTCTGGTGAGGAACGGGGTATACTACGCAGGGCAAGCAGAGTGCTGTGGTGATGATGCTTGCTCTTGGCTGCCCAGCACATGTTTTCCCCATTCCCCTTTGTCAAGTACCTGTACCTGGCTCCAGCACTTCACCCTGGGGAGGGCATGTTCACCAGCCTGGCCAGCCTTCATACCTGCACACAGTGAAGGGAAGGCATCACATGAGGCAGGTCAGGCTCTTCCCCTGGGGTGGCCAAGATGGGAGTGCAGCTGAGACTTCTAAGGATCCCCTTTCTCAGCCTGTGGAGAGAGCCTGTCTGTGGACGGAAGCTGGGCGGGGCAACAGAGATGGAAGACACACATCCATGAGGAGAGACCTCATGGGGCTTCGTCCCAGTCCCAGGGCCTAAACCCTGGTCCCTGCAGCTCCGCCTTCCATCCCAGGAACCAGCCCAGACTCCTTTACAGCTGCATGACCCTTGAAATCATTGCTTTTTCCCTAAGCTGATGTGAGTTGGGTATCTGTCACCATCACTAAAAAAATCCAGATGAATAGAAGCCATCGCTGAAACAATTCTGGCTATAAAAGAGTTCTGATGGTGGATTTTTTTTTATTTTATTTTAATTGATTGGTATGTTTTAGTTGATGGGTGCTGAATTCTAGCGAAAAGGAACCCTGGAATCTACCAAAAACAGAGAGGAAGCCAAAGAAATAGAAGGATGGCAGAGTGAACAGAAAGACTTGGATTTCTACAATTCCTCCTGGCTAGGCCTGGCATGAGTAACCGTCATCTCAATATGTGGGTAGAATTAGCCCTGACGAATAAGCCCTAATCCTCTCACTATGAGCCCACTTTTCTAGAAGAAGTTGTGTGTGTGTGTGTGTGTGTGTTTTTAAAGATTTTATTCATTTATGTGACAGATCACAAGTAGGCAGAGAGGCAGGCAGAGAGAGAGAGAGAGAGGGAGGAGGAAGCAGGCTCCCTACCGAGCAGAGAGCCCGATGCAGGGCTTGATCTCAGGATCCAGAGACCAAGACCTGAGCCAAAGGCAAAGGCTTAACCCACTGAGCCACCCAGGCACCCCAGAAGTTGTTTTTAAAAGGACTAGAACTTAACAAATTGGTTTTTAACCTTCAGTTCCACTTGAGGAATGATTTCACAAGTTTAGGATTTACTTTAACACCGTGACAGTTTTAAGTCAAGAAAATATGAGCAGTTACCTATACTGTCTGGACATATCCTGTCGAATGTGTGTTTGGCGTCAGACAGACCTTAGCTGAAATCCCACTTTGCTGCCTGCCACCTGTCATGCCTGGGGCAAGTTTCTTCGTTCCTCTGAGCTTTACTTACTTTATCTATAAAATAAAATTGGTAACTATACTCTCCATATAAAATACTTAACATATATATTTAGCAGGGCATGTATTTTATGCTTAATAATTGATAGCTCTTATTACCATTATTACCTCAATCATCTAGTCTGCTTCCAGACTATCTAAAATGTGTACTGTATACAAGGGAATCCTCTGTCAAAAACCCTTTCGACGGAAAGTTTCTCATGGGATTGGAAAGATGCCTACTTGTTCTTAATACTTTGTCATCATTATCATACCATTTGAGTTAAGGATGGTCAGATGCATTCTTGAAAAGCAACCATACAGGGGCCAGAATATATTTTCAAAGAAAAATGATCACTTTTAGTTTTATCACCAACTAAATTTATTTTTAAAAGGTTTTACTTCGGGGCACCTAGGTGGCTCAGTCATTAAGCAACTGCCTTCAGCTCAGGTCATGATCTCAGGGTCCTGGGATCGAGTCCCAAATTGGGCTCTTTCCTCAGTGGGAAGCCTGCTTCTTCCTCTCCCACTCCCACTGTTTGTGTTCTCTCTCTCTATCTCTCTCTCTCTCTGTGTCAAATAAATAAATAAAATCTTTTTTTTAAAAAGGTTTTATTTTGAACTAATCTCTACACCCAACATGAGGCTTGAACCCACAACCTACAGATCAAGAGTCACACACTCTATGGACTGAGCCAGCCAGGTGCCCATCTCTAATTCAACAAATTTTAATTTTCAGAGAGCTTGGGTGGTTCAGTCAGTTAAATGTTGGCTCAGGTCATGGTCTCAGGGTCCTGGGATTGAGCCCCTGCTCAGTGGGGAGTCTACTTCTCCCTCTGCTCCCCGCCTCCCTGCTCATGCTCCCATTCTCTCTCTTTATCTAAAATAAATAAATAAAAAAAATTTTTTTAATTTATTTTTCAAATATCTACACCAAACTGAAATAAGAACAACTAACTATTAAAGTGCGATTTTTTTTTTCAAAAGCCAAGCCCTTTAAATCAAAATGAAAATATACGGTATTAATAGCTCATGACAATAAATTCCCTTGGCCACATGGTTTCCATTTGGAAACCCAGAGAAATGGCCCCTGGAAAAGCAGTCTGTCCACACCAGGCTTCTTGCGGTTGGAGCTTGGAGCACTCCAGTGCCACAGTTTCCTAAAATTATTAAGCTTCTAATGAGGGCTTAGGAGGCTGTCACATTTGTTCCAGAGATCCAAGAGTTTCAAGTACACAGCATATTAAAGCAGGACTACGCAGAAATTTGGACTAAGAGCAATCACATGTTCTTGGTGTTAACTAAGGTCATCCTAGCCATTCCCCCCCTACCACCACCACTTACTTTCCTACATGAGTGAATAAGGAATAATCTGAAACGTTGGCCATGGGATCTTGTTTGGCTTGGTTTGGTGTTCTAAAATTGTTCCTGTGTAAACACATCTTATGAAAGCCTAGGAGGGAGTTTAGAGGTTGGGGTCTTTGCCTTGCTTCCCTTCCTATCACGTTACCCCAAAAAAGGAAGTTAGTCATTAGGATATGAATTTCCAGTCACCTTCGAGACTAGGGAAACACACACACACACATACACCCAACTCATCATTTGCCTGGGGAGCTTGACAGGAACAATTCTACAATTGCTTCATTACTATTACAGCCAGAATCAGAGGTGTCCCTGGGACCGGTGGGCAACACTTGTGAAAATGGAGAGGAGAAATGACACAATGAGACAGACAGAAGCAGCCATTATATAATGGGTATAACAGAATTTGGTGAAGATCAGAATCTAGTACAACAGCAGAAATCAAAGGAGAAATTACTTTAAGAAACCAAGTGGCTAGAGATAGCTACTAAAGAGAGTGTCAAAGAACTTCCAGAATTGGTACAGAATTCCTACTTCCATGGATATTCAAGTAAGAATTAATAAGGAAGCATTCGTGGGTAAATTTTTTCGGGCTCCCATGACCTGAGGGAACTGATGTTACTAGGCAGTTTTTGGTGAAGTGTCCCAACAAAACGGGTTTCTATGATGGGGAGAAAATGCAAGGGTTGAAGACATCTTCAGCTCAGTCCTGGAATACAAACTATCCCTTCATACAAGCTGAAACTTAGCAAGAAACAGCTTTCCCTATGTTTTGTAGGCTCTGGACTTGCAATTAGAGTTTGATTAGCAAAAGACTTCTGGTGATTTGTCTGTCGTGAAGCAGGTCAGAATTACAGCCATTGGTCATAACAATTCGTGGGGAAGGTGTGTATAATGAGGCTGCAGAGAGAGACTAGAGGCAGGGTGTGCCTAGCCCAATGGGCCACATAAAGAATTTTTATCTTACTCTATGCAGCATGGAACCCAATGGAAGATTTTCAAATGTTAAAGACTATTGCCAGCCTGGACGGTATCTTTGGACAGTTTTTTTTAAAGGGAGCTCTTCTGGCACATAAGTAGAGGCAGAGCAGATTTGAGCACCTTTATTCACCTCTGCTGGGCACTCTCCTATAGCACATGCCCTGTATACATATTCGTGGTGGCCCTGGACAAGTCACTTGACTTCAAAGGGCTTCTGTTACGGTGGGAGCAGACAGACAATGACCAAGTAAACACAAGATAAGTAGAGAGGATGATATGATCAAGAAAAACTGAAGATAGTTAGATAGATAGGACGGTCAGGGACCGTCAGGAGACTTTCTCTGCAGAGAGAGTAAATGAGCTGAGACATCAAGTATAAGAAGGAGCCAACTGCGAGATAAGCTACGGTTAAGAACGTTGCAGCAAAAGAGGACAGCATGGACAGTGGCCTTGAGGCAGCACCAAGTAGGACATACCCAGACCAGAAGAACAGCAAGCAGGTGGGTGTGTCTGGAGCGCCACAAGCAGGGAGCGGAGCAGGAAGCAGTGAGGCTGGAGGTGGTGAGGTTCCTGCCTGTAGGTCTCAGGGCTTGATAAGATACGACTGCAGTCAGCAATAACGTAGTGTACATTCAAAATTTTAGTAAGAGGCTAAATCTCATATTAAGGGTTCTTTCCGTAATTAACAAAGACTGAAAAGTTAAGGCTGAGAGACCTGTGGGACGTGGATTTTAGTTACGGGGAGTGACAGTGCTCACAGTGACTTCACATAGATCAGCATAGAAGCAGTCATCAAACACCAGTGTGGGAATGATACATCCTGAGGAAGGCAAGGGAACTGTGGACAGAGTCTTCAAGCACGGGGACTTTAACAGGCTTGAATGAAGGGGTGACTGGGTCGTTCAGTCGGTGAAGAGTCTGTCTTTGGCTCAGGTCATGATCTCCTGGTCCTGGGATCAAGAACCCACATTGGGTTCCCTGCTCAGTGGGGAATCTGCTTCTCCCTCTCCCTCTGCCCCTCCCTCTCTGCCCCTTCCCCCACTCATGCTCACTCTCTCTAATAAAAAGTAAAATCTTAAAAATAAAATAGAGGCCCAATGAAGAAGCAGCACTGTAACATCAGAGGGTAAGAGCTTAGCCTCAGAAGGCAGATGACACTGGGTTTCTACATGTTATTCGGGGAGTTATTTAACTCTCTTGAGTCTTGAGATCCTCATATAAAATGGGAATTAAAAACACCTACCTTATATATAAGGTTGTTCTGAATATTCAAGGAGATAATATATGCAAACTGTTATAGGGCCTGGCACTTAAGAGGGCCTCAATGAATGGCACACATCTCTCTCTCTCTCTCTTTCTCTCTCTCTCACACACACACACACAGCATAAGCCTGAATAGGAAACTAAGAAGGAGTTTCTCAAGAGGAAGGAGCATCTGGGAGAATGGTGTCACCAAAGCCGGTTGAGGAGAGAGCTAAGAAATGAAGGCAGTCAGGTACTAAATGCCACAGAGAGGGCAAGAGGGACCAGAAGACAGTCCACTGAATCTGGCTGTGGTCACTCCCACAGAGCAGTTTCAGTAGCACGGTTGAGTTGGAAACCTTATTACTATCATCTGAGGAATTATTATAAGATGTGGGACTGGAGATAGAGAACACACCCTGCTCTGTTAAGAGGGTTGGCTCAGACCAGAAGAGGAAGCTGAAGACAGTAACCAAAGCAGAGAATAAGGTTAAGTTTGATTCTTTGTCTGAAGATGTTGGTCATCTATGTATGCAGAGTGATAGACTCTGGAGGTGGAGGAGAAGCTGGACATACAGAAGATGATGATAGTGGATGTACACAGAGGAGGTCAGCGGTCCTAGGATCCAGGACATGAGTGAGGGCACTTACTTTTGCTGTGAAATGAATGAGTATAAGTGTTGTAGACTTTGGGGGTTGGAAGTCGAGAGTTTAGATTTCTCACAGTGTGCTGGAAGTTAGATTTGAGACCGAGGGCAAGGAGTTGAAGGGCAGGAGTACAGGATTAACCTACAGAATTATTAAAGTAGGTGACTGGTTTGGTACCTGCCTATAATAATTTTGGATACTATAATTTTTAATCTACAAATTTCTTCATAGAGGAAATGAAATAACCCAAAATATAAAGGAACACATTTTTTAAAGATTTATTTATTTATTTGACACAAAGAGAGAACAGAAGCAGGGGGAAAGGCAGAGGGAGAGGGAGAAACAGGCTTTCCGTAATGTGGGGCTCAATTCCAGGACCCTGGGATCATGACCTGAGCCAAAGGCAGATGCTGAACTGAGTCACCCAGATCCCCTCCAATACAGTTTTTTTTTAAAGATTTTATTTATTTGACAGAGAGAGATCACAAGTAGACAGAGAGGCAGGCAGAGAGAGAGAGAGAGGGAAGCAGGCTCCCTGCTGAGCAGAGAGCCCGATGCGGGACTCGATCCCAGGACCCTGAGATCATGACCTGAGCCGAAGGCAGCGGCTTAACCCACTGAGCCACCCAGGCGCCCTCCAATACAGTTTTGAAGCCAGCTCTTTGGAGGGAAAAACTTAAGCTTCGCTATTTAAAAAAAAAAAAAAGTAAGTAAGTGAGGTTAAACTTAGAGTATGTGCAATCCGAAACCAGAGGCATGGATCTCATTACTTGAGGGTTCAAGGACGAGCACAATGACAGACATATTCCCTCCGATTTCTACTCTCTTATCAGTTTATTGTATCTGTTTCCTGACAACCTTCATGTCAGACACCCTTTCTGCCCATGGGTAGGAAATTCATAATCCAAGTCCATTCCCAGAAACTATTGTCTCCAACAACACTTCTGAATCAATAGCTGGTTCTCCATTATTACTCATCAGTCATTTTAAAAATCCTTCAGAGACCAACGAGGCTGTTGTGGCTCATTGCAGAGTGACCCTGACTTCATTTCAACTCAACAGGTACGGTGACATAAATAGCAAACACAGAGCAGCTTTGCAACTCTACTGGGAAACTTGGGAGATGGGCCTGAATACGATGATGGAGTTATTTTCAAGGTCACTGTTTCAATAAAGAAAAATTTAATCGAAGTAAGCAGACTCTGAGTAAGTTTTGGCTCACGTTATTGGCCTTCTTTCTCCAACAGGCTGAGCATGCCATAAATTATTCACGTGTGTTGATGAGTTATTCTGGTCGCTGTGATGAGATGCTGGCCACTGTGCCATGACCAGCTCATCCTCATTTTATCCTAACAAGAGAGCACTCCTACCCGGATAGGGTTCCCGGTCCCTGGAGAGATTTTTCTGTATGTAAATAAAAGCCCATGGAGAAAATGGCGTGGGTCCCTGGGTCTTAAGTCTGGCCAGAGCATGCAGACAGCACTATCCATTTCTACCACAAGGTGGCCCCGCGACCTCCGCAGGCGCTGTGCGCCGGAGTGGCTGAATCCCAGCCTTCACCAGCCAGAAGGAGGGGACGTTAGAACAGAAAGGGTCACTTAGTGCAGCCTGTCATTTTGCAAATGACAAAACTGAGACCCAAGGAAGGTAAATGACCCAGCCCAAACCACACGACTATTTTCACGAGGGCATGATCAAGGTCCATGTCTCCACACTGTTAATCCCAAATTCATTCCACCAAAGGATCATGGTTTTCAAACCAAAACAAACAAGCAAACAACAAAAACACATTTTTTTCTAAGAAATTTTTACCAAAAAAATATTAATTCTTCTAGCCTTCCACACCCTTCCCTCTTACTTGTCTAGACAAATGGCAATGGAGTCGCTCTGACCTCCTCCTCAGAGTGATGTAGACTGGCGGGGCTCCGAGGACCCAGAGGGGTCCCTGGGGACCAGCAAAGAGGGGGTTCTTGGCTTTGTGTAAGATGGAAATCAAACACATGCAGAGAGGAAATGAGAGTAGACTTTATTGAAGATGTAGAGAGAGAACAGATAAAGCCAGAGCACCTGGAAAACTCAAAGGAAAAGGAGAGAGAGTCTCCGCTTTGCTTGGGGTCTGGGGTTTTCACTGAGGATTGTGGTCCAGTGTGCATGTCCTCTCAGGCATCCAGGAACTGGTGAAAACAAGGACAAGTGCTCAGGTGTCCTCCACTTATGTCCTGGAGCCAGGGGTCCTGGCGTCAAGGTGTCTGCAGTCAGTGGTCTTGGATGAACGTACATAACAACCCCCCTAGTGGCTTCTTAGACGTTATCTATTATGCTGGAACACTCCAAAGACATCTTTAACTCCTTACCCCTTACAAGGAGGACACACATTATTTGTGTACGAGGTATGTGTAAAGCATGGGTGCAGGTCCTAGCAGGAAAATGAGCAAAACAAGCAGTCCTCTATGGGGTCCCTTCAGTTTCCTTATCTTAAGAGGAGTTTGAAAATGATTGATGGGGTGGAATAAACTTAGAAGTCCTAAAACATGCTTTCCTTATAGAATTTCTCTCTCAAACCCTAAGTTCCTCCCCTGCCGCATCTCCACCGGCTTCGCAGGCACAGGCAGCTTTCTCTGGAACCTCTGCAGGGTGCAGGCACCGGAAGTCCTTTCTGATCCCAGGTCCCAAAGCCCCTCCTGGTTTGGGGGCGGTGAACGCCCAACCACAGTCTGGGCGGTGCCTGTGGTTCTTGGCCCCGCCTCCTGCCCCTCCTTTGGTAATGCCCCGCCTTCGCTGCTTCCTGATGCTGAATTCGGCCAAGGAAATCAAACGAAAACTAAACTGTTCTGCCACAGGTCAATGGTTTCCAGCTTGGGCTGCGCCACCATCACTGACCCCACAACTTCCCTTTTCAGCTCAGGTTGGTTTCTTTTCCATTCGCCTGAGAGGCGGGTGGTCGTCAGGCCCAACCTTCACCTCCACATCTGTGAATGAATCTGTGTCCTCACTGTGCGCCACGCCCTGTCCGAGGAACATTCACTACAGTTCTACCCGGCGGGAAATAGTACTTGAAATCCCCATTTTACAGATGAGAAATCTGAGGCACGGAGATCAGAGGCCGGGGAAATGGCGGAGGCAGAATTTGAGTGTGTGTTCTCATCCCCCCTCGTGTGGTCTCCCCTTAGAAAACAGAAACTCTCAGGGGTGGGTCCCTCCATGCCCTCCCCCCACCTCCCAGCCCATCTCTTCACTAACCTGTATTTCCACCTGTCCTTGAATCCTTCCCTTTCTACCCATAATTTTGATCCCAATTTCCCTCCGTGTCCCAGAAGATTGCTCTGCCAATTATTTTTCCTGTATCCCTCTACTGAAAGTATTCCATGAAAGCTTCTGGTAAAACCTTGTTTGCCAAACCCATGGCTGCTCCAGAGTCCTCTCCCTGCTAAGCCCCCCGGAAGCCCTTTTTCTCTGTCAGCCAGTCCCCTGACCTGGAGCCTTGCCCCCTTTAGTTTAAGTGACACTGCCCTCCCCTGACCACCTACTTCTACAGCAGATGTTCTCACTTGTTTTGTTGTTGTTGTTGTTGTTTGTTTGTTTCAGTGCAGATGCTGAACTCCTCCTCAGACCACACAACTCAGAACTCCTGGCTCAGGAGTTCAGGCATTTGTCGTTTCTCAGAGCAGAGCATCTCAGGTGATTTGGCTCGAAGCCGGGTTAAGAACCACTGTTCCCCATAAGCCAGACACAACAGGTAAATATGCAATGGTTCCACTTATAAAAGGTACCCAGGTGTCACATTCATGGAGACGAAAAGAAGAACAGGGGTTACTGGGAACTGTTTGTTCCACCTGAAACGTCCCTACCTGCTTTCCTACCTGACTAATTCCTACTCATGCCGTGGGCTCAGCTCGGGGCTTGCGTTGGGCTAAGTGGAAACTCCGAAGTCTTCTCTCCCTTGGAAACATCATTTGTTCTGCAGCTGCAGCTCTTGCCTACATATTATTCATCCCCAAATCTACCTCCAGCCCTGGCAGTGCTCCTGAATTTTGACGCAAATTCATGTTTTTCACGGGCTGTCTTCCACAATAATACTTCTTTCCTCAGGCACCTTAAACCCTACATGTCCAAAACTCAAGTTCTCATTTTCCTCCTTTCCACCCTGCTTTTCCTCCTGTGTTTTCTTTTTCAAAAACTAGCATCAGGGATGCCTGAGTGGCTCAGTCGGTTAAGCATCTGCTTTCGGCTCAGATTGTGATCCCGGGTCCTGGCATCAAGCCCTATGTCATGTTCCCTGCTCAGCAGTGATTCTGTTTCTCCCTCTGCCCCTCACCCTGCTTGTGCTCTCTCATGCTCTCTCTCTCAAATAAATAGATAAAATCTTTAAAAAACAAACAAACAAACTAGCATCAGTATGTACTGTGCACTTCAAATAGTACTGTACTCAGTAGCTATTAGTGTATGAACGTTCATAATATAATTAGCTATAGAATTATAGGAATAGAATTATGACAAAGACTTTAGAAACATGGTGAAGCTGGTGGTTAAATGCCTGTCATTCTATAGCATCTCTATATAAGATAATTTCAACAAAATCAGTCTCTTAATGATCAAGATAGAAAAGAAAAAGTTTAGAAGAAGTTTAATGGCATAATGTGTTTATACTAGAGGCCATGTATGTGGTCAACTATTCCCAGAGCACCATTATTTACAGTGTAGAAAACCTCCTTTGAAAAGTGGAGATTTGGGGCACCTGGCTGGCTCAGCTGGAGGAGCGTGAAACTCTCAATCTTGGGACTGTGAGTTTGAGCCCCACCTGGGGTCGGGCTGGGGCAGGTTATGTTCTGGTCAGTAGAAAGTAGCAGGGTGACATGTCACTTCCAGGCTGGAGCACATCAAAGTCAGTGTAACTCACCTTCTCCTATCCTGGTGACTTTAGCAGGTAAGAAAGTAACAGAATCACAGGAAGAAGGAATTCTGCATCCCCGAAGTCCAACACACTGCAGTCCTGGCCAGCCTGCACTGGACCTTTTGTGAGAAAAAAATTTTCGTTTTTTGAGCCACTGAGATTTGGGGGTCTGTTACCATAGCATAGCCCCCTAATACCGGCTATAACAGCAGGACGACTACAGTCGATAAAGCCGGAATCATTATTAGCATCCCTTCTCATTGCAAGGGTTGGTTTTACCTGTGACCACTTTTTTAATTAATTATTTTTATTAACATGTAATGTATTATTTGCCCCAGGGGTACAGGTCTGTGAACTGTCAGTCTTACACATTCCTGTGACCAATTTTTAAAAAAATTCCAAAGTAGCCCTGCATGAAATACTATGAAACGCTAGAGGGCACAATTGAGTTGTAGAAATTTTTGGTCACTGTGGTAAACGAAGCAAGGCATGCAATCTTGTAGAAATTAAACAAGGCAACAGAAAAATGAGTGGTGAAAATCATTAGCTTTTGAAACATTTGTCTTCTTTGTAAACCTGTTAGCTACATTTCACCATTTGAGATCATTTAAAGTGAATTTGCAATACTTTAATTTTAATACAAAACCAATAAATCCCCAAAACACGTAAAGCATGTACAATTACAAATGTGAATACTGACCTTGAAAAACTAGTGGGAGTGTTCTCAGGGCAAGAGAAGAGTTCGTCTCCCATCTGTATTTCTTTTTTTCTTCAGATATGCCTGTCTACCGGTGATGACCATTAGGCCATGGAATCCATACATTTTCTAACCTGGTCACTTGAGAAAGCTGAAGTTTCTAAGGCCCAGTTATTGTAAGAGGTGACCAGATGTTCCAAACATCAAGCTGTGACAGGAAGCTCCCCACCCACTCCAAATGTCATGCTGAGTTCTGAGCAGACTTCCTTTTCCCGTTTCCTTTTTCCCCTCTCTCTAGTTTTTTTTCTTCAAAGTCTATTCAAAAGCTGCTGCCAAAACTGTCTTCCTCTATTGTTGTTCTGATGACATCATTCCCTTCTCCAACACCCCCTTGTCTTTCGTCTCATGGTCAAAGCTTGCCTTTACTTCCTTGGACTGCCTCTATGCCTGCCTGTACTTCATTCCCCCCTTACTTTTGTCTTCTCTTCATCAGTTGCTACACAGGATTATCATTTTTGATGTCCCAGTGTTGCGGTGTCTATCCATCTTTACTTCTAACAAAGAGAGTCTTCCCATTCTTCCATCCCAGACATCCCATTTCTCTTCTAAACCAATTCCATTTATATATTCATTGCTCAAGAACATATTGTTCTTCTGCCTGCCAAGCATTGTTCTGGGCACTGTAAGAAGAGGTATAAACATAGTAGAACTACCAGGAAGCCATTCAAGTTGGGTCTTTGTGAATCCAACTGGAATTCACTCTCCTTTAGACACTAAGGGGACAGAATTGCAGGAGGAAATTATGTAAGGACACCAGTATACCACCAGAGTGGCAGATTTGGGGTAATTCTAATTATTGTATCATCTTGTCAAACTCTAAGTTCAGGGGGGCCTGGCTGGCTCAGTCAGTAGATCATGCGACTCTTGATCTGGGGGGTGCGAGTTCAAGCCCCATGTTGGATATAGAGTTTACTTTAAAAAATAAATAAATAAATAAAAAGGACTATATATATCTTCACTTACAAATTTGAGTCTTAAATTGGTGTTAAGAATGTGAATCCCGGGACGCCTAGGTGGCTCAGTCAGTTAAGCCTCTGCCTTTGTCTCAGGTCATGATCCCAGGGTCCTGGGATGGAGCCCCGCATCTGGCTCCCTGCTCAGCAGGGAGCCTGCTTCTGTCTCTGCCTCTGCCTGCCACTCTGCCTGCTTGTGCTCTCTCTCCCTCTCTCTCTCTCTCTAACAAATAAATAAATAAATCTTAAAAAAAAAAAGAATATGAAAAATCACAAAAACTATTCTTTCCACTGCAAACCAATCTCCTATTTAAAAAAATTTCTAATTGAGTTTAAGACCACAGTAAACAGTATCATATCAACAGGAAAAATATATTACAGTAATGTAGAAAAAGGCAGCTGTGCATAGCCCAAGACTCTCTTACATGAGAAAAGCTAGAGTACATTATTTTATTTAGTAAACCAAACTACCTTAACAAAGTAGAAAATTAGTTACTGTACTTATAATCTCCTGTTATTGGTGTGATATATAAAAGGTTTATATTGCATTCCTATTAATATACAATTTTGAGATTTTTAACATGGGATAAATACTGCCTAATAATCACATATATTAGAGGAAAATCACTTCCTAATTAAAGATTGTACTGATATTTTATACTTAGGAATTTGGAATTTAGTCTAATGAAGTTTGGTTATTAGAAAGCACACTAAGTTAGTGGGTTCAAGCTCAGTCATTAATTTGATGTGTGATAGTTTGCATACTAATGTTTGGATCTGTCATTTCTCAGTTTCCTTACCTGTGAAACAGGGATGGTGACTGACATCTACTTACCCACTCTTCAAGATCATTCTGAGAGTCAAATGTGTTCATATGATCAATTAATTTGAAAACTATAAACGGTTATTAAATGTAAAGCATTACTATTACATTTATGCCACTGAGATTTAAAGATGCTGTGATACAAATTATATACTTTACTGATCGAGTCAACTTAAAGTTCCTGTTGTTGCTTAATGGAAACTGTTTTAGACATACAAGTTTCTAAGGCGACCTAATTAACAGAGGAAATAAACGAAAGTACCTGCCTTCTGCCATTACAACTTCTCCAAATGTTTCATTTAAAATCACATTAGCATTTGTTAATAAGAAAATACTACTCTCAAACTGTATATTTTTAGAGTTATAAAATTCAAATGCCCCAAATCACATTTTCCCTACATAACAGTATTAACTATTCCTAAAGTTTTTGTCATGTACTTACTATGTATCAGGCTTGATACTAGGAATTAAAAATAGAAATATAGATGAATATTATCTGCCAGGGAGAGTATTATTATTCCACTTGAGTGTTTAAAATTAAAAATATAATTTGGCATTTTAAAATAATATTTCTGTGATAGACTCACCACTTTGTAGTGATATGCCTCATTAAAATTTTTATTAATATCTTTTAATAGTAACGGTCACTTATTCAGTGACTACTATGAGCCATGCACTGTGCTAAGTGCTTTATGCACTTATTTTATTTCATTCTCAAAACAACTATGTTATTGAGGAAAAATTACTATTCCCAATTTATAGGTAAAGAAACTGACACAACAGAAGTAACTTATGAAGGTCCCACATCTAGTAACTGGAATTTGACCCCAGGCAGAGGTGTTCTTCACCACCATGCTGTACTATTTCAACAAAAGGAACTGCTATAAAATCTACAATTAGAGTTAAATTTATAGACCATGACATACATTTATTTATTTACTTACTTACTTACTTATTTATTTAATTAACATATAATGTATTATTTGTTTCAGGGGTACAGGTCTATGAATCGTCAGTCTTACACAATTCACAGCACTCACCATAACACATACCCTCCCCAATATCTATCACCCAACCACTCTATCCCTTCCCCACCACCCCCACCAACCCTCAGTTTGTTTCCTGAGATTAAGAGTCTCTTATGGTTTATCTCCCTCCCCAGTCTCATCTTGTTTCATTTTTCCCTCCCTTCCCCCAGGACTCCCTGCCCTAACCATGACATTTTAATGGAATAGATTTGGGATATTCAACTGATCATATTACTTATGAATAGGGAAGCTTTGTGATGGTTAATTTTGGGCCATGTAATCCCATGTGATCCCAAGATATTTGGTCAGATATTATTCTGGGTGTGTCTGTGTGGGTGCTACTAAATGAGATTAACATTTCAATTGGTAGAGTGAGTAAAACAGATTGTCCTCCCTGGCGTGGGTGGGCCTCATCTAAGCAGTTGAAGGCCTGTCCAGAACAAAACGGCTGGCTGTCCCCTAAGTAAGGAGAATTACTCCTGCCTGGATGACTTCAAACTGGGACTTTTCCCTTCAAACTACAACTAAAATATCAGTTTGTCACGGTTCTCAGGCCTTGAGAATCATACTGAAAGTTCTCCAGAGAAACTGAGAAACAGAACCAATAGAAAATGTATGTGTGTATATGACTTAAGGACCACTCAAGAAAATGTTCAAAAAGCCAAGGAGAATGGAAAAATAATGATTATATAACATTTTACAGATCGTGTCTGAATAAGATAAAAACAAATGGTCTGTTCGAGTCATAACTCTATCACTTTCTAGTTGTTTGACCTTGAGTAATTCACTTAATCTGAGACTCATTTATTCATTCATTCATTCAATCACCAAACACTTTCAGAAGGCACCAAATGTACTGTGTTAAGCACTAAAGATATCAGGGTAGATAAGATAAAGTCCCCACTCTTAAAAAATTCAATAGAAAGAGAGCTGGAGGCATTTGATAGAAAAATTCATGCCCAAGGTCAAGAGTCATAAATATTGAATCATCAGACTCCTTTATTTCCTATCTCTTCCCCACACAAACTCTGTACTTCTGGCATTGTTTGCACTCTATCTCCACACACATTTTAGGCTCTGAAACTCTGCCTAAGTCATATCCTCCCCTTTGAGAAATGTCTTTATGGAACAGATTTTTCCATTATGTGCCACTGCCTTTTCAAAGTTTTTTTCAACTGCTAGTAAGATCTCCCTCTACTTTAATTTCCCAAAATTTTTATTTTCTATGATCTTCATTAACATATATTAGATATGAGCTATTATCCATCTTTGTGTATAATATTCTAGGTGTTACGCTTCTAAAAGCAGAATATATCCTTGTATTTCTTTGTTTCATTCAGTACAATGAGCATTTCTTGAGTAACACTAATGATTTCTACTATTGACTAGTGAAGAGAAACTAGAGAATCACCTCTTTTCAATGTCTTGATTTTTCATAATTTATACAATGAAGAAAATACTTGATAATGGGAATTTTATGTAAAGTATTTTTTGTTACCAAGAGAGAAAAAGATTAAGTAGGTTACAAATAGAATAATCTGTTCATAATGTCATTATGAACATAAGGAAATTAATTAACTCTATTACTGAGATTAGATATTTTCTATCCATGACAAATATCCAAAAGTATTCCCTTATGTAAGGATTCTAATCTATATTCAATAGTTAAATTCTAATTATTGAAAAATGCTTAAGCCAGATACAATTAGCAGTTCAAATTTATTGATATGTGGTTAAGGAACTGAGCTCCCTAAGAAAACAGGTAGGGCTGGGAGCTCCTTTTAATTTGTGGAGGAAGTGAAGAAAAGTGATTATGAATCAGACTCAGATTATAATAGTGATGCTACCAGTTATAAGAGTACAAACTTGAACACACTAGCCTTATAAAATCTCACAATGAAAATTCATAAATTAGAATTTTATTCTCTTTTTATTTGGGATAAGAAAAGGATATTCATCACAGAAGAATATTTCTGATTCCCAGGACATTTGAACCTCATCAATACCCAAATTTGTAGGGCTGTTATGAGGGATTATATGAGCTATGATGATTGAAGTACTGGTAATTTGCCTGGTACTTAGTGATTATGAAATAAATGGTACCTGCTATTAAGAAGAGACAACAATCCAAAATGGAGTAACTTGTGCTACACTTACCTCAGCACACTGAGACTTGATACCCAACCTAATTGCAATTTCAACCTCTCCTAGGAATGTAATCTTGAACTAGGGAATCTGAAATTTCCTGGTCAGCAGTAGTGAGGTAATCTGTCTGATGACCCCCATGGGGTGCCTGGCTGGCTCAGTTGATAAAGCATGTGACTCTTGATCTCAGGGTTGTGAGTTTGAGCCCCACATTGGAGGTAGTTGCTACTTAAAAACAAAACCTTTTTAAAAAGATCTTTAAAAATAAAAATAAGTGAAAGTCTCCTATTTTGTTCAGATCCTCAGAGTATCTCTCTATTTGCTAGATGGGATGCTGCTTAATTCAGGAATTACTGAATAAATAAATCTTTAAATTTACCCAGTTGAATTTTTTTAAACGTGACTTAGAAAATAAATGGCCAGAAGCTTATATGTGGCTCATCACATGAAGTTCTTCATACGAGTTCTGCATTATTTCCATGTGGCTAAAATTTCTGTTAAATGTGTGGTTTTTTTTTTTTAAGATCTTATTTATTTATTTTTGAGAGAGAGACAGAGCATGAACATGGGAAGGAATATAGGAAGGGGGAGAAGCAGACTCCCCGCTGATGCCATGCAGGGCTTGATCCTGGGACCCCAGGATCATGACCTGAGCCGAAGGCAGATACTTGACCAACTGAGCCACCCAGGTACCTGTCTGTTAAATGTGGTCTTCCTCTTCCTTAAAGAAGTTCGTAATCTGGTTTTTCCAAAATAGGCTTTATAGGTTAGAAGTTTATCTCTCCATTATGCTTTATATACATGCTTTTACTTTATATTATTTAATGTTCTTTGTGGGGGTCATTATCTCAAGCATTGCACCAAGGGTATGATTATAGAGGTTTTGATTAAAAGAAACCCAACCAGGGGTCTCCCTTCCTCTTTAAGTTCTGGAATGAATTTGCAAAATTCCATCTAAATAGCTGCAATGTTCCTGGTCCATTAGGCATTAGCAGCAGGATTTAAATTTAATAATTCACAGTGAAGCATTAAAAAAGAAATGTGAAAAATGTACATATGATTGTAAATATAAAGGAAATTATTTGAGCTGAACCAAAGGTAAAAAAAATAATAATGTTCCCTGTAGTTAAACTAAAACTGCTAAATAGACTGGAATAGTAAAATAGATTCCATAGCAGATGGAAGCCAAAGAATGAGAGTATTATATTTATTTCAAATAATTGCAACAACAGAAAACATACTAAATACAGGTATACTGGAGGGGGGGAGAGCAACACTTCAGGGCTGTTAGTGGGAAAAACTACCAGGTGTGGCTCAGAGAATCTGGAGCTTAACTCAAGATGGATCTTTTAATATCAAATTATTATTTTTTTGTTTTTCTTTTAAAGATTTTATTTATTTATTTGACAGACAGAGATCACAAGTAGGCAGAGAGGCAGGCAGAGAGAGAAGGGGAAGCAGGCTCCCCGCTGAGCAGAGAGCCCGATGCGGGGCTCCATCCCAGGACCCTGGGATCATGACCTGAGTGGAAGGCAGAGGCTTTAACCCACTGAGCCACCCAGGCGCCCCAAATAGTTTCCAATTTTTATTGCCAAGAGACTGGAAGCTCCTTGAGAAGCAGGGACCATGTCAAGATAATTATTATGTTTATTGAATTAGCAGAAGAGTAAGTATGTATGTGTGCCACAGAATATAGTTATCCTCAAAAGGAAAAAAATAGGAAGACAGAATCTAGCATTTGTTGCTGTTGTTTTAATTGCATTGACTTCAGCCATTCATTTAAATTCTGCTTCTCATTTCTCATGCATCTTATTATCATTTGCCTTTTTAATTTTTTTATTTTTTTTTTTTTAAAGATTTTATTTATTTGACAGAGATCACAAGTAGGCAGAGAGGCAGGCAGAGAAAGGAGGAAGCAGGCTCCCCGCTGAGCAGAGAACCCGATGCAGGGCTCAATCCCAGGACCCTGGGATCATGACCTGAGTGGAAGGCAGAGGCTTTAATCCACTGAGCCACCCAGGCGCCCCTCATTTGCCTTTTTTAGAAGATAATTAGAACAATTCTGAGATGTGGAAAGACGCTAGACATTTTTGTGACCAAATTCAACAGAATTAAAGTTGAAGAAATCTTTATATTAATAGATTGAAACAAAGGAATTAAAGTGGGTTTTTTTTTTTAAGATTTTATTTATTTATTTGACAGAGAGAGAGGGAGAGTACAAGCAGGGGGAGGGGCAGAGGGAGAGAGAGAGGCCAGCTCCCTGCTGAGCAGGGAGCCCAAATCAGGACTTGATCTCATGACCTGAGCTAAAGGCAATCGCTTAACCAACTGAGCCACCGAGGCACCCAAGTGTGTTTTTTCTTAAGGGAAGACTATTTATTGCAAAGAAATCTCTCTCTCTCTCTCTCTTTCTCTTTCTCTCTGTCTCTTTTTAAGTGAAAATTTTCTGCTACTTGGCCAAAACCTTAAGATTTATGGAAGGTTATGGGAAGAGAGTCGATGGTCTGAAATAATATGTTGACTAAACCCTACCTCTTTTTTTTTTAAAGATTTTATTTATTTATTTGACAGAGAGAGATCGCAAGTAGGCAGAAGCAGGCAGAGGTGGGGGGAAGCAGGCTCCCCATTGAGCAGAGAGCCCAGCCCGATGCGGAGCTCGATCCCAGGACCCTGAGATCATGACCTGAGCTGAAGGCAGAGGCTTAACCCACTGAGCCACCCAGGTGCCCTAATCCCACCTCTTTTACTGCTTTCTCAAATGTGGTTTTGTTAATATCAAGGAAATTTTTTCTTTTTTTAAGTCAATATTCACCACCCAAAACATGTAAATTTTATAATATGAAGTGGAGAATGACTATAAGATTGTAGATCAATTTAAAACTTTGAAGCCTTTTGCCAGAATTTTTAATAGAATGACATAGTGGTTAAAACTGTTGATTCAAAAATTAAACTATTTGGATTTAATTACCAGCTCTACCACTTCCAGCTATATGTTTTTGTCTTAGTTAGGACCTTCTTTTTCTTTCATTTTCTTTGCCTATAGGACAGGAACTTCTAATATACTGTGAGTGTTCAAAGAATGTTACCTGCAAGTTTTACAAGATCAGGTAGAGATTTTGCTAATACCAAATCAAATAGTGTAAATTGACAGAATTTTATAGAAGGAGAGACATTAAAAATCAGCTAATACAGTGGATTGCAGACTTAATTGTAACACATGGTGAAATAGTTTACATCATGACTCAGAATGTAAACATCTATAAGGGAAACAAGAATCTGGTAAAGTAATATTTTTATATGTGGTTCATGCTCATATTTCTTTGTTTCATTTTCTAAAAGATGTTGGTTGCCATCTACTAAATTGTTTTGCTACTTTCTAAGGAATTATAATACACTGTGTGGAAAAAGTTAATCTAATAAAATGCCTTCACTTTACAGTGTAGAAAACTGGAGTCTTAAGAACTTGGGGAAGTCATTTAAGATTACATAGCTAGAAAACACGTTTCACCACATTAATGGAATAAAGGTTAAAAATTATATAATCCTCTCAATAGATGCAGAAAGAGCATTTGACAGAACTTCACACCATTTCATGATAAAAGCTTTGAACAAATCAAGAATAGAAGGAACATAAAGGCTCTATGTGACAAGCCCACAGCTAACATCACACTCAATGATGAAGAGTGGAAAGCTTTTCCTCTAAATTCAGGAATGAGACAAAGTGCCCATTCTCACAACTCCTATTCAACATAATACTGGAAGTCCTAGTCAGAGCAATTAGGCAGAAAAATAAATAAGTGTAATTTCCATTGGAAAGAATAGGATACAGGGACAACTGGCCATCTATTTGGAAAAAGGGGGAAATTAGGTCACTACTTCCTATTCTGTGTCAATAGCAAACATATTCAAATGCACTGAATATTTTTATGTAAAAGGAAATCACAAAAATACTAAAAAAATATATAAATAAATTTAGGATTAGAAAGGAAATTTATTGTTGTTATTATTATTATTATTATTTTTTAAACCACGATGTTTATTGTGACTAATCGCTGAAATCCTTAAGATGAACTGGATGCTGCAACAGCTGCCCTCTTGGGCTTAGGTGTTGTTCCTTCACAGAATCCATGCCTGAATCTGCGGTATACAATTTTTAGGTGCCTCATTTGACCGGTCCCAGTGGTATTTCGTCTTTTAGCCGTGGCACTCCAGTTATACTTTCTCTTGCACTTGGCAGCGTAGCCGCATTTGCCACACGTGGACTTCTGAAGGTGGTAGGCCTTCGAGCCACAGCAGCAACACAACGTGTGCGTCTTATTGCGACGCTTTCCAAACGATGACGTCCCTTTCGTCATCTTGTTTCCGCGGCAGGCCCCCTAGAAAGGAAATTTTAAGACTGTCAATTTAAAAGAAACCAAAGAGATCAATAAAAAGATTAAAATATTTTTCAATTTTTTCGTATTAAAAAGAAAATCTGCAAATGCATTTAAATGGCACATGAAAACATGGGGGAATGTTGCCATTGTTTATGAAAAATAAGGAATTCAAACATTCAAAATACAAAGAATATTTACAAATCCATAAAGAAAGAACCGTCACATGTAACTGCAAAGTTGGTAAAGGACAATTCATAAAACTAGAAATATGAATGGCCAATAAATGTCCACAAATTCTCTACGCAAATTTTTCTTTCTTCAGATGGACAGTCAGATGTCCCAGTGTCCTATTCTTGGAAATTACATTAGTAGTGTTTTGTTTCCTTATATTTATGTACTTTATACTTTTGATCAATTCTAAATTGATTCAATTGTTCAATTCAATTCAATTCTAAATTGATCAATTCTAAATTCTAGTATAAATGGTGATGAATATGCTAACTGGCCTTAGTGTGGTAATCATTTCATAATAGATATGTGTATCAAATCACCATGTTCCATACCTTAAACTTATATGTATTATATGTCAATTATATCTCAGTAAAGCTGAGGATGAAGATTACATAAGTATATAAAGGCATAAAATTCTGGGACCAGAATTTCTTTTGAAATATAATTTACATATCATAAAATTCACCCTTTAAAATGTATAATTCAGTGGTTTTTGGTATAGTCACATAGTTGTCTAATTGTTACCTCTATCCAATTCCAGAATATTTTCATAACCCCAAAAGAAACCCCATACCCACTAGCAGTGGAACCAGAATTAGTATTCACTCCCAGACCAAAGATCTTTCCACTGTCAAAGCTTTATGTGAATTTCCAAATTAATTATCTTAAGGTAAGTAAATTTAATAAGGGTTAATATGTCTAAATGACCAAATTTATCAAATACATGCTTGGACTTTACATTAGTCTGTGCCATTAACTATCTTAAGATTTTATATAAATTTCTATATCCTTTTTAAAAAAATATCTACCATATCCTTAATGGTACATGACAAACACTTGGGAACAGATCCTATGTATTCTAAACAGACTCAGGAAATGTTTTGTTTTTTGGATGTATAGCTCATCATCTCAAAGGAAATGAGACTAGCAACTTCTAGAGAATATGTGAGACTTGGAGCTTTTCACAAAAGGAGAATTTTTTTTTTTTTTTCTATTTCAAGGTTTTCAAATAAAACTCACAACCAGACAATAGGCTCTTTAGCTGTCTAAGGAGAACCTACATATTTTCTTGAACAGGAGTTCAAATAACTTTTAAAAGTGCCTCACGGTAATATTAACCAAAATTTTCACTCTGGTTTTTAAAATATCCATCCCTTGGTCTCTGGCTTTGCTTCTATTTTAACTTGTTGGAATTTCACATAAAATGAACATGAGTGCCTATTTTCTATTTTATGCCAAAATTACCAGATCTCTAAAAGAAAAATCTCTGTCACATTTGGATTATTTAAATAGTATTCTCTAAAGTGTGAGTCATTGTATATTTTTTGGTTCTTCAGTGCAGGGTTGTTGATTCTTTAGTAAATACAGTCTCAAGTATTCATAAGGACATACACCCATGCAAATTAATGATTCAGAACTGAGGGCTCAAAAAAAAAAAAAAAAAAAAAAAGAACTCAGGCTTCAAAAAATTTGAAATGGTTGTAGATTAGTGCACTAGAAAGAAATGAAAATAATGATAATGACAATAAAGCCAAAAAATAATTTAAAAAATATAGCAGCTAGTTCTTTTAAACAAAATTAAAAATTTAATCAAATTAGGTATAAACTATAAAAACTGATCTTTAAAAAAAAACTGATCTTTAGTCTCTAATGAAAACTTTCAAAAGAAAACTATGTATTTTATGTCAAATTTGGTAGGATATTAATTCCCTTTTCTCCAAAAAAAAAAAATCCCACTAAAAGTTTTGAAAATCTATTAATATTTATATCCCTTGAATTTCAACATAAAGGAAATATCCTACCATTAATTTCAAGTTCTCCAAGTCCTAAGACCTTTTAAATACAATATAAACTAAAATATACAGAATGCATCAGGAAATATTGTATAGATGCTTTATGAATGAATGAATAAGTTGATTTTAAAATATTAAACAACCTTTCCTAGTGTTGGGTTATTAACTGTGTACTGACTCTAATCACTGAGTTATCGTTACTAGGGAAGGCTTAACTACAATTACCAAGCCATGGCCGATTAAAATGTAAACCTTAACATTGACTTAGCCTAGATGTTTTGTATTGGCAAAGTGATTATGTTGTACATGTAGCCATTTCTCAGACATTTGGTTCTCTGTCCAAAGACCATGGTTTGGGGGAGGTGTCATTGGAAGATTGACAACAGAGGCCAAATGCTAATCTCCAGAAAGTTATACTTAACACATGTTGTTTTTCTGAATTGAACTCATTCTTTTTAGGTGAGTCTCATACATCTTTTTCAGTTGGCCCCCAAACTTTTCTTAGAGATACAAGATGATAAAATAATTTCCTAAAAATCTGTAGAATTCCACAATTCTTATTTATAGACTCCAATGTATACAAACAATTTACCAATTTTAATTATTCCAGAATTTAGAGAAATAAATGCTGTTTTCACGGCCATTGAAAAAACATTTGAAAATAATTTTCTTTTTGTAATCACAAAAACTTTCAGTGGAATAGGTTTGGAAACTTTCCTCTTATTAGCAGTGTGCTGCTTAACCTCTCCAAGCTGGAGGAATCCAATCTGTAATTGGGAATAATTCTATCAGCCTCCAGGGTGATTATGAGGATTTAGTGAATGATGTAGGTAAAGCACTTGTCATACATACAGTGAGGGCTTAATAAAAGATAGCCATTGTTGTCCTTGTTATCAGTCCTGGTGTCTGTATTGCCAGTCTCACTGATTCATTCACATGACCTAAAACATTTCACCAAAGCATAGATCTTAATTGTTGCCTATGTTATTCCCTTAGAAAGAAGAAAAATTAAGTAGCTATTTTAAGTACTCAAAAGCCCTATTTATATACAAATCAAAAGGAATGTAAATACACTTTACTAAAGGATTAAATACATTATGGTTTACATAACATTATAAACCTGGTCAGATTTTAATTTGCTCAGATTTCATTTACTATTCACAAATGTGAAAAATAATTATCTATACCACCGAATATGCAGAAAGAAGATTTAGTTTAAAAAGTATATTAAAGGTTTTCAAAAAGCATAGATTTATTTTCAACGTATTTTTTTAAAAAGCCAACCACAGTGTTAGCTTGTAAAATATCTAACTATAGGTTCCCTATTACTAACCTTGTATGTATGTTTCATAATCTGATGTCAGTTAACTTAAGAGATAAGAGCATGCCTGATTTATAGTTTCTTTTCCAAACCTTTGATGTAGGTAAACATTCAAACTTTAACTTCTTGCCTTCAAGCAAAGTTATGTTCTACTTTTCGTAACCCATTTGTAAAGATTTCCAGGAAGTAGCAATCTGGTAGCAATTTTAGTAGTGCTTAAACTCAATGTCAGAGACACTGACATATTATGACCACACACCAGCTTAATGTACCAGAAAAGTAAGGGCCAAATACTTGGTAATGGCTATGGGAATTACAAATATAGATCTTGGGAGGACATTACAAGCCTGTAGGGCAGAGATAGCAAATGAGTTTCAACATCTAACACCAATTTCAGGTGTTAGCTGCCTGAATTGTGTTGAGGATTTTGAGGATGGGAGTTCGTGCTCTGGGAGAAAAGGTTTGTACTATGTTGTGATCTAATGTCAATGACTGACCTGGGCAGGCAGGATCTGCCAGCTGTGTTCTAGGTTTGGGGTGTTCCATATGGCTCAAGGCAATTAGAGTTAGCCTTGGGGTCCTACAATACATTATGCCTGTTTTTCACTGTACAGCTATGTCATCTTCTCTGAAAACCAGTTCCCCCATCCCAGGCCCACCCCCTCTATGTGCATGAGACAGGAGATGCTTCCCTTACAGCATTTGAGTTTCCTGTCAGTAGTACAAACAAGTAGCAGAGACTAAGTAGTGCTTTTTATTTGCAAAGAACAGAGGTCCATACTTAATTTAAGCAGAAAGAGAATTTTCTTTTGGAAGTTCGGAGAAGGAACAGGAAGATTGGTAGAGCACACTCAGGCAGGAGCCAAGGAAGCAGCACAGAGTTTAGGTTCTGCCATAGGGATGGTCTGCTTAGGATATAGGCACCTTCAGCACTGGACTCTTGCCTACAGCCACTGGGTTCCCTTACCCCTAGACTTCAGTCTTCTGCCACTGGATTCTCAATACCACAGCCACCATGAATAATCACTGAGTCATCTTTGCGTCACTCCTTCAAAATTCAAAATTCCAAGCCGAAGCCTGGGAATAGTGGTATTCAGATCACAGCTTAGAAATTGCTGACACAGAACTAAGTTGAGAGTGTGAAAGTTTAAAGTTACAGGTAAGGCTGCCTAGGAATAGGCAGAGTGGGTACCAGGAGGAGCTAGAGCAGAAACTAGGGATTTTGCTAGATATAATAGTCCTGGGACCAAATTGTGGGAGAACTAGAAGGAACATGAGTTAGAGAAACGAACTAAGAGATGACCCCAAAGTAGATTCCAACCCGAAGACCAGACTTCCAAAAGAGTAGTCCTGGAACTGGGGAGGCACACGGGGCACACCGTGGAATTCTATTTTAGACCAGGGAGCCAAGTTTAGAAGCTGGAGAGAACAACAAAACAGAGCAAAAACATGGGCTGGATTTGCGGAAGCTTATATAAGATTGACATTTATTGCGTCTATTCATTGTAGGATGTATCCTTACACATCCAATGAATTGGTTCCCTTAGGCCTTGCCCAGTTGAGGGGAAGTAAAATATAATACACTAGCACCAGTCCTTGGGGCAATGAAGGCATCAGGAGCATTCACAAATTGATGGGTATTTGCACCTCTCCCTGAGCTTGGCAAAATTAGCCTAACATTCAAGGATGAATACTTCCCATTTGCCTGATTTTCTAGCTCTTTGTTTAGAGGGGTCCTCATATTCTTCCTAATTGGGCCTGGGAGCAGTTTTGGCCAGGTAGAGGAGGCAAGGTTAATGTGCTATAGGTAACTTCAGACATAGAGTGGACATAAGGAGATCCAGGCTTTGCGTAGTTAGAACAAGTCTAGTGGAAGGCATTTTGAGGATGGTTGTAATGGGATGATAATTAGAGAGCAGAGACCAGTGCATGCATCCCATGTAGGACTTTCTAGTTATCAGGAAAAGAAAATCATCACCACAGCCTCAGTGATGGAAGCAGCAGCAGCAGGTAGCTTTATCTGAAACACAAACATTTCTTGGCAAAATCACATGTTCTAGGGTGAGATCGAATGTGCCCTAGCTAAACTCTGAATCTTTTAAACTTTCAGTCAGAGCATTCAGCAAGCATTAATAAACTTGAATAAATGATACATTTCACTTCTGTGGGGGACTTAATATATTTCATTAGTTTTGTTTCACGCATTCCCCTAGCTTCCTCACCCAGCAGACTCTCTCAGGGATTCCAAGACTTACCATTACTTAACACATACATACCAGACCTCTGTGCTGTGTGGGAGGGATACAGGGCTGCGTTTCATTTGTCTTTCTGAAGGAACAGATCTTTCATTTATTTATTTATTTATTTATTTTTTAAGATTTTATTTGACAGAGAGAGAGAGAGAGAGATCACAAGTAGGCAGAGAGGCAGGGAGAGAGGGGAAAGCAGACTCCCCGCTGAGCAGAAAGCCAGATGTGAGGCTCCATCCCGGGACCCTGAGATCATGACCTGAGCCAAAGGCAGAGGCTTAACCCACTGAGGCACCCAGGCACCCACAGATCTTTTATTTAAAAGCAATTTGTGAGGTGCCTGGGTGGCTCAGTGGGTTAAAGCCTCTGCCTGAATGGTCATGATCCCAGGGTCCTGGGACTGAGCCCTGTATCGGGCTCTCTGCTCAGCAGGGAGCCTGCTTCCTCCTCTCTGCCTGCTTCTCTGCCTACTTGTGATCTCTGCCTGTCAAATAAATAAAAAAAAGTCTTAAAAAATAAAAAATAAAAGCAATTTGTATTATATCAAACTCAGCAAGACTTTAGAGATTCTCTATGTCACTTTTTTTGCTTTTGATGGTGTTAGTGTTGGCTTTTGGTTGGTGTTTTGTTGGTTTTGGTTTGTTGTTTTAAATATCCTTGGAAATAAGTAAGCCATTGAGTCTAAAATTGAAGTCTCCAGGTTATTTACAGAGTAAAACTTGACACTATAGATGAATATTCCAAAAGACAAAACAGGGAATGAGGTAACAAAAAGAATCAAAATGAGGGTAAATAGTAGAAAACTCAGTAAGTTAACAGAACATGTAGGAGATTTCAACACCACTTCCCACCTTTAAAACTCCATATAGAACATTTTCAAAGCCACCTCATTCCTTAAACTGGGGTAAACTAAGATTTTATTTTATTATTTTATTTTTTTAAAAGATTTTATTTATTTGACAGTAGAGATCACAAGTAGGCAGAGAGGCAGGCAGAGACAGGAAGGGAAGCAGGCTCCCCGCGGAGCAGAGAGCCCGATGCGGGGCTCAATCCCAGGACTCTGGGATCAAGACCTGAGCCGAAGGCAGAGGCTTAACCCACTGAGCCACCCAGGCGCCCCTTATTTTTTTTTTTAAAGATTTTTATTTATTTATTTGACAGAGAGGCAGGCAGAGAGAGAGGGAGAAGTAGGCTCCCTGTTGAGCAGAGAGCCGGATGTGGGGCTCCATCCAAGGACCCTGAGACCATGACCTGAGCCAAAGGCAGAGACTTAACCCATTGAACGAGCCAGCCACTCCTATACTAGGAGTTTAGAATTCATTTTTTGAGGCTGTGGGTTTAGAACAACAAAAATATCTCTATTTTATCTAGTTTAGGAAAGTAACAGCTAAAGCTTTTTTTTCCAGTTAAAAAAGAAAAAGCTGAACATAAATCTGCGTGAAATGTTTAATCCCCTGTACGGCTAAGGGCAAATGAAATTTTAGTAGCTAAGTCAAATTAAAGCACCATCCCATATTGTACCTTTTTGTTAAGGTGAATGTCTATACCTACTTTTGGTTCATTTAGCAAGCTGAAAAAAATAATTCAAACCCTTATATGCATTTCCTAAGTCCCTAGAATGCCAGCCTACTGACATATGATTGTACTATTTATTTGTCAGAGAGGATTCTTAATTTCACTGAAAACCACAAAGGAAACCGACAGACCCACATTAATAGTTCTGATAACCCCACCAAGGAGGAAATACAGAGAGGAAGTTAATCTACAAGTCTGATAGGGCAGAAATGATTTTAGCAGAAGAGCCTCAATATTGAGTCTGTTCCGACACTGACTAATCCTCATCTTTATCCCTGTTCTTCTGGATCCTCTCCCTTCTCCTTCAGGGACTGGCTACTGGGTAGGCAGGAAAGGTGCCTGGATTGGGATTAGCAGAATTCTAGTTGTGGCTGCTGCATTTTCAGGGTCGCAGCCTCAGTTTCCACAGCTGTCAAACAGGATTATTAATACCTGTCCCTCACTGGGAACTTGCCGGGACCATACAAGACTACTGTCTCCAGATGAGCCAAGGCCACCATTACTGGGAGAGTCGCCAAGGGAACTCAGCTTCGGTTCTCTTTCTCCGCAAGGCTAGTTCAACCAACAGTCAACAGGAAGCTCCAGGGGTTGGGACAGGATCACCGGCTCGGAAGGAGACCAGACGCGAGCGTTTTTAGACGGCGATCCGGCAGGTGATGAGAGCGTTAGGAACGCCCCCCTGGCTCACGCGGCTGGGCTGAGATTTTACTATCAGCGACAAAGGGTGCGGAAGCATAGTACTAAAAAGCAAAGAGTCAACCAAATAACTCAACCCTGTCCTCCACAAAAACAAACAAAGCCCCAAAGACCTCGGCACTAGAGAACAGGGCAAAGGGAATGGAGAAAGGCAGAGGGGACGATAGCAGCGCCCCTCACTCCATCTCCAGGGGCAAGCAAGTCCGCGGCCTCAGGGTCCGCAGAAGGGGAGGGGGCGCTGTAGGTCCGCTCTCCGTGTGCAAGAAGCGCCACCTCCTCACGCCCCCTCAGCCTGCGCCGCCTCGGGAATCCGCCCCGGACCCTGCCGCCATGTTGGGTCCGGATAAGTGATTCGGACCAGTAGCCGACTGGGACAGAGAGGGGACCGCCCGCAGCTCGCGGAGCGCGCCGGCGCCGGAAGGCGGGGGGCGCTCGAGCCCGGGCGGGCGCGGCGCGAGTTCCGGTGAGCAGGCCGGCCGCGCGCGCAGGTAGCCGCAGCCCCCGCCCTCGCCCCCGCCCTCGCCCCCGCCCCGCCCCCGCCGAGGAGGGGCGGAGCCGGGAGTGAGGGCGGGCGCCGCGCGCAGTGGAGGTGGAGAGTGAGGCCGAGGGGTGGGGGAGCCCGGGAATTCCCTCCTCCTGAAGTAACGAGTGCGGGGCGGCTGTGCCGTCGTCGCTGCAGCCGGGCGCTCGGGACGAGGAGGTGGAGGAGGGAGAGGGCCCAGCGGGCCTCGCCTCCGCCCGCCGCCCCCTCCTCGCCAGCCCGAGCCGCGGTAGCGGCGACTCATGAGAGCGCGGCTGGAGGGCAGGTAAGTACCCGGCAGGGCCCCGCGGACGGAGGCGGCCGACCCCGGCTCGGGCAGTGCTAGGCCCCGGCGCCCGCCCGCGCGGAAAGGCGCCGGCGCTCCCCGCCCCCGCAGGCTCCGAGTCGGGAAGTTGGGGAGAAACTTCTCCCCTCCCCCGTCCCGGCTCGCCTGGCGGGCGTGTCTCCTTCCCGGCGCTACCTGCTTGCCCCCTGACTCGTCTCCGCCCCGTCCAGTCCTTCCCGGTCCCGCCCAAGTCCGACTTAAGGTCCTTGGAGCGGTACGCTACCTCCCATCGGTGCCTGGGGGCGAGGTTAATTTTGGCTCAGTCCCCGGGACTGAGGGCCGACACCGGCGGCCCTTTTCTGTCCCGGAGCTTGAGGGTCTTCGTGTTAGCTGACGCCGGGTGGCAACTGTGCTGGGAGAGCGGACGTGGGTGTGTGTGGGGGCGAGTGGGTGAGCCTCTCGCTTTACTTGGTTTGATTGAAAACCGCAACATGTTAAAGTTTTCCTTTGTTTTGGGTTGGGGGTTGGGAAGTATGCCATTCAGCATCGCATCCACTTTTACAGTATTATGCCACTCAGCCTCCCATTTGGTTCTGTTCTCTGTCCACATGTTACAGAAAATTTTGTTTTAAAGTGTGTTTTTCTTCTTGATAATTGCTTCCAGTTTTTGCTTTATTGGTCATGGGACAGCGTCGTTTTAAGGAGCTCTTCGAAAACCAACTCCGATGTAGGGATTGCTTTAATTTTTATTTTGTGAGTGGAAAATAAATCCAATGCAGGGATCGCTTTAGTTTTTGTTTTGTAGTGAGTGGGACACAACATAGTTCTCATTTGGTTGAATTGTTTTCTGCGTAATTATTGAAACAGGCATGGAATAATACACGTTCTAACAATTTATAAATTATTAAAGAAGTGAGACATCTAATGGAACCGCAGCTTTATGTTCATGCCATTACGTATATGTGTTTCATGGTGTGCTTTCACATACAAGATTACACATATGCATTTGATTGTAGTACATTTGTGTCCTTGTAACTGTAGGCTTACAGTGCCAAAAGTATCTCCATAATTCTGAGTATATTTAAACCATCTTGTTAGATCTCTAAAGTTAAGTTACACACTAAGGAAAATATTACTAAATGTGTACATGTAACTATGCATTTAAGGCATAGTACCTGGTAAATCTAATAATGAGGGCAGTGGCATACAGTAGACAGAAAACATTTGGAATGGGCAGGTTATGAAGGAGTGTCTTTAGGAGAAAGGATCTTGTGTGCATCAAACATGATTCTCATATATTCTGTAAGAAAGCTGTATCTCACTAAGCCATACATAATGTTTTACTAATACGTGAGACTCCTGTCATAATTGACATTTCAGAAAAGGACGTTTAATTATTTTAAATTTGGGGACATTACCTAAACCTCAGTGGAGATTTTGAAAGCTGGTTGACAATTCATAGGGTCCTAAATTTGAAAAAACAAAATGAAACAGTTGCCTTTGATCTGAATCTAAATACAAGACAGTTCATATCCATGTTTCCAGAATAAAAGATAAAAAGGCTCTTAGAATATATACTCTGGTGTAACCACCATAATGTTATAATGGCTTTTAATTTTGCAGTATGTTTTTGCTGACTTCATAAACCACAAAATTGACTCCTTTCTATTCAACCGAAAGTGAAATTATGGCTTTGACCAGTCTTCCTGGGATAGGTGGAATTTGTCTTTTGGCTGAAGTATAATATTAATACATGGCTTAAGTTGTTTTTTTTTTTTTTTAAATCAGGAAAATCTCAAGCTGAAAAATCAATGTCCATGCAAATAAATCTCCTTCCTGATATATGATGTTAAAAGAATAAATGTTCTAAGCTAATAACAACAAGCCAGCGTTATCAGCACATGGTATAAGATTTATTAGTCCAAAGTCCAAATTTCCATCTTTTTAGGCAGTGAATAATTTGTTAACATGAGTAATTTTTCTTAATGAACATGTGTAACTCTCAATCTAGTGTTTAATATAGACATCATTTATTAGTTCCTATTAGGATTATATTTTAAAAAGGTACAACCCAGTTATTAAATAAGTCATAGGAATGTAAGGTACAACATAGGGAATATGGTCAATAATATTGTAATACCTTTGTATGGTGATAAATGGTAACTAGTCTTATGGGGGGGTGTGTTTCATGATGTATAAAAATTTCAAGTCCCTATGATATATAATAGAAACAGGCAGGGTATTGTATGTCATTTATACTTCAATTAAAAGAAGTGCCTAATATCAAAAAATTTAAAAGCAATACTAAGCTCTGGTGTCTGGGAATGCAAACTTGGGAAATAAAACTGTATTTTTAAAAAAGCTGCAAGGAAGTGATTTCTATAAAAGTAAAGATTTGGGAGATGGGAGAAAGTTGTGACTAGGACCCAGCTTCTGCAGGGGTGACAAGAGTTTTAACCTGGTGGTGGTTGCAAGGGTGTTCCTTAGTATATTCACCAGGCCACACATATGTTCTGTGTGCTTTTCTGTATCTGTTTTAGTTCACATCAAATGTTTTGTTTTGTTTTGTTTGTTTCTTAAGAAGCCTGTGTGTAATATATTATATAAGGTGCTTGGATAAAGAACTTAACATTTAGTGACTACCTTTAAGAACACTGCCTGGGCTGTCCTTTGCAAACAGGATTAGACTTATTAAATCATCATTGTCATATTCTAGCTAGTGTTTGTCACTAATTTGACATATAAGTAACATGTTAATTATGTTAATATTTTGAGGGAGAACACCAGATTTTACTACCTTTAAATCCTCTTAGCTTATATATTGTAGATGGTAAATAGTAGATAGTCAAAATGTTTATTAAACTAATGGATGCTATTCTGTCATCAAATATAAAATGCAGTTTATTTTTCATAAAATTATGTAAATGACAAAGCTATCACATCAAGGTAATAAGTCTTAACCATTTTGTTTTCCTTTTTCAAAGATTTTATTTGCCCCACACACACGAGGGCAGAGGGAGAGGGAGAAGCAGACTCCCCACTGAGCAGGGAGTCTGAAGCAGGGCTTGGATGCTAGGACCCTGAGATCATGACTCAAGCCAAAGGCAGATGCTTAATTGACATAGCTACCCAGGTACCCCCAGTCTCTGTGTTCTGTAACAGTAATTCCTTGGATCAGTAATTTTGGCCTTAGTTTTCATATTCTTAAGGATGTCATGAAATTCTCAGCATAAGAAGTTTTCATTTACTTAAGCTTTATGAAGATGTGCCATATGGCACCTAACACAAGAGTATGTTTTGTTTCAAGAAAGCAAATGACAGTATGGTGTTGGAGTTTCAAAAATGCTGAGAATCATTGTATTATGCTACTTGCTTTATGTAATGGCTTGCTGTTTGAGTGTTGATTTTGTTGCTTTGCATTGTTGCAATATAGAGTTAAAGAAGAGATCACATCTGTGCCAGATTCTTATATCACAGGAACTTTCAGTCATGTTATAAAGGTGATGTTTGTGGCACTGGCTTTGTTACGTGAATATTTACAGGAAGTTTTAGTTAAGATCTTCCATTGTTCAGTGCTCTACATGGCTTAGGTCACCTTCAGTTCACATTTTAAACAGGTCTGTAACACAAATCCAGAGTTCTTCCAGAGAAGTACAACTGCTTTTCCTTAAAGGTAATAATCTGTTCCTATTAAAGTATCTTAGTATCTTATTGGTAGAGTGTACAGCAGTTTGTGTGTGGCGATGGTGGGGTTTGTATTATCGCTTTTCTTCCTCTCAGCTGCTCCAGTGCCACAATTAGGCTGAGTATTGCTCAGCTGCAGCTGCTGGGTGATTATGAACCATCCAGCTCCTGTCTAAACTCAGAGGCAGATTTAGCAAAAGGAGCTATAGTAACAGCAGAGGGTGAAAGAGAGGAGCCCGTGCGGCTGCCAATATCATTATAACATATCTCTCTGCCAAGGAATTGTTGGCTACAGCAGCACTACTGTTGTCTTGGAACTAGCAGACTTGATGGCAACATATCCTGGTCTGGATCGAGTTTACCTGATGTTACTCTTTAAAATCTTGAAGCTCACTCCAGGAAAGAGAGAGAATTGTGTAATTTCAAAGTACAGGATAATACTGATGGACCGAGTTACAAGCCTCAGTGCCCAGGATAGCAGTGCCCTTCAGTTTCTCCTGCTTGAGTGTATATATGTGACTGCAGGCTCCCTGAAGTTTATACCATATACTCCATGCTGCTATAAGCTGGGTCACTTAGAAGTGCTGCTCCTATTACTGTTTGTGCAGTGGCAGGAGAGGTTTGTTTTTTTTTTTTTTTTTTTAATATTTTATTTATTTATTTGACAGAGAGAGATCACAAGTAGGCAGAGAGACAGACAGAGAGAGAGAGAGAGAGAGGAGAAAGCAGGCTCCCCGCCAAGCAGAGAGCCCGATGCGGGGCTCGATCCCAGGACCCTGAGATCATGACCTGAGCCGAAGGCAGAGGCTTATTAACCCACTGAGCCACCCAGGCGCCCCGGCAGGAGAGCTTTTATGCAGGTTCTTTGGATATACTGCTTTTTCCCAGGAAATGGAGGACCCTCAAGAGGGATAATTTCTAGAGCTACTTGCATATGGTATATCCCATGTCTGCCTGAATTTTGCAGGTAGGAACCCTAGATTCTTTTCTGTTGTTCTTTATTCCTGGGGTATGAGAAGATGGACATCAACAAACACAGACACATTATCAGCTATATATGGCAAGCCCCAGACCGGAGGATGCCACAGGCAAATTTGGGGCTTCTGAAATGTTTCTCATTTTATAAACTTGCTAAGCAAAGAGCAGCAGCATCTCATCCTCTCTTTTACTATGACTGTCAGAAAATCTACAGAGACAATTCCTTTTGCTAATTCTGGCTTTGAAACTTTGTTTGGGGTTGGCTAATTTGGGATGGGTAATGGGGAGCATTGGGAGAATCAGTGCTCCAGCTTGTATAACTGGAAGGAAGGAGGAGGTATGGAAGACTGTACTCCTGAATGTTAACAAGTACACATTGTCGTTGTGGCACATACTTCGCAAAACACTGGTATATTGGCTCCCATCTTTGTGCTCCCACAAAGCTGCTCTGGTAAGAAAGCACATTTTCCTTACATCATAATTATTTCTTTCCATTACAGTAATACATGTGGCAAGGAACTGTTTTGTATGAATCTTTAAGAACAGTCTCTCGTAGAATAAATGCTTAATAAATTTTGAGTTGTATACAAAGATGTGGTTGTGTATTTTATGACTATAATATACAGACTCGTGCTACACATGTTTTAAAGATCTATGTCTACTAAAATTTTATAAAACTTAGTGCTTTTTCATGGCGCCTGGGTGGCTTAGCCATTAAGTGTCTGCCTTCAGCTCAGGTCATGATCCCAGGGTCCTGGGATTGAGCCCAGGTCAGGCTCCCTGCTCAGTGGGAAGCCTGCTTTTCCCTCTCACATGCTCCGTGCTTGCATTTCCTCTCTGTTTCTCTCTCTCTGTCAAATAAACAAATAAATCTTAAAAAATCTGTAAAACTTAGTGATTTTTCATAAGCTGATGTTAAATTCTTTAGATTTTTAACCTCAAAGTTTTGCTTTAGAAAATGATTTTATAAAACAGTTTGTAAACACTTGCAAATGTGAATTTAAAGGTCATTTTGGTATTTCTAATAAACTGGAAACTCTTTGTAGAGAAATTAAACTAGTCTTTAATATGATTTATTTTAAAGAAATATTTTTTACTGTTTTAATGAATATAGAAAGCCCAAGCTATCCGCAAGAAAAAAAAAAAAGAAAAAGAAAAAGAAAACCTGGAGTTTTCTAAAATACATTTGTCATCCTTTCATGTTACTAGCGACAATCATGGCTTATGTTCATATCCTCCAAGGACAAAAAAGAAAGTCCTGATTTTCTTGATGTAATTCGTGTAAAAGAACGTGATTTTATAGGCTATGTCTGCTCTTACTGGGGGTGTGGGTGAAGACAGGAAGTACTGGGAGGAAAGGACTGACCACTGAAACTTAAAGATTGTCTGGTTTCAGCCTATATTCCTAGCAGTATGTAAACTCTAGATTTTCTTAAACTAATTGTGGAGGTTAGTTACTTCTCTAGTTTTTAAATGTAACTTATAGTTTGTTAGCATTACATGGAAATGGGAGTGGAGTAGAGAAAGTTGGTGGCTTTTGCTGCATAACTTAATACTTAAAATTGTTCTTTAGCAAGTTTATTTCTTACCTTCGTTCTCTTGCAATTAGCATTTTACAGATAATAGCACTTTTAGAATAATAGCTGTCAGGCATTTGAAAAGGAGCAGAGAAGGCAACATGGTATAATAAGGAAAGTACTAAAAGGTAGAAGGCCATCTGGATTTTAATGCCACTTTGGACAGTGAAGAGCTATGTGGCATTGGTCAGTTCAGTAAATGCCCTATGCCTCAGTTTCACCATTTGAGACAGGACATAGTTGATATCCTTTCAGCCTTATATAAATGTGTGGTTCTGTTACAGTTGAAGTTTTATATTGATAATATATATATATATATATTTTTAAAGATTTTATTTATCTATTTGACAGACAGATCACAAGTAGGCAGAGAGAGAGGAGGAAGCAGGCTCCCCGCTGAGCAGAGAGCCTGATGCAGGGCTCGATCCCAGGACCTTGGGATCATGACCTGAGCCAAAGGCAGAGGCTTTAACCCACTGAGCCACCCAGGCGCCCCTATATTGATAATATTTTAAGAAAACTTTTCAGAATCTAGAATTTGAAATAAGGTAACAGTAAAGGTTAAGTAAAGGTTGTAGTAAAAAACTGACCCATAGACTTGGCACTGGGCTTTTCTCCAGCAAACATAGTATCCACTTATTTCATTAAGTGGTTATTTATTAAACCTGTGGTGTAACAAATACTGTGCTAGTTTTGATGTTACAAAAATGTTTGCAGCGTGACTGCTGTCTTTTAGGAATTCACAGTTGGGTGGCACTAGCTAGGATTAGAAGACTGTTGTAAACTTTGTAGACTGGTAGATCTTTTTAGTGTGATAATCTAGTACAACACTTCTCTGGTTTTTTATCGTATTAGTGTGTGATACCTCTGAAACTTTAATGGGTCCCTTTGCACTAGATACTTGTAGCCTCAAGCAAACTGATTCAATTCTCTGGGCAGGAAGGCTTGATTTGATTTTCTAGACAGTTTGTTATAGATACATGTAATACATATGCACATTCCATAACACTTACCTAGAAGTTTTACTGTAAGAAACATATTTGAAAATAAGGCCTTTAAAAACATGTCAGATTTATTTAGCAGTAAAGTTAAAAATATAAGGGCTTTATTCATTGAAGCAAATAGATGTGATGTCAGTTAACAGATAATCATGACTATTTGGATGATAGCTTTGCCACATTATATTAGGAAAATAACCACTAACATTAAGACATTTAATTTTTTTTTTAATTGATAAAAACACAGAGTAATTATTCTGGATTTTTTTCTTTAACACGTTTAGTTACTAGTTTGAATGAAATAAGCATAGACATTAGAAAATGGTAGCTTTTTAAGGTTTGCAAACAAGATTTTGTAAAAAAGAAGAAAATGAAAAAGCCACTAAAATTATAGGTAGTTTGTGTTCCCAAAGTTTGTCAGTTGGGTCTTTGAAAATCAAAATCTTTTCCTAGAAGTCGTCTTTTTTGGAAGGTTAGCCTTTTTGGTTAGATTTCTAGGCAGATCGTTAAAGTTTATAAAAATTTAACAAAGTTATAGTAGTGTTTCATTGGTAAATGTGTTCTGATTGATTTTCAAGTTTTGTTTTTTTTTTTTAATCTGAGCTCTTGGAAACATACGAAATATTTGATCAACTAAATGCTCTGATTATACAGGGAATGACCTCATTCCCTTGCCAGTTACTCTATCTCCTCACCTTCCCAGCTCTTCACCATTTAAAAATCACTCTGTTATGAGTTTCATATTAGGATGGCAGGACCCTCCCGGTGACACCTTGCTGTTAAGCTGAATTTAAGTATAGCAGGGTCCCTGGCTTCTCCACCTGCTTGTTCCAGACGCTTAACCCTACTTCCTACTTTGTCCCTATAGGACAGTATGAGGAATGGGAAAGCTTCAAAAGATTGGAAATGAGAAAGAAAAATGAGTAAAGTAGAAAAGGGCTTAGGAAAATGAGGAATGAAGGTAATGTGGAAGTTTATAATTTCCTCCTTGGTGCCTTTTTTTTTTTTCCCCCCTGTTTCCCACCCATTTACTGTCATAGGCATTGGGCATGAAGGAAGAAAACCCGTTTTATGGCAGGTGGTGTGCTTGCTACATGTGTAGTTCATATGCATTATTGCAGTTAAATATTTGAAATACCTTTTCAAAATAAAAAAAATGTGGATTATATTACATGTAAAAAAACTGAGTATCAGAAAGTATATGTAATTTGCTAAGGTCATATGTCTAGTGATGACTAGTAGAACTGAATTTATCTCTGACAGGAAGGAAGCCTGTTCCCTATAAGATAACTTCCTTAGGGATAAAGAGCAGTGATGGAGCGGAGGCTTTCTTTTCTTTTCCTTCTCCCTTAAACTGTACATTTTTTTTTTTAAGATTTTATTTGCCAGAGAGAGAGAGAGAGTACACACAAGCAGGCAGAGAGGCAGGCAGAGGCAGTGAGAGAAGGAGGCTCCCTGCCAAGCAAGGAGCCCGATGCGGAACTCGATCCCAGGACCCTGGGATCATGACCTGAGCCGAAGGCAGCGGCCCAACCAACTGAGCCACGCAGGCGTCCCTAAACTGTACATTTTTATTGGGGCTGAGAATTCCCAACCACTTATACTTTTCTTTTTAACTGAAGTAGCTTTGCAGTACATATTTCATAATGGGAATCAAGGTCATATATCTGATAACTTTAAAAGATGGGTTATTACACTAAACTCCAGCAAATGCTTTCCTTTTGTAGGTTTGGCTTTGTAATGGAAAATTGATACACTAATTCCAAAGCATTCTTTATCTTTTAATAACAAAATGTTCAGCCCAGATTTACAAGGATACAATGTTTGAATGTTTTTCCAATCAAGTTTCTTCTTCTTTTTTTTAATCTAAATTTAATTCAACAGAAGAACAAAGCAGACAAAAGATGGGTATTACACTAACTAAACTGTAGCAAGTGGTGTACATTTGTAAGTTTGGGTTTGTAAAGTGTATATGGAGTCTATGTGTATATAGTCACCTTCTCTCTCTTTCCCTGTCATTCCTCCTCCCCTGAATTGAGTTTATGCTCAAATATGAACCTTCTGAGTCAAAAGCTGTTGTGCAACATTGCTTTTATTTCCACTAATTAAACCATTTTTCCCTCTATGAGTTGATAGAAATAGTTGGAAGGTCTGCATTGTCTGAATGGTCCTACATCACATTTTGGATATGCTGCAGAAAGAGAGCATACGTTTTAATTTGCCTTGTCAATAAGATGGCAGTTTCCTACACCTTGGTACAGACTCAGCAGCCATTCAAAGCTTTCCTTCCTTCTGGAAGAAAACAGTAGGTTTCTTCCATCCTGCCTTGTTCCTATGAGTCTACTGTTATATGCATTCCTTACTCTCTGGATGAAAAGTCTCATCTAAAGCTCCAAATGGAAATTTTGTTTGCTGCTCATTTACCACTGTCAAATTCTGTTGACAAAGATTTTCTTAGTCACCTTAGAAGCCTTTTCTTCTTTGGCTTCCTTTTATTTCTTCAGTTGTATCTAAGAATGTACCCTTTGTCCTGTTTAATAAGCTGGAGCATTGTTTTCTAATGGAAATGCTAGGTTGATTTTGTAGCATTATTATCCCGCATAGAATGTAATTCCTTCATACATCACTCCAGCAGTTCCATCCTTGCCCATGTTTATTAAGTCTACATAAGTGTTGGCAGATAGGTTTTAAACTGTTGTGCCAAGTCTAAATGATGGGAGTGGCTGCTGCTAGAATGTAAGCTCCATGAAGGTTGGGGGCGATCTTTGTTTTGGTTACAGTAGTTAACTCAAGTATCTGGAGCAGTAGCACAATGTAGACACTTAATAAATGCTGTAAAATCAATGAGAGTGTAACAGTCCGCTGACAGTATTTGCTTCTCCTGGGCATGGGAGAAAGAAATGTCAACAAATAGCTAACTCCTCATTAGAAGCCCATGCTGTAACCACAGATGCTTTTCACTCCAGGCTCCTTGGAGTAGCAGGCCTAGGGCTAAACTAGTGGCATCAGTGCTCAGGGTGAATTCAAGTGAACATTGTGCTTGAGCCTGATGGAGAAACTGAGGTTTGACTTTGCAGTGACTTGTGTTAAAGACCAGTAAAAAAAAGTATGTGCAATTGGGAATTTCTTCTCTTTATATCTTATTCTTTATATCTCTAGCAGCTGTGCTTCTTAAAAACTCTGGCACACACCAGTTCCCGTTACATTATGTTGATATAAATGAATTATATGCACATATCTGGTTGCAGGTAGCAGACTAAGAAAAATAGTCTGTGGTAAGGCTACCTTACAGTGACAACCTTAGAAGGGGAGAATGAATTTTTGGTGTAAAGAGGAGTTGTCTTTGCCCCAGAAGGTGAGAGAAAGTAACCCATTTTAAAAATGTTAGACATCTTAAAAAAAAAAAAAAGTTAGACATCTATATATAGAAATACGCTATTTGATTATAGAAACATGGTTAGAGTATTTGAAAATTGTGGACAAAGATGATATCTTTTTTTTTTTTTTTTAAAGTAAACCCTATGCTGAATGCCCTTATGACCCTGAGATCAAGAGTTGCATGCTCTACTGACTGAACCAGCCAGCTAGGTGCCCCAAGATGGTATTTTCTTGATTTAAGACAACGTATTAGTACAGAGGCAAACTAATTATGACGGAAAAAGTCAAACATCCCAGCACCTTCTGGAAGTTTGCTTTTTAGAAGCAGAGCATCTGGAAAAATATTACTTCATGTTTAGGTGGTAAAGGAAGCTGTAAAGGTATTTGCTGTTTTGAACTTAATTAGGACGAGTAGAAAAAACTGATATGCAAAGTAGAGGAAGAACTTTTAGAGATAGGGACCAGGTTTTCCTGGGTTTATATTCAAAGTAACAGGAAAAGTAATTTTGGACTTTAAGAAGATGTATGCTCTAGACTTTAGGAAACATATTTGAAAACCAGTAAAGGTCTGTGATTTCAGATTCTGATGGGCAGTATACCACCTAAAGGAATGAAAAGTCTAAAAATGCCCCAGACTTATTGTATGAAGAGCTTAGAAAGCACTCTGATATGGGAGGGGGTCAGAGAAGAATTGTGGATTATCTCTGCATTTATGTAGTCCTTTTAGTGATTGAGAAAAGATAGTAATTAGCCATATCAAAGAATTGGTGGGGATAGTAGCAAGTGGGAATCATGATGGAGTACAAGCCCTACCCTACTCCCTCCTCCTCACCTCATTACTTCTCACCCCCTTAGCCACTCCTTCTGGGGCTTAGTTCTTGTTTTTATTTTTAATTTTAATTTTTTAATTAATAGAACTTAAGTCAGAAGGAGGAACTCATAATAAAGGCCAGGTAGAAGAGAGGGTCAAGGACCTCTTAGGATATTGTCAGAAGGTGAATAGGGTTTTTAGAATGGGATCCCTGGAAGAAAAAAAACTAATGACAATGTGGATGATTCTTAGAGATAAATTCGAAGCTGGAAGTAAGAAGGAAGCCACAGATCTACAACTTAGGGAAGGTGACATAATAGATAGTGGGAAATGCCTACCATGTCTTCTTTTCATCTCCTGGCTTCTATAACATGTTCTTTAAGTTAGAAAAGATAGAAAAGAGAGTAAGAAAGTAGATAATAGATAGTTAAAAGGGCATCTAGCTTCAGTTGATTTCAAGCTTCTAGGTCCAGAAGAATTCTGTTTGAATGTTCTGAAAGACATTTCTCATATTCCCAGGGACTCGGTAATAGAGAAATCAATGGAGACAGGTAGACGTTTAAAAAAAAACAATTTGATAAAATGATACTTTAAATGAGGTTTGTTTACTCTCAGGCCTATTTTTGGGCTTTCGTTCTTTTCCAGATATTCTTTATTCCTGTGCCAATACCACATAGCCTAATGATTAGGGCCATGATAACAACAGCAAGAAGAGCAGTTAATGTTGAGTACTACTTATGTGCCAGTCATGGTGAAAAATACTTTATTTCAACTAATTCATTTCTAACAAAACTCTGTGAGTTAAGTATTTTTCTTTAGAAAATTTGGCTTAAATATTCTGAAATTTAGCCATTTTATTTCATGAAAGGATTTTCTTTTTAAAAAAATATGGAATGCTGCACAAATTTGTGTTTCATCCTTGTCCACAGGCTGTGCTAATCTTTGTTATCTTTACAGTTTTAGTATATGTGCTGCCAGAGTGAGCACTGAATCAGTATTCTTTTTAAGTAGGTTCCACACGCAGCGTGAAGCCCAGTGTGGGGCTTGAACTCATGACCCTGAGCTCAAGACTGAGCTGAGATCAAGAGGCAATCACTTAACCGACTGAGCCACCCAGGCACCCCAAGAAGTTACATTTATTCATGTATGAGCTAGGACTGCAACCAACTTGCTAACTTCAGAGCCCATTCTCTGAACTATGAGGTTGTGATTACTAGTAGGACAAATCTCATTTTTCTTTTTCAAAAATTTCCCAGCTATTATTATGCATTTATTTACTTATCCGTAAGAGGTTCATTGTGATTTTGGTTTAGATAATGTTAACTATTAAGGTTTATTTAGGAAGAATGGACATCTTTTAATGGCTCTTACCATCTAAAAAGTTACAGGTTTCCATTTATTGAGCTTCTTTATATCACATGGTTTTATTTTTGTAATACAGACTCTAAACATTTTTCCTCAAACTTATTTGTAGGTATTATTTCATGTGTGGTTTGAAAAAACCTTGTTACTTAGAGATAATTTCAAAGTTACAGAAGAGTTCCAAGAACAGTACAAAGAACTTCTGGATCTCCCTTACCCAGATTTGCCAATTGTTAACATTTTGCTACATTTGATTTTATTATTCCTGCATTATTTATATGTGTATGGGTATTCCCACTCTTTCTACCTCCACCCCCAACCATTTGAAGATTCTTTGCAAATATCATGTCTTAATACCCTTAAGTACTTCAGCCTGTATTTCCTAAAAAAAAGAAACATTTTCGGGGTGCCTGGGTGGCTCAGCGGGTTAAAGCCTCTGCCTTCGGCTCGGGTCATGATCTCGGGGTCCTGGGATCAAGCCCCGCGTCGGGCTCTCTGCTCAGCGGGGAGCCTGCTTCCCCTTCTCTCTGCCTACTTGTGATCTTTCTCTGTCTGTCAAATAAGTAAATAAAATCTTAAAAAAAAAGAAAGAAACATTTTCTTATACAACCACAGTACGATTATTAAATTTAGAAATCTTAACAACTCTATTATAGAGTTATCCAGTTTATAGTTGTAGGTTGAAGTGTGTTTTCCCAAAAGATCGTTTTAATCCTAACCCGCAGTACCTGTGACTATGACTTTATTTAGAAATAGGGTAGTTGTAGATATAATCAAGTTAAGATGAATTCAAACCAGATTCTGGTGGGCCCTAATCCAATGTGACCAGTGTCCTTCTAAGAGGAGGAAAATGTCATGTGACAACAAAGGCAGAGATTGGAGTGATCAAGCCCAAGCCAAGGAACCTCAAGGATTGCCAGCAACAATCAGAAGCTAAGAGGAGGCAAGAAACGATTCTTTCCAGAGTTTCAAAGGGAATGTGGCCCTGCTAACACCTTTGAATTTGAAATTCTAGTCTGAGAGCATAAATTTCTGTTGTTCTAAGCCTTTTTTTTTTTTTTAACAGCAGCCCTAAGAATTAATGCAGCAATCCATAACCAGTATTTTCCCAGTTGTCCTCGTAATTCCTTATAACAATAATCCAGGATCTAATTCATTGCATTTAGTTATCCCATCTTTTTAGTCTCCTTTAGTTGGAACAGTTGTTCAGCTCTATCAGATGCTGGTTTTTGAAAAGTCAGACTACATGTTTTGTACAGTGTTCCTTAGGATTTGTTGGGTGTTTCTCGTGATTGGATTCAGATTATGAATTCAGGGCAGCAATGCTATGTAAGAGGGATCATGTCATTCCTAGTATAGGCCACGAAAAGGCACTTCTTGTTAGTCTGTCGCATTTGGCAGTATTAACTCAGGTAAGGTGAAACCTGTCAGACTTCTTCACTGTGAAGTTGGTATTTTTCTCTTTGAATAAGTAGTAGGTGAGGAAGTACTTTTAGGCATTTATCAGCGATTGGCTGAATTGATTATTGTAACGTTGGTTGCAAAATGATACTTTTCTAATTCTATAATTCCTTCTACATTCGTGAGTTGAGATTCTGTAAAAGAAAACCTTTCCATATTCCTCATTTATTATCAGAATGATTCATAGACCTTTTTTTAGTCAACGGGTTATAATCCATTAATATCTTTATTCATTTTTTTTTTTTCAAGAGTTTGTTTATTTGAGAGAGCGTGCATGAGTCAGGGGAGAGCGAGAAGCAGACACTCTTCTGATCAGGGGCGCCCGATGTAGGGCTTCATCCCAGGACCCTGAGATGATGACCTGAGCCAAAATCAGACCCTTAACCAACTGAGCCACCCCGGTGCCCCTGTCCTTATTCATTTTGATGCTCAAATTTGTTCTATTGTTGTCCAGCAAGATCTTCAAGATGGCTCCTGTGTACTTTTTTTTTTTTTTAAGATTTTATTTATTTATTTGAGAGAGACAGAGCATGATAGGGGAGAAGGTCAGAGGGAGAAGCAGACTCCCCGTAGAGCTGGGAGCCCGATATGGGACTCGATCCTAGGACTCCAGGATCATGACCTGAGCTGAAGGCAGTTGTTTAACCAACTAAGCCACCCAGGCACCCTCCTGTGTACTTCTGATATATTCCCATCATTTTCTGAGTACTACTTTATTTATTTATTTATTTTTTTGGTGTGAGATGTACCAGGCTACCTTGCTGTAGCCACTAATCAAAAGAGCATTGATTCCTTTTAGCAGGTATGTGTGGTTTTGAATGGTTTGTTTTTAAAGTATATTTTTATAATTGACTATTTTTTGTATACAAAAAACCTATTTCTGTATATATTTTGTAATTGCTCTATACACATCTCTTGTTTCTGATGGTTTTTCATGTCTCTTAGGTTTTCTGTATAAATAATCATTATGCATAAATAATGATTCTAACCCTAACTCATTTCTTTTTTTTTTTTTTAAGATTTTTAAAATTTATTTGACAGACAGAGATCACAAGTAGGCAGAGAGGCAGGCAGAGAGAGAGAGAGGAGGAAGCAGGCTCTCCACTGAGTAGAGAGCCTGATGCGGGACTCCATCCCAGGACCCTGAGATAATGACCTAAGCCGAAGGCAGAGGCTTTAACCCACTGAGCCACCCAGGCACCCCATAACTCATTTCTAATATTTATGCATCTTATTTGGTTTTCTTATCTAATTGCATTGGTTAGTACTTTCAGAACAGACCAAAATGTTATTATAAATTTAGTAAGACTGTTTTCTAGGGTTTGCCGTTAAGTCATGATACCAGAGTTTATTTGAGCTTTAGCTCTAGATACATAATAGAAGGATTTCTACTTCTGTGTTGTGAAGGGTTTTATCCTGTCAAGTAAGGGTGGATGCTGACTTAAGTTTTTTCTTGAGTTGTTTTTTTTTTTTAATAAATGGCTTTTCTTATTTTTTAATAGGTTGAATTAATATTATGAGTAGACATCCTAATATAAAACTATCCTTAGATCTGAGAATAAACTACAAATTTTTTTTTAGTAGAGAAGCATACAACAGTGATTATGAGCACTGTCAAGCATAGTAGTGAAAGGGGAAAAAAAAAAAGCTAAAGGAAAACTCTGTTTCCTCTGTACAGTACCCACAGAATACTCTGGTGAACAGACATGTAGGGTTTTCCCATACCAGCTAATTTTCCAACACCAGCTGAGTGTTCTTCAGTTCAATTCTGACACTGTTTACGTGGAGTTAGCCTTAGATCTCACAGATTAAGGGCTCAGTTTTTCAAGACTGCTCTCTCACCCCCAACCTCAGGTGCCAGTTGCAAATAGTGGATTCTCAGGTTACACACAGCTTCTGTCCAACAAGGTTATAAATTGGGAGTTCCTGCAACTCCGCCCTTAAGTTTGGTAATCTGCTAGAATGGCTAACAGAACTCAGGAAAACAGTTCACTTACTAGACTGATGGTTTACTATAAAAGAGTATGACTCAGGAACCACCAAGTGGAAAAGATGCATAATGCAAAATATGTGGGAAAGGGCATAAACTTCCAGATAAGCCACCTACCTAGCACCTCCTTGTGTTCACCAACCTGGAAGGTCTCTGAACCCTTTCAGTTAGGATTTTTATGGAGGCTCCTTTACATAGAAATAACTGGTTAAGTCATTGACTGTTGGTTCTTAGTTTAATCTCCAGCTTCTTTTCCCTTCCCTGAGATGGGAGTGTGTGGTGGGGCTGAAAGTCCCAACCAACTAATAACATAAGTTGGTACCCTGGTGACCAGCCATCTACTCTTAGGGCTTTCTAAAAATGACCACATTAACATAAACTCAGATGTAGTTGAAAGAGACTTATTATGAATAACAAAAGGTGTTCCTTTCACGTTTATTGCTCTTACCACTTAGGAAATTGCAAGGGGTTTTAGTTCTGTGCCAGAGCTCCTTGGCTCTGGCATTTTTCTGGCACCTTTTATTCCGTTATGAGTGGTTGGGAAGCAGGTATTTTGATAACCCAGAATGTCTGTTGAAACAATACTATAACCATGAAAATTGGCAATCTCTAAAGGACAAATGGCCTGGACTTCTCTCTGAGGCTAAATCTTTATATCAAAAGGTTAGAAAAATTGAAGGATAAATTAGGTATGTTTTAAGATTAGAAAATAGAAAAACATGTATTTGCACTGCATTTTCAGGACTGTTCTAGACTCTAGATCTGGAAAAAAAAAAAGATTATATTCAGTGATCAAATATGGCAGGAGAGGAGAGAACACTGCTGCTGGTCCTTGGTGGTTATAGAATATTAGGGATTTTCAATGCAGTTACTTCTCCAGGACAACTGATTAGCTAGTGACTAAGTAATGCTTATATTTGCTAGCAATTCAAGAGAAGATTTGTGAGGGTGGGAAGAAAGAGATTTATCTCACTCAGAGCCTCTTCACTAGATCTTGCCCTTGTTCCCCCAACTTTCTGTCAGGATTGGGCTATTAGCAAAAAAATAAGAAGGAAGCATTTTACTGAATGCTTTGGAAGAGATTAAAGAGCATAAGATTAATTTATTCATGTAAGTGTCAGAAAATTTAATTTACCCATGAAATATGTGCTTTTTTGGATGGATATTTGAAAAAGGTTTAAAGTATTTTCATGCTTATTGATTTCTTAGGTCTCCTATCTTTAACTGAACTAATTTTATTACTTTCTGTTTGCCTGGATAGTCATCCCTTTCATCTAGTTAAAAAACTTTTAAAAAAATTTTTAAAAGATTTTATTTATTTGTCAGAGAGAGAGAGAGAAAGAGTGTGCATGTGCACAGGTAGGGGGAGTGGCAGGCAGAAGCAGGCTCCCTACTGAGCAGGGAGCCTGATGTGGAACCCTGGGATCATGACTTGAGCGGAAAGCAGATGCTTAAATGACTGAGCCACCTAGGTGTCCCCTCATCTAGTTAAAATTTTTTGAGCAGGATGTTATGTAGAGTTTTTTTTATAGTCTTTTCAAACCCTTAGTGGCTCTAGCACTCTTCCTGTACCTAATACTGTTTTTTGTTCTATTTTTTGATTAAGATTAAATCTAACAACTTATTTCACTGATTTTTATTTGTGAACCATATTGGATTTTTTTTTTTAATAGTGAAAGAACAGAAAATTAAGAGAAAAGTTAATGAGTTAGAAACAACAGAAAAAGAAATCTCAGTATGATTTACAAATAAAAATCTTCTTTTGGGTTTTTTTGGTTTTTATTTTTTCCTTGTTTATTTCCTTTTTGGTAATAAGTGTGTAAGGCTATGAATTTTGCTCTGAATATAGCCTTTGCTGCAGCTCACTGATGTGGTAGAAAGTTGTTACTCTTTTTATTTTATAATTTAGTCTGTTTCCTCTTTGACACAAGAGTATTGGATCATGAAAAACTTTATGTATTTATCTTATTTAGGAAAACATGAAAAAAAATTTTTTAAAATAAACTTTACATCTGATATAGGGCTGGAACTCATGATCCTGAGAGATGGAGTCATGTGCTCTATGGGCAGAGCCAGTCAGGTGCTCCAAACAACATTCTTTTGATGCTGTTACCTCAGATCTTATAGCATATATTCTGTTGTCTACTCAATAAATGATAAAAAAAAAATCAAAATTGATTCCAGTCAGATGTAAGGTATTCATGTATATGGAATTTTAAATATCTGTTCCCCAAACCAGAAATATAAAATGTAGACCATAATAACATGACAAATGTTGATGTAATTCAGTTCAGCAAACCTTTTTACACACTTGACGCGAGCAAGCAAATACTGCTAATATTGCTGTTAAGATTTTGGTAATAGCACAAGATAGTATTGGGAAGTAAAGAAATTCTTGTTGAATTCTAACAGTTTTCCATAGTTGGAAACTTCCACTCCTATATATGAGAAACCTTAAAAATCAAACATGTTCTTTTTTTTAAAGAATATTTTAGAGAATGTTTTACACATAGTTACCATATACATGTTTTTAAAAAATGATATCAGGATTGAAATAGTAGGGCACAAAAGTAAGGAATAGTTCAGAAATATTGTACCAGTGTTCTGGCTTTAATTCTTAAGTCATGCTAAGGAACTCGAGACTGAGAATAAGTGATCATTCTTAGCTCAGGGGAAAAGGCTCATCATACAATATGAAGATAGAAGGAAAGAAAATATCAACTGTTCTTTAATTAGAAACTTGATCTCCTTTTAATGCAGCAACTTCATCAAACTAGAACCAAAACCATTCACACTATTTCCACATTAATTTTTTACTTCAAAAAGTAACAGCAGGCAACTTCATATTCTTTGGAGATTCAAATTGTAGATGGAATGAAGTTCTTAACATATGTCCTGCAGATCTGTTTGATTTTACGATACAGATATGGTCCATGGAACTCAATTATATAAAAGTTTGATATGTCCAGATACTTTTTTCCCATAAGATTCAATTTATTCAAGTATCTGTAGTATTTCTACATGGAAATAGTAGCTGTTGCTATATAACAAGCAGTGCAGAAAACTAATGTTATCAATTACTAGTGTCACCGTGAATTGATAAGATGATGTCAGAGGTTTCTGGAAATGGTCACCATGCATTTTGCCTTTCTAATATAACTGTTATTTTCTGGTTACCCACTTTATACTGATATTTTGAGGCTAGAGCAGTTTTTGAAGTCATAACATTATCAAGTCTTTACAGCTTACATGGGATATAGGTAACTAGTGAATTAATCTGATATATGTTAATTTATTGTGGGTTGAATTTATTTATTTTTTTATCCTATGTACTGTGTTTTTTTTTTAAATCTACACTCCCTTCAGTTAAAGAGGCCAGATTCAAACATTAATTTGTTGGCTAATACTTACGTTTTGGGTCCAGTCATAAACATTGATTGGGAAAGGATTCATTTCAACAAACTTACTTTATTTATTTATCTACTTTAAAGATTTTGTTTTTTTATTTGACAGAGAGAGCACAAGCCACGGGAGCCGTAAGCAGAGGGAAAAGGAGAATCAGGCTCCCCAACTGAGCAAGGAGCCCAAGGTGGGGCTCCATCCCAGGACCTTAGCTGAGTGCAGATGCCTAACCGACTGAACTACCTACGCCCCCCTCATTTCAACAAACTTTAATATCTTATTTATTTATTTATTTATTTGAGAGAGAGAGAGAGAGAGAGAGAACGAGAGGGGAGAAATCAGAGGGAAAAGCAGACTCCCTGCTGAGCAGGGAGCCCAGTGCAGGACTCAATCTGAGGACTCCGGGATCGTGACCTGAACTGAAGGCAGTTGCTTAACCTACTGAGCCACTCAGGTGTCCTAACAAACTTTAAAAGGGAAAAAAAAAAAAATGTCTGTTTCAGGCAAGGCATCACGTTAATTAATTAAGCCTTTTAGGAGATAAGAAGGAAACTCTGTTTATTAGTTTCCTGTTTATTAAATATACTACTACTATAGACCTCCAAGAAATTTTGTATTTGAGGTTTAAAGTTCAATGGCAAATCAAGAGAAGAGAAACACATTCAGGGATGGCATGGTGGGGTGGGATTTGAGTATGTTTTGACGGATAAATAAAATGGACATTGCAGAGGGAGCAAATAACATGAAAACAAAGACACAAAGATGGCAAAGGCAAGATGCTTTCTGGTTATAGGGTGCTTCTAGCACAGAAATATATGTGCTTCTAGCATAGGAATAGGAGTCAGTCATATACTAAAAGTGATGGGTTTCAGACTTCACTGTTGCTTTTCATCACCTGGGTTGTCTGTTGAAATGCGGGCTCCTAAATTCTACCTCTAGAAATTGTAATTTAGTAAACCTGGACTGAGAGCCAGGAATCTTCATTTTTAATAAATACCTGAGGCTGTGGTAGGGACATGTTTGTACAACTTGAAGCTTTAAATATGTTCATTTTGACACTGGTAAACCCCTGGGACTCTGGAGTCTTATTGCCTCACTTGGTGTATGACCTTGGACAAGTTACTTAACCCTCTGTGTATTAGGTTCTGTATCTGTAAATAAGAAAAGTAATAGTAATTGTTTTTTAGGATGTTTTGAGGCTTAAATGAGATAAACCATTTTAAGTACTAAGCAGGCTATAATGCAATAATTGCTCACTGTCATCTGTTGTTTTGTAGCTATTATTGTCATCTAATTAAGAGAAATTATTTTTTTCTAGATTATATTCAGTTCATTAGTTATTCTACCCTACGTGCTTCATCAGACTACTTCTTGCTGCATTACCTTGTGTTCAGTTACTTCCTTTACTAATTCATCAAAACTCTTTAATATGTAGTGAATATAATATCCACATTATTAAATATACATATAAAATATGAAGGTCATAACTACTTGTTCTTAATTTTCTCACATTTACTTTTGTTTTATTTATTTTTAAAGATTTTGTTTATTTGAGAAAGAGAGAGCATGTGAGTTGGGGGAGGAGCAGAGGGAAAGGGACAAGCAGACTCTATACCGAGCTTGGAGCCCAATGTGGGGCTCCATCTCAGGACCCTGAGATCATGATCTGAACCGAAATCAAGAGTTGGGCATTCAACCAGCTGAGCCACCCAGATGCCCCTGATTTGTTTTAGTAATTGGCGATAAGTTATATGCTTAGCAAATTCAGTACTTTTTCTATTTGAGGCAAAACAATATAATGTAACAATTCATTTGAATGAATTTTAATTCATTTAAAATCATTAAAATATGGATATTGTTAGAGGTTTTGATCCATTTAAAGATGTAATTTAAAAGTAGAACATGGGGCACCTGGGTGGCTCAGTTGGTTAAGCAATTGCCTTTGGCTCAGGTCGTGGTCCTGGAGTCCCACAATCGAGTCCCACATTGGGCTCCAACTCCACAGGGAGTCTGCTTCTCCCTCTAATCTTCTCCCCTCTCATTCTCTCTCTCACTGTCTCTCTCTCAAATAAATAAAATCTTAAAAAATAAAAAAATAAAAATAGAACAAATAAGATGCTATGCCTTTAATTTTTTTATTTATTTTTAAAGATTTCTTTTTAAGATTTTTTTTTTTTTAATTTATTTGACAGACAGATCACAAGTAGGCAGAGAGGCAGGCAGAGAGAGACAGGAGGAGGAGGCAGGCTCCCCGCTGAGCAGAGAGCCCGATGCGGGACTCAATCCTAGGACCCTGAGATCATGACCTGAGCAGAAGGCAGAGGCTTTAACCACTGAGCCACCCAGGCGCCCCTTAAAGATTTTATTTATTTATTTGTCAGAGAGAGCACACTCAGACAGGGGTAGTGGTAGGCAGAGGGAGAAGCAGGCTTCCCACTGAGCAAGGAGCCCAATGCAAGACTCTATCCTAGGACCCTGCCGATCACGACCTGAACTGAAGGCAGACGCTCCACTGACTGAGCCACCCAGGCACCCCAAGAAGCTATATTTTTATTTATTTATTTATTTATTTATTTAAAGATTTTATTTATTTATTTGTCAGAGATCACAAGTAGGCAGAGAGGCAGGCAGAGAGGGAGAGAGGAGGAAGCAGGCTCCCCACCAAGCAGAGAGCCCAATCCAGGGCTTGATCCCAGGACCCTGGGATCATGAGCTGAGCTGAAGGCAGAGGCTTTAACCCACTGAACCGCCCTGGTGCCCCAAGAAGCTATATTTTTAAAAAAAACATTTTAAAAGTATGGTATTTTAGATTTAAAAAATTTTTTTTTTGTTATTAGAGGGATTTTTTTTTTTAACATTTTTTTTTATTTATTTATTTGAGAGAAGAGAGAGACAGTGAGAGAGAGCATGAGCGAGGAGAAGGTCAGAGGGAGAAGCAGACTCCCCGTGGAGCTGGGAGCCCGATGCGGGACTCGATCCCGGGACTCCAGGATCATGACCTGAGCTGAAGGCAGTCGCTTAACCAACTGAGCCACCCAGGCGCCCTAGAGGGATATTTTTTAGAAGGAAATTCGGTAGTATGTATCACAACTTTAGAAAAGCATAACTTTTGACTCTTAGAAATCTTTTCTATCGAAATACTCATGTATAGTCAGTTTCATTATTTTTAGTAGTTATGTTTTAGAAAGTCACTGTGAACACCGAATTATGAATACTGAGTCATTGCTCCTAGAGGAATTACAAGGTTAGGTTCCACGTTTCTGTCAACTGATCAATTCATAATCTTTTTCCATGTGTATTTTTGTTCCACGTGTGATAGCTTATTTAATGTGTAATGTTGATTCATTAACATTGAACTCACAAATAGCACTGTAACTGATGTCCAAGTGAAGCTTGTATTATGTATTCTCTGTCAGGCATACCTAAGCCTTTTTGGTTTCAGAACCCTAGACAGCACTTCAGTGCTTAAACAGTGACATCACCAGCATAACACACACACACACACACACACACACACACCCCAAAGTGACACTAAATAGACTGCAGAAGGGACACTTGTTTACAGTATGAAAGCCTTGTTTGACCTGAGCTGGGGGACATGTGGTTCTGGCAACTTAAATTTTCACAGCTCTGCACATATATGCAAATGACCATAAAAACGCCAGGAGCATTGAGTTAGGGGTTTATAGATAAATCTTACTAGGGTAGGCTAATTCACAAATAACTCCCTCAAATGAAGTTCTCTTGTATCAATTACCCCTTCCTCTCCAGGGAGGGGAAAAAAGGGAAATCCTTCCATGTTTGGTGTAACAAAGAAGGAAGTCATCCATGTATTTAAAGTCTCCCATCTTTAAATCCCTAGTAGTTTTGGTCATTGCTGAGACCAGTTTCCTGTTGAATTCTCATTAGGATTCACTTGAAGAACATTTGGTCCAGTGTCATCAAAACAAGTTTATGGGTTTATGCCAACCACAGGCCTGTTACCAGGAATCAGGCCCTTTACAGTGCTTCTGTCCTTCCAGCCACTTAGAACGAGGCCAACTTTACTTGTTTTTCTTTCTCCCCCCAAGGCTAGTGCTTCAGAGGTTTGATACGGGAAGAGGAAGATGGTATCTCTCACTGGCTTATTCCCTCTAAGACCTGGTTAGATGAGGAAGTTCACTTAATTGACTGTGTTTTACTTTGAGAGCTAAATAAATTAAGCCATGCTCCTAATTTAGAAAAGTTATATTCCTTAGTACCTAATTAACATATATACATTTTGAGCCCAAACATGCTCACTATCTAAACCATAAACAGATCAGTATGATTTTGGTAGCATGTTTATTACACTGAAGTAGTGAATACTAATTCTGTTTATTACAGATTATAGGCACTGTGATAGGCAGAATTATGGCTTCCCCTGAAAATCCATATCCTAACTCCCAGGACCTGTGAATGTATTAGGTTACATAACTGAGGGGAATTACAGTTGTAGATGGAATTAAGGTGGCTAATTTCTGATTTTAAAGTAGGAAGAGCAGCCTGGATATATCCAGGTGGGTCCAGTTTAGTAACAAGGGGTATTGTTGTTGTTGTTTTAAAGATTTTATTTATTTATTTGACAGAGATCACAATTAGGCAGAGAGGCAGGCAGAGAGAGAGAGAGAGAGAGGAGGAAGCAGGCTCCCTGCTAAGCAGAGAGCCCGATCTGGGGCTCGATCCCAGGACCCTGGGATCATTACCTGAGTCGAAGGCAGAGGCTTTAACCCACTGAGCCACCCAGGTGCCCCGTAACAAGGGGTTTTAAGAATGGAAGAGAAAGGCAGAAGAGTCATAATTTAGAAACTTGCTCTTAATGCAAGAAGAAATTAGAAATTGTGCTTAATAAATGTCCTATAGACACTTAAAATTGCAAGAAAAGTTTTGGCCATATTTGTGACAAAATGTGTCTCGACATAGGCATTTTTGCCAATAAGAAATTTGGAAAGACTCAGTTAATTTAGCATTCCTGTTTTCTTTAGTGTAAATAGCTTCTGTTTATTTTATTATCAAAGGAAACAGCGAAAAAACTTTGTTATTTGTATATTACAAATATTAATATCAGGTGAAAAATTAACCAGTAAATGATACTACATGAAGAAGCTTAGAAAAATCTGTGTAGAGTCAGGGCAGTAGATATGTTAACTCACTCTGTTTTATGCTGATTTTTCCAATTGAATAAGTTGAGCTCTCAGATTTAGTTTTGTTATAACGTTGGATCTATACTTATTGCTAGAGAACTATAAAAGGTTATGTGATGATTTTTCCCAAATGTTTTTATAAAATGCTTTATATAAGGTTTTCTGTTCAGTTTGGAACAAGAGGAGAAGGGCATTTAGAGCGTGCTAATTCACATTTTAAAGGGTGTTTTTTGTTTTTGTTTTTTTAAAGATTTTATTTATTTATTTGACAGACAGAGATCACAAGTAGGCAGAGAGGCAGGCAGAGAGAGAGGAGGAACCAGGCTCTCCGTGGAGCAGAGAGCCTGATTCGGGGCTCGATCCCAGGACCCTAGGATCATGACCTGAGCCGAAGGCAGAGGCTTTAACCCACTGAGCCACCCAGGCGCCCCTTAAAGGGTGTTTTTTGAGATCTGTTCCCAACTCTCATTGGATCTCTAGCTAGAAGTATTCTATATAATTTGAAACTTTATTAGAATATCCGTAAGTTTTTCCATATATATATATACACACACACATATGTATGTATACATACACACACATACACATAGTATACATATAGTATGTATACTATATGTATGTATAGTATACATTTGTATATATACATATATACATATAGTATGTATATACATATGTATGTATGTATACGTATGTATGTATGTGTATATATAGTATACATACCTTTATAGTCTGTCTTTATTTTTTTTAAAGATTTATTTCAGAGAGAGCACTAGAGCAAGTGGGGGAAGGGGTACAGGGAGAGAATCTTCAAGCAGACCCCTGGTGAGCATGGAGCCCAGTGTGGGGCTCAGTCTCATGACCCTGAGATCATGACCTGAGCAGAAACAGTTAAATGCTTAACAGACTGAGCCACCTGGTGTCCCTTTAATCTGTCTTGTATCATTAGCTGTTTAGATCAGAAGTTCAGGGAGTTAGAAATAAAGAGAATAATCCTTTTTACATGTTTCATGTTAATATCACATTTCCCGTTCATATAGAACTTAAATCAGAGAAGTATAACTTAAAACTTGACTATTAATATATTCTTATCATAGCTAATTCACTGAAGTAAAATAATTCTTGTGAAACATTAATAGCATTTACTTAATGGATGGAGTAGTAAGCCCAGAGTGTTTTAATTGCCTAGACTCCCTCGTTTTCTAAGACTTTCTCCATCTGCCATGTTTCAGTGGTGATCCCATTGGCTTGAGGGGTCTGGGCTAGAGTCCTTTAGGAATGTGGAGTTCATACTTAGAATCCCTCGTCTAGCTCTAAAATGCAGATCTATAACTCTGGAACTATTGGCAGCCATGTTCTACCCTGTAAAGTTGAAAAAGCCATTTTGCCATAGGAGGAAGAATGACACAGATGAACCACGGTACCAGAAATGAAAGATGGAGAGAGGGAAACAAACACATGTGAAGGGAAAGGAGGAGAGAGATCAATAAATAGGAGAGGAGGAGATGAGGAAGAAAAGGTTGGAAGTGGGGCACACAGAAGGACCAGAAAAAAGAAAACAAATGTACTTTATATTATAATTTAAGTTCCTGGTTCTAGTTTTTCCCTATGACTTTGAATTCCACAAGAAAGTCCTATAGGCTTTATAAGAGTTCCCCTTTTTGCTTTAGCTACCTTTAGTCAGATTCTGTCCTTGTAGCCAGAAGAGTCTTAACCAGTGCAAACACTTGCCTTTGTTCGAGTATGTGTTAGCTGTTCTCTATATGTCAGTTAATTGTCACAACCTTGCAAGACAGGTATTATCAATCATTAAAAAAAAGAAAAAGAACTTAGGGTTTAGGAGCAATTTAAGTAATCTGATAGAGGATCACAGTAGCTCAAAAGTGAAAGAACCAGGATTGAAATGTAGGTCTAACTCCAAAGTTAGTTCTTAACTCATTCACTCTAAAAATACTGGATATCAGCTGTGGGCTAGACAGTAGGCCAGCCTACAAAAGAGATAAAAAATTTGCTGTCCCAGAGTTTACAGTTCAGAGGGGGATAAAGACAAGCAGGCAGTGACAACTCAGGGTAGTGAATAGGTGGGGGAGGGAATAAAATGTGCTTTAAGAGCACTTGAGAGGTCAGGGAAGATTCCTCGAATGTTTAAGGCCTGAAGGTTGGGTAGTCATAAGTCAAGCATAAGGGAAGGTAGGTTTTGCCAAACATTTGTGAAAAGAACATGGTGCGTTTGAAGATCTAAAAGAAATTCAGTATGTAGGGAGCATAGAATGTAGGAGATGAATGGAAAGAGATGAGCCTGGAGAAGTGAATAAATCAAATTATTCAGGGCCTTCTATTTCATATTAAGTTATTTGTTCTTTATTTTGAAAGCAAGAGGAGGTTAGGGCCATTGAAGGCACCTGTTAACGTTTAAAACTGTCAGTTATTTTGAACAGGAAAATGGGTGTATTCGTATTTAGCAGAGCATTCCAATTTGGGACACCAGGGACAAGTCAAGATCAAAGGAGAAGAACCTTACTTTGTAGAGAAAAGGAGAAAGTTGGAAGTTGAACAAAAGTCTTTTATAGGAAATTGAGAAGTCAGGGGTGATGGTTTCTCATAGGCTGAGTTGTGGTATTTTTATTGTCTGAGTTTGTTGCTGTGCCAAGGAGAAATTCTTCCCTTCTCCTATTGAAGGAATAAAGTAAGCTTCTTCCTATTGGGAATGTGAGGTATGTCTCTTCTTGGGACTCACAATCTCAAGCCCTAGGGCAGAGAATTCCCCCTCTGGCCTCCCAACTCCATTCAGTTTCACACTCCTTATCACATTTTCTTTGTAGAAAACGCATCTTCACACTGCAACCATAAAAGACTAGAGAAACTTTAACACTAGGGGTATGGAAGTCAGTTAAGGAAGTTTTGCAATAGTACAGACAGTAAATGATTAGTAGCCAAGTGAAGTAGTAATTAGTTGGAAAAGTGGAAGAATTTTGGAGATTACAGAGGTATGGTCAGGTCCTGGTGACTCATTGGATATATGAGGTGTGAGTTAAGAATGACTCTGAGGAGTCTGATTAAGGCAGTATGTACTTACCATTCACTGAAACACGGGTGACAGAGAAGGAGGATGGGTTTTGATGGGAAAGATGGCAGGTCCCATTTTGGAGATGGTAAATTTGAGATTCCTGGAAGGTGTTCCAGTGGCTGCCCAGCTAAAAGAGCCTCCTACAATGAGTAGTGCGTGTTTTGGCAAAACTAGAACTAATCTTTCATCTTCACCCTTCATTTCTGGAAGAGAATGCTTGCAGGTACATATGTAATAAGTTTATTTTAGAAAATCTGGGAGACTTTTCCTGCTAATTTAAAAAGTAAAACCATGTTCTCTTGCAACAAATTGCTAGAAAGTCATTGCTTGTCTTTGCCATTCTACTGTATAATTACCATTATTCTGTAGACTGCAGAAGAAAAAAGAGAGCTGTTTAAAGCAGAATTGGTATTTACTATATCCATTACCTGGTAGATCTACAGGCAATTGTTTGGCATTGATTTTGAGAGACAGGCTAAGAAAATTAAACAATATACAAAACCATACTTTTTTATTTGTTGAGGACAGGATAGAATTTGTTTTTTTTTAAGATTTTATTTATTTATTTGACAGACAGATCACAAGTAGGCAGAGAGGCAGGCAGAGAGAGAGGAGAAACCAGGCTCTCCGTGGAGCAGAGAGCCCAATGCAGGGCTCGATCCCAGGACCCTGGGATCATCACCTGAGCTGAAGGCAGAGGCTTTAACCCACTGAGCCACCCAGGTACCCCAGGATAGAATTTTCTTAATGAAAGTTAAAAATGAAAAAATCTTCTAACATTTGGTAATTAAAATTTTGAAGCATTTAATTTGTATCAAATTCTAACAAACTACATGTATTAATATATCATCTTGCTTGAGAAAGGATATTATGTAGGAAAATAAGCTAAAAAGGACAGTGTTTTAAAAGAACATGTTTAGGGGTACCTGGGTGGCTCAGTCGGTTGAGCATCTCTCTTTGGCTCAGGTTGTGATCCCAGGACCTTGGGATCAAGTCCCTCATCTGGCTCCTTGCCCAGTGGTGAGTCTGCTTCTCCCTTTGCCCCACCCCTGCTCCTGCTTTCTCTTTCTCTCTCAAATGAATAAAATCTTTAAAAAAAAATTTTTTTGTGTTCTCTTTGGCAGCACATACATTAAAAATGTGTTTATAACTTCTGTACATCTAAAATTCAAAACAAAGTTTTTTGTAACTGGAAAAAGTGGTTTTAGATATATATAATATGCACAAATTAAATTCTTGGATATCAAAATTTACTTTAAAAAAAAAAATCTTTCTTACTCCTATTACTAGGAATATTAGCTTGAGTATGAGAGGCATACATATAGCTTCTGCTAATTCCTGAGAAAAGATTAGTAGTTGAACAGAATACAAGACCTGTACCAAAAGGTATCAAAGATCAGGAAGTTTCCTAGCTTTTGAGAACTATAACAGATTGAATTGATTACTTCTTGCCTTACTTCCCAGCTCATCTCCAGCTATGTTTCCCTTCATGTGATTCATGTGACTTCTTTTGGTTTTTGAAGCACATCTGATTATTCCTTGCTTGTTAACTTCTAATGCTGAAAGCTTCCTCTCCCCAAATTGTCTGTATTAATTTCATATGTACAGTTGTATATTCAATTTATATACCAATTAAGCTTCTTAGTTTTAAATGTATCGGCCAAAACATACATTGAAACTCGGGGTATTGTTACAGCAGAAGCGTGGTGGAAAGAAATTAAATGTGGGAATTTGGGGGAAAATTAAAAGACTTTCAGGTCAATTTTATAAACTTTCTAAAAATATGTATCTAATTTCTCCTGCTCTTTAGTCTTAAGTAATATCAAATTATTTACTATAATTTGAAGGTATAAAATTTTGGTAAAGGACAGTAGTAGATAAAGTGAAAATCTGAAAGAATAAAAATTTTTAGGTGAGGGGGTGCCTGGGTGGCTCAGTGGGTTAGCGTCTGCCTCAACTCAGGTCATGATCTGAGTCCTGGGATCGAGCTCCACATGGGGGATGGGGAGGGTGAGTCTCTGCTCAGCAGGGAGTCTGCTTCTCTGTGCTCTCCCTCTCTCTCTCAAATAAATAAAATCTTTTAAAAAAAATCATTTTATGATAGGTATAAAATCAGCTTTTTTCCCCCCCAAAAGTTGACTGAATTTATAGAGGGAATGATGGCTCATAAATATTTACATGTGCCTTTCTACCAACAAATTGTTTTTAATAATTTCCTAAAGTGGCCAAAGGTAATTAACTTTTACCTGGGATCTTCATAATTCACATCTGTTCCATGTTGAATATAGTAATTTTTTTAAAATCTTGTGACTTTACATTAAGTTGTAAGTGATTTTTATTACTATAGCTCCTAATACATTTTTAGTATTCTTTACAATTCTTTTTTTTTTTTTTAAGATTTTATTTATTTATTTGATAGAGACTCACAAGCAGGGTGAGTGGTGGGCAGAGTTAGAGGGAGAAGCAGGCTCCCTGCTTAGCAGGGAGCCCAACTTGGGTTTTGATGCCAGGACCCTGAGATCATGACCTGAACCAAAGGCAAATGCTTAACTGACTGAGCCACCCAGGTGCCCCTTCTTCACAATTCTTTACATATTTTTTACATCAGATCCTTGTTATGGCTGATCTATGCCAGATTTCATTAAAATAACTGTAGGGAACCACTAAGAATTTAGAATGAGCAGACTTACTTTTTCTTTAAAGTCAGTTGTTAGTGTATCTAAAATGAAACAAAACAAAACAAAAGATAGAATATTGCTATCAGTGAGCACTGTAAGCTCAGTTTTCCATTGCTCACATTTTCTGTTCTCCTTTGACTTGGAAAATTAAGTTCTTTGTTTGCTTTTACAAGACAAAGTGCACGCCCTTTAGTAGTCTGCTGTTTCCTCCTTTCCATCCATGTTTTCTGTTCTTTCCTAGTCCTGCCTGCCCTTTGTGCTTTATGCTAAAGGGAGGAGATTTAAAAGTGAAAGTTAAAGAAAAATCATCCCTCATGTTTATGGTCTGTAGAGCACTGTGACCTGCGTAGAACTGATCATTTCATATCTTATGATTAATTCTATAATTATTTATTATCTAATTTATTTCTTTGGGATTTCTTACAGATTTAAAACTTAGTTGTAAACTGGAGCCATCTGGGCAAAATGCCAAACTATTATCCCCCTCCCCCCCACCCCATCACTGGATGATGTAATAATTGCTTAGCTTCCTAAAATTAGTGTATAGATAAAATGTACATTTAATTTTTTTAACAATTCAAAAGTATGTTAAATTGAGAAATATTAATCACTATTACTAATAAAGCAACATGGTCATGGTACGGAGGGGTGGGGTACTGTTTTCATTTAGCTTGTATTGTAGGTGGGGCAGTGAAGCTGAATGCCAATAGTGTTATCATGTTTGTAACATTTTCTAAAGGGCTAATATTTAATAATTTATCAAAGAACAGAAAATGGTATACACAAGGCTTCCCTAGAGGCTCTGTGTGGGTATTGGAAAGAAGGTAACCTAGAACTCAGAAGACTCAGCCTCATCTCTGTGAGCAAGTCAGCCTCCCCAGGCTTCAGGTTCCTTATATGATGTAGAGATTATCCTTACTCTTTTGCTGGTAACATATTAGGATTATTATGGGATCAGATTAAGTGATAAAGTACTTTGGAAACAAGGCATTGTCAAAGTTTAAAATACTAAAATGAAATACCTTAACACATGCTGCATTGTGCTACCTGCTAATGACTGAGCCAGATGCATTAAGAGATGTATCAAATATGTTCCAGTTCTGTTAGTCACACTGTTACACAGTAAGTTCAATAGGGTAATTCTGATACATGACCATCTGTATATATTATAAAGATGAAATACATTTTTATCTGACTTATGGAATTGATAAGTTAGGAAATGGTTGGAAAACCTTCAGGTATTTGTAGAACTCTTTCTATGCTTGGTCCTTTTAGGGAAAACAATTCGTTGAGTTTTTGGATAGAATTACTCAGAACCAAGTAATTTCTTTCAACAAAAATGAAATGAATATCCTTATATCTAAAGTAATTTGTGTTAATTAGAAGGAGATATAATATCTTTGTGATGGGGTGCCTACATGGCTCCATCATTTAAGCGCCTGACTCTTAATTTCATCTCAGGTTATGATCTTGGGGTTGTGAGAGCAAGCCCTGTGTCAGGCTTCATGTCAGCACAACTCTGCTTGAGGTTCTCTCTTCATCTTTCTCCCTCTGCCCCTCCCCCCCACCTATGTGCGCACTAGAGCTCTCTTAGTAAATAAAGTCTTTTAAAAAAAGATCCTTGTAGGGCGTCTGGGTGGCTCAGTGGGTTAAGCCTCTGCCTTTGGCTCAGGTCATGATCTCTAAGTCCTGGGATTGAGTCCCACATTGGGCTCTCTGCTCAGCAGGGAGCCTGCTCCCCCGCCCCCCGCCTGTCTCTCTGCCTACTTGTGACTTTTCTGTCAAATAAATAAATAAAATCTTAAAAAAAAAAATCCTTGTGACATAGGCTCTGTTCCTGTTGCTGTTTATTCTGGCCTCCTCTTTCCTCTCATTCTTCTTTGTTGTATTTCAGCACTGAACTACTTATGGTTTCAAAATCCACTTTATTCTCTCTTGTCTGTGGGCTTTTCCTGCTATTTCTGCCTAAAACACAGTATCTGATTTCTGTAGTTAACTTTTAATTTACTTTTATTTTATTTTATTTTTTATCTTCCCCAGCCCTTAAGCCTATGTTTTGGAAGTTTAATATTGATGGGGAAAGCAGGTTAGGAAAGTAAATTGGGGAGGTTAACCTGAAATACTTTAATAGATCTTTATAAAGTCTTTATAAATCTTTACTTTGTAAAGATTATTAAGTCAACATGTTAGAACCTCTTTCAGTAGAATTAGAGGTTGAGAATCACCATAAATTGCAGATTATGAAGCAGAGTTGTAGAAATGGAGGTGATCTGAAGACAATATAAGCATTCATTCATATGTTCTTAGCTTTGTACTAGGGGGATAGAGGAGTGAAGGGGATAAAAATTTTACTCCTCTGATATTTAGAAAATATAGAGAATGTATATATATATATAGATAAAATATATAAAAATATAAAGATAACCCTATAGAAAAGTGAACAAATGTCTTGAACAGGCATCTGACAAAGGAGAATGGCCAATAAACATTTAAAGGCACTTGCTTCATTAGTAATTGTCACATCCATCAGATAGATTGAAAATGCCAAGCACTAGTGAAGATGTGAAGCGGTGGTCACTCTCATACTCTGCTGTTGGAGGTATAAACTGGTACAGCCACCCTGGAAAACAGCAGTGTATACTCTGTTCAGCAGTGTTCAGCCGTGTGTACTCTGACCCAGCAGTCTACTGTAAGGTGTATTTCCAGTAGACTGGTTGTTGGCAGTACGTTTCTTGATCTTAGTGTTGAGTTACATTGGTATTCAGTTTCTGCTAATTCATTGAGGTGTACATTTGTTATGTTTACTTTTCTGTGCATGTGTTATACTTTAATTTTTTTTCAGTTTTCTTTTTCTTATATTCTGGAGAGGGGAGCCATCATTATCATCAAAATCATCACCATGATAGCAGACATTAACATATGCCAGGTACTGTTTTAGGTGCATTACAAATAACTCATTTAACCCTCAACAACTCTTGGAGGCTTACCTTTATTATCTCCATTTTGTAGCTGAGGAAACTGAGGCACAGTAAGGTTGAGTAACTTGCCAAAGCTTACACAGCTAAGTGGCAGACTCAGACTTTGAACCCAGATATTCTGTCTCTAAAGTCTGTGCTCTTAACTACTGTGCTGTACATCCAGTAAACAAATAAAACAGTCTGTGTGCTTAACCTTCGTGTTTTATATGGTGATAAATGACATCAAGGAAAATAAACCAGGTTAAAGGAGAATAGGCAGTGTTCTGGGGAGTGTGTTGTATTGCTGCTTCAATATATGTTGGTCAGAGATGGTGTCACGGAGAAGGTGACTTAAAGAAGCTGAGGGATAAGCTGTGTAAGTATCTTTTAGAAGAGCTTTCTAGGCAGGAAGAAGAAAGTGTAGTGATCTGAGATGGCCCATCTTCTGAAGGATAGGAAGAAGTCTCTGTGGCAGCCCTGGACCAAGTTAGTAGGAGATGAGGTTAGAGAAGTAACTGGGGCTACATAGTAGGGGGAGGACTAGGGGTGTGTGTCCTAGAAAACCAGGTAGAAAAAGCATTTTTAGGAAAAGAGATGATCCCTGTGTCTGGTGTGGCTGACAGCTCAAGTAAGATGAGGACTGAAAATTGACTATCGGATTAGCAATGTGGAGTTAATTGGGGACCTTAACGGGCAGTTTTAATGTAGTGGAAACAGCAAGCATAGTCAGAAATCAACATTTTAAGCAAGTATGCGAAATATAGGGGAGTTGGAATAAATTTTGCTAAAATAATTTGGGGGGTATATGGAAAGAAGAGAAGTGGGAAAGTTGAAATAGGATTATCGAAGTCTAGTGGTTTGAAGAAAGAGAATGCCTGAGTGAAAAATCTGGTAGCATTTCTTGTTGTTGTCACTACTTTAATCCTTTATTTCCTACAGGAATTTGAGACAAAAGACAAATGTAATGGCCCTGGTTTTCAAGTACAATAATTTACATTCTTTTGGGGGATGACAGGACAGCCATATGAGAAACAGTAAAGGGACCATTTTACTTCTTTGCTCCTGAGAATTTCCCTCATCAGAAAAACTCAATATTTTTAGTTTCACACTTTTTCTTGCCCAATTATCCAGGGAAGATGAGAAAGTAGTTGAGGCGTGATGAGGAATCAGGGTAAAACTTTGCATATACATTTGCCTCTTGAACAACTTAGGGTGTGGGGGTGCTGAGCCCCAACACAGTAAAAAATTCATGTATAAATTTAACTCCCCCAAAACTTAATGACTAATAGTCTACAGTTGACCAGGAGCTTTAAAATAACATAAACAATCAATTAACACATATTTTGTATGTTATGTGTATTAAACACTGTGTTCTTACAGTAAAAAAAAAAACGAAAAATGTTAGGAAAATCATAAGGAAGAGAAAGTATTTACAGAACTGTAAAAAAAAAATCTGTGTATAAGTAGACTTGCACAACCAAACCTGTGTTTTTCAAGAGTCAACTGTATTAACATGATTCTAACACAGAAATTTATTTCAATTTGAAAGGTTTTCACTTTAAGTATATTTTACTAAAATGGGCATCTATATAGCTAAAAGCAAGAACTTATGCTAAGCTGAGCAGACAGGATGGTACCTTCTAGACTCACAGTCTCTTAAGGAGAACCATGAGGTGGGCACCTGGTGGCCAAACCATAACTGGTCCTCAAGTTAGGGCTTTTGCTTTTACTCTCCTTCATATCAGTGCACACTCAGAAATAGGCACCTCAAGCAGTGGCTGTGGGAAATTGTGGGAAAGTGGAATAGACCACAACTGAATCAAAATTATAAGTAGAAGATACAAGGTAGGGAATAGCTATCCCAGCAGAGCAAATAGTTGGTTAAAGCATTAGGAATACTGTAATAGCAATGCTGAATCCACATATGATAGGGAAGTAATAAACTCCTAGCAATAAAGTAATGATAACCTGCTGTCAAGATGTGCATTCGGAGTGCAACACCAGCCTTTTGGGATTAATCTGTATGATCAGATTGTTCTATAGTTTCTGATTTTATGAGATTTTTAACTTCTCCCCATTACCATTTTTATCTTTAGAAAAAACCCCTTCTTGAGTTCAAAACAGCCTGCTGAGCCTTAAGCTGAGTATAAATTTTAGATTTACCATGTGGGCACATAAGGAAAATGATACTTTAAAAATTATTTTTCTTTCTTAAAATTAAAAGGAAAATCCCATAGAGTATTTTAACCAATTACGGTAAAATATTTAAAATGTTCATTTGTTTAAAGTGATCATTATTAAAGAATAAATCTGTTATATAAACTGAAGTACAAATTTATTTGGAAATTAATACTTTCTGCACTTTAATGATATTAGAACCAGGGAATGAAATGTTTTTTCTAGGAATTAATTTTTAAGAACATTTTAAGTGGCCATGATGGATTTGCCAGCTCTCTCCCCCCAAAAAACCCTAAAAACTGAAAATCTGAACAAAATATATGAAACAACTGTTTTCAGATATTGGATAACAGCAGTGCAGGACTGTGATTCCTGAAATAAAGGAAACAAACAAGTGAGCCATATGGTCACCTAATCGCCCCAACTTCCTGCCTAGAGGCCCAGTCTGAATAACAGAGCAGGGAGAGGAATCTTGGGCAAAGGACAGTGGTCTCAAAAAGTTGAGACAGAGACCAGAATTCATGGAAGCTGAGGCAACTGAAAGTTGCAGGGCAAAATTCCAAAAGAAGGACACTATGTAGGAAAATAATTCTAAAAGCTTCAATAGGAGTCTCTCTGACTTTTTATTTTTCTCTGTATTCTGGAATGCGTGTGTAGAACTTCCTGCCTAGAGGCCCAGTCTGAATAACAGAGCAGGGAGAGGAATCTTGGGCAAAGGACAGTGGTCTCAAAAAGTTGAGACAGAGACCAGAATTCATGGAAGCTGAGGCAACTGAAAGTTGCAGGGCAAAATTCCAAAAGAAGGACACTATGTAGGAAAATAATTCTAAAAGCTTCAATAGGAGTCTCTCTGACTTTTTATTTTTCTCTGTATTCTGGAATGCGTGTGTAGAA
>NW_019154092.1:15879738-16030328 GCF_002288905.1 Enhydra lutris kenyoni
TGAAACTATACAGCCGGGCAAAGAGTTGATCAGGTTGATATGAGCTAATAGCCCTTTTAAGGTCATAGCGGGTGGGGAAGCATTTGAGTTTTTTATAGCTAGAGGGTAAAGTCCTTGTTGACCATTGAGAACTTTTTTTTTTTTTTTTAAGATTTTATTTATTTATTTGACAGAGAGAGATCACAAGTAGACGGAGAGGCAGGCAGAGAGAGAGAGAGGGAAGCAGGCTCCCTGCTGAGCAGAGAGCCCGATGTGGGCCTCGATCCCAGGACCCTGAGATCATGACCTGAGCCGAAGGCAGCGGCTTAACCCACTGAGCCACCCAGGCGCCCGACCATTGAGAACTTTTAATAGAAATCCCTAAGGGCTGTAGTACTAAAGTACATTAATAAATGTTATGAATAACTTTATGCTAATATAAACTTAACAATTTGGATAATTAGACAAATCTCAAAAACTAAGTTACAAAGTATCACAAAAATTGAGAATGTGAATAGCCATGTATGTTATAGATATTGAATTGGTAATTTATTTCACTTAGCGTAATACCTTCTAGGTACATCCATGTTGTTGCAGATGTCAAAATCTCATTCTTTTTTTGTGTCTGAGTAATATTCCATTGTATATTTTGTCACATCTTTATCCATTTATCTATTTAAAGAAATTTTTTTAAGTAGGCTTCACACCCAGCATGAAGCCCAGCAATGGGTCTTGAGATCAAGACCTGAGATCAAGAGTCAGATGCTCAACCAACTGAGCCACCCAGGCACCCCTATCCATTTATCTTTTTTTTTTTTTTTTTAAGATTTTACTTATTCATTTGACAGACAGAGATCACAAGTAGGCAGAGAGGCAGGTAGAGAGAGGGAGGCAGGCTCCCCACTGAGCAGAGAGCCCGATGCAGGGCTTGATCCCAGGACCCTGAGATCATGACCTGAGCCGAAGACAGAAGCTTAACCCACTGAGCCAACCAAGTACCCCCATTTATCTATTAATGGACACTTAGGTTGCTTCCATATCTTGGCTATTATAAAAAATGTTGCAGTAAACATAGGGGTGCATAAAGCTTTCTGAATTAGTGTTTGTTTTCTTTGGATACATACCCCGTGGTGAAAAAAGTAGATCACATTGTAGTTGTATTTTTAAGTTTTAGAGGGACCTCCGTACTGTTTTCTACAGTGTCTGCACCAGTTTTCATTACCACCAGCAGTGCATAAAGGTTTCTTTTGTCTACATCTTCACCAACACTTTTTATTTCTTTCTGATACTAATCATTCTGACTACTGGGAGGTTATATCTCATTGTGGTTTTGATGTGGCTTTCCCTGATGACTAGCGATGTTGAACATCTTTTAATGTGTGTTTTGTCTTTTCATGTGTATATCTTCTTTGAGAAAATGTCTATTCTATTCTGCCCATTTGTCAACCACCATTATTTGTTACTTTGGTGTTGAGTTATATAAGTTCTTTATATATTTTGGATAATAACCCCTTACCAGATATATAACTTGCAAATATCCTCTTTCATTCACTGGGTTGCCTTTTTGTTTTGTTGATGGTTTCCTTTGCTGTGCAAAAAGCTTTTTATTTTGGTGTAGTCCCAGTAGTTTATGTTTGCTTTTGTTTCCCTTGCAGGAGACTTATCTAAAAATATGTTGCTAAAGCTAATGTCAAAGAGATTGCCACTTACGTTGTTTTTCTTTTAAAGGTTTTATGATTTCAGTCTCACATTTAGGTTTTTAATCAATTTTGAGGGATTTTTTTCATTTTGAGTTTATTTTTATGTATTGTATAAGTGGACCGGTTTTATTCTTTCACATGGAGCTGTCCAGTTTTCTCCAAACCATTTATTAAAAAGACTCTTCTTTCCCCATTGTATATTCTTTTGTCATAGATCAATAGACCTTATAAGCATGGGTTTATTTTTGGGCTCTCTATTCTACTCTGTTGACCTGTGTGTCTGTTTTTGTGCTGGTACATATTATTTTGAGTACTGTAATAACTCTTTGGTAACCAGTCTTGAAATCTGGAATTATGATACCTCAGCTTTGTTGTTCTTTCTCAAGATTGCTTTGGCTATTCAGGTCTTTTGTGGTTCCATCCAACAAATATCAGGAAAATGCTATTGGTATTTTGATAGGGATTGCATTGAATCTGTAGATTGCTTTGGGTATTACAGACATTTTATCAATATTAATTCTTCTAATCCATGAGCATGGTATGCCTTTCCATTTGTTCGCATTGCCTTCAGTGTTTTATAGTTTACAGCGTACATACAGGTCTTTTACAACTCTTTGGGCCAATTTATTCCTAGTTATTTTTGTTTCTTAGTGTAATTGTAAATGGGATTGTTTTCTTAATTTCTTTATGCTACTTCATTATTAGTGTGTAGAAATGCAACAGATTTCTGTATATTAAATTTGTATCCTGCAGCTTTATTGAATTCATTTATTAGTTCTAATAGTTTTTTGATGGAGTCTTTAGAGCTTTCTATATATTGTATCATGTCATCTGCAAATAGTGACAGTTTCACTTCTTCCTTACCAATTTGGATGCCCTTTATTTCTTGTCTGATCACTGCAGTATAGCTACATTTTAAATGTTACATAGTCAAGGTTGTAAGTGGTCAGTCTTTGAGAATTTATGAAGCATTTGTCTTACCACTCCTCTACTTCCTTTTGAATGCCACATAAAAAAAGAAAAGCTGGGGGCACCTGGGTGGCTCAGTGGGCTAAAGCCTCTGCCTTCGGCTCAGGTCATGATCCCAGGGTCCTGGGATCGAGCCCCACATCGGGCTCTCTGCTCGGCAAGGAGCCTGCTTCCTCCCTGTCTCTCTGCCTTCCTCTCTGCCTGTCAGATGAATACATAAAATCTTAATAAAAAAAAAAAAGAAAAGCTGTAAAATGAGAATGATCTTTAAAAGTAAGTGAATTAATGAAAATTTGTGCTCTCACAGGAAGTGAATATAATGCAGATTTTGTAATAATGGTATTATATGAGTATTTTGTAATAATGGTATTATATGAGTCACACTGGTAAGTTGGACAGTGTGTAAGAGATGAGTAACTCCTGATTTTTAAGAACTATAGTGCCAGGGGCACCTGGGTGGCTCAGTGGGTTAAAAGCCTCTGCCTTCGGCTCAGGTCATGATCCCAGGGTCCTGGAATCGAGCCCCACATCGGGCTCTCTGCTCATCAGGGAGCCTGCTTCCCTACCCCCCCACCCCGCCTCTCTGCCTACTTGTGATCTCTGTCTGTCAAATAAACAAAATCTTAAAAAAAAAAAAAGAACTATAGTGCCAGTAATTTGGGGATAGGGTAGGAATTAGGCCAATAAGCAAAAAACAAGATACCAAACAGAATAAGGTGACAGAGTCCCATATAAAAATCTCCCCGAAAGTACATTGGAGGTTTTAAGGAAAGCGATATTTTGCCAATTATGGGGAAAGGCTTGAATGGAAAAGTAGCATTTGTAATGATCTTCAGTGATTGGATAGAACTTTAACAGGTAGAAAGTTTTAGGTGTAAAATCCTCACAAACTTGGGAAAGCACAGGTCATATATATTAGGGAAACAGGAAAGTGTGTGTATGTAGATAAGTGTGAGGAAATAATAGGAGATACAGTTGGAAAGATAGATTGGGATCAAATTTGATAAGCAGTGGGAGTGTGACTGTAGATAAGGAAAAGTTACAGAGCTACCCGCTCCTTTATATGGTAGCTGCTAGCCACATATGGATATTGAGTATTTGAAATGTACCTGATCCAAATTGAGATGTACTGCAAGTTTAAAATATGCAACAGATTTCTGAGGTTTAGTACAAGAAAACTCATTAAATTTTTTTATATTGATGACATGTTAAAATAATTGTATTTTAGATGTACTAGGTTAAATAAAATATATTATTAAAATCGATTTAATCTATTTTTTTTTTTTTAATGTAGCTGCTAGAACACTGAGAATTACATATGTGACTCAGATTATATTTCTATTCAGAGGGCTAGTATAGAATACAGCTGATACTTGCTGGTACTTACTACGTACCACATATTATCTAGAACTTGTGATAAGTTTAAGTTAATCCTCATAGAAAACCTTATGAAGTAGAAGTAGGTGTTATTATTATCCCTCTTTTTCAAGTAGCTGGAGTGCAGAGAGGTTGAGCAACATATCCGAAATCACTCTACTACTGAGTAAGAAGCCAGGATTCAAACAAAGGCCTCTCTGGTGTCAGACCCAGTGGCTTTCCCAGGACACTGTGGCATGTTGTCATTGGACCATTAAAGGTGTTTGAGCCAGAGAATGACATGATTGGAATGATACTTCAGCAGAATTGTAATAAAGATAAATGAAGAGAAGAAACTTCATTTTTAGCTGTCTAGTTTTTTGTTTGCTTTATTTTATTAATGTTCCTTTTTTGCAGGAGAAAAATTCCTTGTTTAAAGTGACGTTTTCAATTGTGTTTTTTTGAAGTGTACTTTATATTTACCACTTCTCAAAATATTTGCCTGTCTCCTTGTAGATTTGATAATGGGCTGCATTAAAAGTAAAGAGAACAAAAGTCCAACCATTAAATACAGAACCGAAAACACTCCAGAACCTGTCAGTGGCAGCGTCAGCCATTATGGAGCAGAACACACTGCAGTGGCACCATCATCTTCAACAAAGGGAGCATCTGTTAATTTTAGCAGTCTTTCCATGACACCATTTGGAGGATCCTCAGGGGTGACACCTTTTGGAGGAGCATCTTCTTCATTCTCAGTGGTGCCAAGTTCATATCCTGCTGGTTTAACAGGTGAGATCTAAATGGACAGTTCTGTTGTCAGCTTGAGAACATGACCTTAGGCAGGCAGTGCATACAGTTTTTGCCTGCTGTGAGAAAAATAACTTACTTGGGGACTTAAAAGTTTATGTGAAAATTAAAGCTTCTAACATAAAAATTACAGTCTTAAATTATACATCATATTGTTCTGAAAATTTGGTGATAATCTGGTGATTATCTACTGGTTATACCATTAGTTATTTCATTAATTGATTTTTTTCAAGTAGTGAGTGGTTACTATGTGGCAGGCAGTGGGGATATAAAAATTAAAAACATGTACCCCTCCCTCAAGAATGTTAATGTTACAACTTACCAATGTTTTCAGGTTTATAAAGTACTATCCAATATTAAAGTATTATAGTAGTTACTTAATATTAATTAAATGGCAATGTTGTGATGATAATACAGTTTTTCTATCAGACACTGATTTAAAAAATGAAAGTCCTGAAGCTCAGAGTTAAGCTTTTTTTTCAGAGTCACAGATAAGAAGCAGGGGAGCCCAGGTTTAATGTCCTGTGCCAGAACTCCATTTATCACATTATGATCGCCTTTCAGAGAACAAGAAGTAACAGCTGACAACTTTTCATGGAGTCATAAATGCTCTAAAAAAGTAGTTAGAAACTTTAGAAAGAGTTCTTTTGTGGGGTTTCCAGATCAGGATACTTTTTCCTTGAGTAACAAAGCATAACTGGCTTTAAAAAGGTAGGGTGAGCTCTAGGATTCCTTGATACAGCAGTAGTTTCTTGATGTCATCAAGGACTCCAGTCCTTGATCTCTTTTTGGTAGCCTTTAGAGTATCAGCTTTAATCTTAGTCTTGGCAAAACAGCTGCAAGCATCAAACTGAGCAACACATGTCCTTACTATCAACCAGAGGGGGCAAAAAAGGAATCTATTCTATAGGCTTGGGCTATAAATTTGTCCTTTCAGTTTGCTTACCTCCAGACCAGTAATAGTGCTAGAGGAATGCCTTAAGTGAATTCTATGAGACTGTTCATTTGAGGAGTTGTGGACATCAAAAGGCCGATTACAGTCTTAATTCTAACCCCTTAACTCTAACTATCTCAGTAATAGATGGCCACGATAGTGTCCTCAATGATCAGCCAAGTTTAAGTTATTTTCAGGATTATATGTTTGGGAAAGACAGTAATCCAAAATGATCCAAGTAAACTTTGATACTTAAGGACATACTTACTTACCTAAACAGTTTATTTATGTGAAAAGTCCCTTCATGGTATACGTCTGTTAACACATATGGAGTCTCTGTGTGCTGCTTATAGAGAATTGTAAGCAAGAGAAACAAGGTTTTTGTCTTAATGGAATTTATGTTATAACAAAAGTTGGACAATAATTAGTGAATAAACAAACAGGATGATTAATGGTTCTTAACTGCTCTGAAGGAACTGACCAGAGTGATTGGTGAAAGCCCTTTAGAAGATCAAGGAAAGCTGTCTTGAAGAGAAATCATTTAAAGCTGAAGTTTGATTGATGAGACAGACCTAAATCTGGGCAGACCTGGGAAGAAAGCTTTCTGGGGAGAGAGAACAACAAATGCAGAGTTTAGGAGGTACAGATGAACCTGGCGGTTTTGAGGACTAGTGAGGACACCAGAGGGTAGAAATGTATAATATGAGATTAAAGAGTCAGGATTATGGGTGCCTGGGTGGCTCAGTGGGTTAAGGCCTCTGCCTTCAGCTCAGGTCATGATCCCAGGGTCCTGGGATCGAGCCCCATATCGGGCTCTCTGCTCAGCAGGGAGCCTGCTACCTCCTCCTTCTCTCTCTCTCTCTGCCTGCCTCTCTGCCTACTTGTGATCTCTGTCAAATAAATAAATAAATAAACAAACAAATAAATTAATTAATTAAAAAAAAAAAGAGTCAGGATTACTCAGGACCTCATATACTCCGGTAAGAAGTTTGGGTTTTATTCAAAGACAAGAAGAAGCAATTGAAGAAGGTTTTTTTGTTGTTGTTTTTTCATTTTAAAGATTACATTTATTTATTTGACAGAGAGACACAGCAAGAGAGGGAACACAAGTAGGGGGAGTGGGGGAGGGGGAAGTGGGTTTCTTGCAGAGCAGGAAGCCTGATGTGAGACTCCATCCCAGGATCCTGGGACCATGACCTGAGTCAAAGGCAGACGCTTAACAACTGACCCACCCAGGTGCCCCAATTGAAGAGTTTTTAATAAAGGATTTGCATAATTGAATTTCCTTTTTTTAAAAAACCTTACTCTGGCAACTAGCTGTGTGGAGAATGGATATAGGGAAGCAGGTACAGAAGTGGGTTAGGAGACTACTTCTCAGCAGACTCAGTCAGGGGTAATAAGGATTTGGATTAGGGTGGCAACCGTGGAAATGGAAAAGAAAGTAGACAAAGAGGTATTTTAGAGGTAGAATAACAGTGCTAGTAAAGGGACTTGGCTTGAGTACCTGAGTAGATAGTAGTGCCATTTGCTTAGACATTCAAGTAGCAATGTTAAATAGGCAGTTAATACATGACTGAAACTCAGGGAAGAATAGTAAATAATCCATTCTATTCCTTTGTTTGCAGGTAATAGTTTAGTTGTTTGGTGTCCTGTTCTGTTAAGCATCTGTGTATAATTCTATGTATGATAATTATTTTTGGAACTTATGATTCATATCAACCATATCATTTAATTTTTAAGAAAAATAAAACATTTTTGAGTATTTTTTTATAATAACTAATTTAGCTAAATCCCTATATATTGCTACAGATCAGTTTTAAGGATGGAAATGTTCACCCATTGTTTATAAGTAATTGAGATGATTAGTGCCAGTTTGTAGTACTTGTTAATACTTTTTCTGTGAAAGAATTGAATTGAACTTGAACTGTGATTCCAAGTCAGAGATACTGCTACTATGAATCAAACTTCAATTTGTTTCTGAGGGTATATAGAATTTTAGAATTTGTAGCATGCAGCAGTTTCATGGAAGGTCTTCAGAGAGCTTCTTATTAGCTTAAACTCCAGCTGCCCAAGTCTCCATTCAGAAGTAGATTTTGGAGACTAGAAAGAAAATTATGCTTAAGCTCTTTTGCTGACATTTTTTCCCCCTTCTGTTAATATATATAATTTACCTTGTGTTTTTTTTTCCTCCAATAGGTGGTGTTACTATATTTGTGGCCTTATATGATTATGAAGCTAGAACTACAGAAGACCTTTCATTCAAGAAAGGTGAACGGTTTCAAATAATTAACAACACGTAAGTGTTGGGAATATTTTGAGGGAGAAATACTGACAGAAACCTAGTCTTCATGCTGAAACCATTTAGCTGGTTGATATTAAAGATGAGAGTGGTGAAGCATGGGTCTCTGCCCACTGGGTTGGATGATGCATTTGGTTTCCTTAGATACATGGCATAATAACTCCTTTTGTAGCCAGAGTTAGGACTTCTACAAATTGTGCTGTAGTGTGTGGTTCTTTCAAAAACGGTAGAGATTTAAAAGTGAAGATTGAGGGGCGCCCGGGTGGCTCAGTTGGTTAAGTAGCTGCCTTCGGCTCGGGTCATGATTCCAGGGTCCTGGGATCGAGCCCCGCATTGGGCTCCCTGCTCAGCAGAGAGCCTGCTTCTCTCTCTCCCCCTCTCCCTGCCACTCTGCTTACTTGTGCTCTCTCTCTAGCTCTCTGTCAAATAAACAAATAAAATATTAAAAAAAAAAAAAAAGTGAAGATTGAGGGAATATATGCAAGTAGGTACATCACTTTAAAAAAAAATCTTTATAAAGAGATTCTTTGTTCCTATTTGAATATAAGATAACTTAAGGATCTTCATTCTTTCTCTTAACAAAAAAGGGAAAAGGCCAAGTAAGGAGCCCCTGCAGTCCCAATCTGACCACACTAAGTTGCTTTTTCCTTAGGTGACCCTTAGAGTTTTTGTCTACTTTTTTTTTTTTTTTAAGATTTTATTTATTTATTTGACAGGCAGAGACCAGAAGTGGGCAGAGAGGCAGGCAGGGAGAGAGAGGGGGAAGCAGGCTCTCTGCGAGTAGACAGCCCGATGCAGGGCTCGATCCCAGGACCCTGAGATCATGAAGAGGCTGAGCCACCCACTGAGCCACCCAGGCGCCCCTTGTCTAAGACTTTTAGTTTGAGATGACTCTTAGACTTTTACTGGACCGCTCAGTAATAAAAGCCATTTAGTGGCCCACTACAAATTCAGTGTTTGAATTGAAAATTTAGTACTTGTTAGAGAAAATAGATCCTGTATGTTATGGTCTCTTTACTTCCAGTCATATTTCCTAACATTCTTGCTCCCATTTACTATCCATTATTGTTCCAGAATATAAAATATGATCATGTCTCTCTACTTTAAAAGCCTTTTTCAGTAGTTACCAGTTGCTGTCAAGATAAAAGAAAAGCGATAACAATGGTAGACATCAGTCATCCAGCTGCTTCCCCTTCCTCATTTAACTGCCCAGCTGTACTGAGTTGCTTGTAATTTTATGAATACACTGGGGTTTCTCACCTTCCCATGCCTTGACACGTACAGTGTCTTTTTTCTGGAACATGACTTCCTGTCTCAGCTTTTTTTTTTTTTCTTTAATCTGGCCAATCCTGTTCATCCTTCAAAATGTATATTCCTATGTATTTCTCAAGGAGGCCTTTCTTGACATTCTTCCTCTCCTTCCTGGTCACACCCCTTCTCCCACTGGATTAGGTGTCTGTCTTACATGTTGATGTAGCACCCCGTGCAAACCTCAATCATAGCTGCCATCACTACTTCTAATTATAATTTATTGTGTGCTTGTCATTCCTTCAGACCAGTGGTTCTCAACCAAGGGAAAGATGCCTAGGAGACATTTAGCAATGTCTGGAGGCAGGGTGCCTCCACTGCTTTCTGGTGGGTGGAGGCCAGGGATATTGCTGAACCTCCTATAGTGCACAGGACAGCCCCCAACAACAGTCATCTAGCCCAAAGAATCAGTAAGGGTGAGGCTGAGAAATTCTGCTCTATGCTGAGTTTCTTGAGGTTACAGACTGTCTTTTTACCTCTGTTTCTGTTTCTAGCACACTGTCTCATAAAGTCTGTTACTTAAAGGGTTGTCAATAAATGTTTGAATGAATCCTGAATGGTTAGCACAAATGCAGTTTTCAGTTTGTATATCTGAAAGTGCTTAATGTATACTAGGAATCTACAAACCAAGTGTATGAGTATAAATATTTGAATTGCCAAAGGATTTTTCATCTCATTTTCTAGAGAACAAATTCCCCTCGATCATTTATAAAATGTCAATTTAGATAAGATACTCTCAGTACTTTTCTCTGGCAAAACAAAACATGCATTTAATTTTTAGTGGCAGAACCCATATATATCTTCCTCATTAGAGACTGATAATATTTGCTTCTTTCACATTAATTTTGGAAAAGTCCAGACTTATGTATTGCAAACTATACATAATTTTCATGTTCTGAATTGATTTTAGTCTTATTTGAATATTTATGGATAACATTTTTATAAATATACTTTATTCTAGGAGTTAAATTTTTTATTCTTGTCTGTTGAAAATATTTTGCTACAGGAGTTCTAGGGCATCCTGATACTTTTCCTAAAATGGCTAAAAAGGAGCATTATCATTTTATATATGGTTAAAAGCATTTGACAGTAAAAAAGAATGAACTACTGATAACATACTGCAACATAGGTGAACTATGAAAAAATTATGCTCAGTGAAAGAAACCTTCCAAAAGACCACACCAGATTACTGTCTGATTCCATTTATATGAAATGCCCACAATAGTCATATCCATAGGAACAGAAAGCTGATGTGGTGTTAGGCAATGTCAGGGGGAGGTGGGTGGAGTAGTGGAGAGTGACTGTTAATGGGTACAGGGTTTCTTGGTAGGGGGATGATGAAATGTTCTAAAATTGATTGTGGTAATGGTTGTACAACTGTATGAATATATTAATAAAACCCATTAAATTGTACATCTTAAAGTGGGAATTTTATGATATGCAAATTATGTCAGTAAAACTTTAAAAAAAAAAATCCAGTTGAAACTGAGTAATTTGAAAGATTTACCTCCCAAATTGTTCTAGTTAGTATAGTTTATTGTTTTAGGTTGAAGAAGATAGGTATGTAAAAGAGCAATCTTGTAACTAAAATTAAACCTTTTTGTTTCTTTGTTTGGAGCAGAAATATGTATGCTTTTGTGCTTTTGCTTAGCCTTATTCCCTAATTCAACTAACCTATTTTTAAATATTACTCTTTTGAGTTGATTTTTGATCAAATGAATGCATTAAACAAATGGAAGTTAAACCTCTTTTCTACATAGATAAAAGGCAACACTGCCATAAATTGTGTTTCGAGCAGTTGTCTACTTTGTGGTAATTGTTGTTTTATGTGTTGCAGGGAAGGAGACTGGTGGGAAGCAAGATCTATTGCTACAGGAAAGAATGGCTATATCCCTAGCAATTATGTAGCCCCTGCAGATTCCATTCAGGCAGAAGAGTATGGCACTACTTCATATTTTATTAATTACTTTGGTTTTAAAAATGTTTTAATGCACATTCTACTTAGCCACAATTTTACACACATACAATTACATACCAGTCTTAATACAGCTAATATATCATGTTATTAGGAGATGTTACTTGAAAATTAATAATTAATGCCATAGTATTTGCTTACAGTAGGATCATAAATGAATGTGCAATAATAATACTGTTTTGCCTGGTCTGTATCCTTTATATTTTCACTTTCAAAAATTACATTAACCCTTTTTATATTCTGCAGACTCGTTTCAAAAATTTACCTTCAGTTGATAGTATTGTATCAGTGTTGATCTCTTGATTTAGGTGCTTGCTCTTTGGTTATGTAGGAGAGGATCCTTGTCTTTAGGAAACACACTAAAGTATTTAGGAATAATATTTCAGAATGTTTGCAACTTACTTTCAATCAGTTCAGAAAAAAAGTATGCACACAGGAAAAGAATATAACGAAGTAAAATTTTAACAGTTGAGAAATCTGTGTGGAGGGCATATAAGAGTTCTGTGTGCTATTCTCACAACTTCTAAAAAATAAAAATTCACCTTCAGTGATATATTTTTTTAGGTCAAACCAAGGCTATCTGGGATTCATAAATATTACTTTGTCTTCATATCACAATATTGAACAGTGCCTTGCACACAGTAGATGCTCTATCAGTGTTTGTTGCTTTTATGTTAAGTAATTTGTCTCCATAACTCTGTTTTGCTTGACACTTATTACTTCCTGTTTTATACTGTGAGCTTCTTCATAGCAGATATTCATTTTTATTCACAAATCTGTATTAAATCAAAGCCATGCTAATGCAGAGTTGCTAATAATATAAATATAGTTCACTTGTACCTTACCAAATACAGATGATCACACTGTTACCAGAGACCCACTTCTGTTCTTCCTGCTACAGTTTTAATATCTCCATCTGTCAGTGACTGGGAGCTTCTCTGTTACTATTGCCTTTCCTTCTCCATGTACTGATCATGTAACTTGCAGGTAGAATTGAAGAGACTGGTTGAGTAGTCAATACATGGAAATATTAGCACAGTATATTCTGACAATAATATTTGTAATAATTCTATTTAATAAAGACCCTTTATTGTGTTTTGCTGTGTTTTTAAGCTGTGTAGCTCTTTGTTGTCATCCTGCCACTCCATTCTTACTGATCCTTATTTATAACCTTTCTGAACCTTTCACATTTCTAACTCAGAGCACTATTTTTTCCAGATGGTATTTTGGCAAAATGGGCAGAAAAGACGCCGAAAGATTACTTCTGAATCCTGGGAATCAACGAGGTATTTTCTTAGTAAGAGAGAGTGAAACTACTAAAGGTAATTATAATGTAATAGAAGTACAAAAATTTTCTTGGACAGTATTTTGAGAAAGATACAAAAAAGTATTTATTTCCCCCACTAGGTGCTTATTCTCTCTCTATCCGTGATTGGGATGAGGTAAGAGGTGACAATGTGAAACACTATAAAATTAGGAAACTTGACAACGGCGGATACTATATCACAACCAGAGCACAATTTGATACTCTGCAGAAGTTGGTAAAACACTACACAGGTATGTGAATATTTCACAGGTGGAAATTATTTCTTGATATGTTTTATGAGGACAGAATCTCTGTCTTCATGTCTCTTTAAGGTTTAGTTTGGTACTTTACCCACAAGAGTGTGTTCAAAACAATCTGTTGTATTCTAGGTTTAAAAGGAGGAGCAGGTAGTACTTATTACCTGAGGTTCTTAGACATGCTAAAATCTGACTACCATTATTTGATTCCTTATATCTTACTGACATAATGTTTACGTTGGAGTTTCATAGTGGCTAAGTATCAAGATAGATTTTGACAATAATAAAAAAGCACAAAAGCACGTATTTTTTAGGGACATTTATTAAGTGGGTAAAACTAAATACTTAATATAAAAAGCTCTATCAGATGTCCTTTTGGGTTACCTTCTTCTGCATGGAATGGACCACATAAAACTTCCTAGAGTATAAATCCAATGAAATTTAATCTAAAGGTGCATTGTTCTTTTCCTGAAAAATTAACCCATTGCAACTGTAGACATTCTTCTAGTCTTTCAAGGACCTTTGAAAGGTATTCAGTATTAGATTCTTCTGTCTCAAAATTTTGCATTGCCAATTTGATACATGAATGTATCCAAAAAGTTTTAAAATTATTACTATTATTATTACTTTTAAACATTGGGGGTTTTTTTGTTTGGGGTTTTTTTTGTTTTTTAAAGATTTTATTTATTTATTTGACAGAGATCACAAGTAGGCAGAGAGGTAGGCAGAGAGGCAGGCAGAGAGAGAGGGGGAAGCAGGCTTCCTGCTGAGCAGAGAGCCCATTGTGGGGCTCGATTCCAGGACCCTGGGATCATGACCTGAGTCGAAGGCAGAGGCTTTAACCCTCTGAACCACATAGGTACCCCGAAAGTTTTTAAATTATTAATACTAGGGGAGGGGATTGCAATGGCAGTCTCTTCTTCAGTGACAGGTACAGTCTATCAAGTCAACCACCAGTCTTGACATTTATCAAACATGTTACCAAGCAGTGGCATCAGTTGTAATTGTACTTTTTAGAATTTGATTTGTGTGGTTACTTGTTGAACATGGGAGGGAACATGTCTTATTTATAATAAGAAAGAGTATAAGGATTCACAAGTCAAGCCTTTGTGAATTTGGGATTTCCTGTTTTTGTGTCTCCCTTATTTGAAAACCAGTCTCTTAAATGAAGAAGTTTTCTCCTTGATTTTTGATATGCTTCTTACGTTAATGGTTATTAGGAGTAACAGTTAATGCTAGCATTCTCTTTGGGAAGAAATAAAACCCAGTGATCAAAAAGAGAACTTTGGGGGCAGCCAGAACTATGGTTTTGAATCCCATCTCCGTCACTTACTTACTGGGTGACATTAAGAAAGTCACTTAAGTTTTTCAAGACTTACTTATATGAGATATTTGTAAAGTACTGAGTTAGCACAATAGCTGAGACATAAGTGTTCAGTAAATTATAACTTCAAAAATGTATTTAACAAAGAATGTTTCACTTCTTGTATGTTTTGCTTCTTACATGCATACAGCTACCTTTTTGGTATTTGTGCTTTTAGAGTAAAAGAGACATCATGTTTTTGTTTTTGTTTTCTTCAATTTAAACTTTTAAAAACATTAATATACTCTATGTACCTTAATTTTTGTAATTAATTTGTTTTATAGTATAGTTTTTTTATTTATCTAGAACATGCTGATGGTTTATGCCATAAGTTAACAACCGTGTGTCCTACTGTGAAACCCCAGACTCAAGGTCTAGCAAAAGATGCTTGGGAAATTCCTCGAGAATCTTTGCGACTAGAGGTTAAATTAGGACAAGGATGTTTTGGTGAAGTATGGATGGGTAAGAATCCTGAACTGTTTTTTTGTCATTTCTTTAGCCATAGATTAAAACACCATAACTTATGTTGAAATATTTAAGGTAACTGCTGCTCATTAAGGTTTGGCTTAAAAAATCTCCTAATATTATAGATTAAAATAGTGGACTGTGTTTTTCTAGGGACATGGAATGGAACCACAAAAGTAGCAATCAAAACACTAAAGCCAGGTACAATGATGCCAGAAGCTTTTCTTCAAGAGGCTCAGATAATGAAAAAATTAAGACATGATAAACTTGTTCCACTATATGCTGTTGTTTCCGAAGAGCCAATTTACATTGTCACTGAGTTCATGTCAAAAGGTACGTGTATATTAGTTTCTTTTAGGGTATTGATGTTGATAAATTTTTTTAAGTCTTCATTTCTATTTTTATGCATACAAATTTTTTATTGTGTAGTGTTCCCTAACTTAAGATTTTTATGTAGATGTTGAGAAGAGAAAATCTGACATTTTGTGTAATGTAATAGTGATTAGTTCCAGTTATTCCAGAGGATAGTTCAAAGTTTAAAAGGAAAATTAGGCCATCTCAATTTATGTTGAAAGTAAGTGGGTTTTTATTCCATTTGACTAAAGGAAATGAAATAGCTAGGTAAGTGAAAAAGTATTTCTACAAATTAAAATAACACAATTAGAAAGAAGCTTACATCTTTATTCCTAAAACAAAGAAATCAGGTCAAGTTAAGGAAATCTTATTTTAACACAATCTTCATAGTCAGAGTTCCTAGAAACTTTTTTCCACTACCTTTCACTAAAATTTCTCCATTCTCTCAAACTCCAGACCCTAAGGTAAGATCTTTAGTAACAGAATTGGTTAGGCCCTGGATAGGTGATACATTAGAAGAGGAACCAGTAAGCACTAAGTATGTTGATAGTCCTGCTTTTGCCCTCTTGAATTTTATCTCTCCTACCCAATTCTTTTTATTTTTATTTATTTATCTTAAAATTTTATTTATTTGACAGAGAGACACAGTGAGAGAGGGAACACAAGCAGGGGGAGTGGGTGAGGGAGAAGCAGGCTTCCCCTCAAGCAGGGAGCCCCGCAGAACATGTCGCCCCGCAGAGCAGAGCAGGGACCATGACCAGAACTAAAGGTAGACGCCTAACACTGAGCCACCCAGGCATCCCTCTACCCCCAACTCTTGTTTTTTTTTTAAAGATTTTATTTATTTATTTGACGGAGAGAGACACAGAGAGGGAACACAAGCAGTGGGAGTGGGAGAGGGAGAGGGAGAAGCAGGCTGAGCAGGGAGCCCTATGTGGAGCTCGATCCCAGGACCCTGGGATCATGACCTGAGCCAGAGGCAGATGCTCAACAACTGAGCCACCCAGGTGCCCCTACCCCAACTCTTAATGAGTCACTCCATAATTAAAGCTACTGATTATGTCATCCCTCTCCAGTAGTCCCATTTTGGCCAACAATGTAGTTCCATCTAGTGGTGACAGGGCCAACTACAAGCTACATATTTGCTATAGGAAACCTCCCAAAGGAATAGAAAAGCCAAAAAATAAGAATTGAGGTAGCCCGGGCACCTGGGTGGCTCAGTCGTTAAGCAGCTGCCTTCAGCTCAGGTCATGATTCCGGAGTCCTGGGATCAAACCCCACGTCGGACTCCCTGCTCCGTGGAGAGCCTGCCTCTCCCTTTCCCTCTGCCTGCCACTCTGCCTGCTTGTGCTCTCTATCTCTCTGTCAAATAAATGAATAAAATCTTAAAAAAAAAAAAAAAGAATTGAGGTAGCCTGTTAATTGATGTCCAAAACATATCTAAAGCCCCAAGGTACATGCCACTTTTTGGAAGGACTCTTCACTGCAAACAACTGCAAAATAATCCCTTCCAGAGTGCACTGGTTGAACTATATAAGGAGGGGAAGAAAGGGACAAGGAGGAAGTTTAAATCAAGATATTAATAGCATAAGAATATAATGGAGGTAAAAGCTAATGGTCCATTTAGCTTTGTATATTGATTTCAAGAATTATTTAATTCGGGGAACATAATAGATATGTTGTCAGATTGCTGGGTTAGGGTTATTTTTAGTTGGGAGATTCAGAATGCAAGATCATGGAGGAGGAATCAAGATGGCGGAGAAGTAGCAGGCTGAGACTACTTCAGGTAGCGGGAGATCAGCTAGATAGCTTATCTAAAGATTGCAAACACCTACAAATCCAACGGGAGATCGAAGAGAAGAAGAACAGCAACTCTAGAAACAGAAAATCAACCACTTTCTGAAAGGTAGGACGGGCGGAGAAGTGAATCCAAAGCGACGGGAAGATAGACCGCGGGGGGAGGGGCCGGCTCCCGGCAAGCGGCGGAGCAACGGAGCACAAAATCGGGACTTTTAAAAGTCTGTTCCGCTGAGGGACATAGCTCCAGAGGCTTAACCGGGGTGAAGCCCACGCAGGGTCAGCGTGGCCTCAGGTCCCGCAGGGTCACAGAAGGATCGGGGGTGTCTGAGTGTCGCAGAGCTTACGGGTATTAGAACAGGGAAGCCGGCTACAGAGACAGAGCCGAGGAGTGAGCTCTAAGCTCGGGGTTACCTTGAACCGGTCGCAGGCTTGGTCAGCTCGGAGCGTGGCCGGAGGCAGGGTGACGGGAGTAAATCGGCGCTGTTCTCTGAGGGCGCACTGAGGAGTGGGGCCCCGGGCTCTCGGCTCCTCGGGGCCGGAGACCGGGAGGCCGCCATCTTCATTCCCGCCCTCCGGAACTCTACGGAAAGCGCTCAGGGAACAAAAGCTCCCGAAAGCAAACCTGAGCGGATTACTCAGCCCGGCCCCTGGTAAGGGCGGTGCAACTCCGCCCGGGGCAAAGACACTTGAGAATCACTACAACAGGCCCCTCCCCCAGAAGATCAACAAGAAGCCCAGCCAGGACCAAGTTCACCTACCAAGGAGTGCAGTTCCAATACCAAGGAGAGCAGCGGAATTCCAAAGGAGGAGAAAGCAAAGCACGGAACTCATGGCTTTCTCCCCATGATTCTTTAGCCTTGCAGTTAATTTAATTTTTTTTCTTTTTCAATTTATTTTTCTTCTTCTGCTAAATTTTTTTAACTTTTACCCTTTCCTTTTTAAACGTTTTTTAACTAGTTTATCTAATATATATATTCTTTTTTTCCTTTTTATATTTTTTCTTTATTGGTTTTCTTTTTTTAATTGTTTCTTTTTTTTTTTTCTTTTTTCTTTCTTTTTTTTTTTTTTTCTTCTTACTGAACCTCTTTTTATCCCCTTTCTCCCCCCTCACGATTTGGGATCTCTTCTGATTTGACTAAAGCATATTTTCCTGGGGTTGTTGCCACCCTTTTAGTATTTCACTTGCTCCTTCATATACTCTTATCTGGATAAAATGACAAGGCGAAAAAATTCACCACAAAAAAAAGAACAAGAGGCAGTACCATAGGCTAGGGACCTAATCAATACAGACATTGGTAATATGTCAGACCTAGAGTTCAGAATGACGATTCTCAAGGTTCTAGCCGGGCTCGAAAAAGGCATGGAAGATATTAGAGAAACCCTCTCCGGAGAGATAAAAGCCCTTTCTGGAGAAATAACTAAAATCTAACCAAGTTGAAATCAAAAAAGCTATTAATGAGGTGCAATCAAAAATGGAGGCTCTCACTGCTAGGATAAATGAGGCAGAAGAAAGAATTAGTGATATAGAAGACCAAATGACAGAGAATAAAGAAGCTGAGCAAAAGAGGGACAAACAGCTACTGGACCATGAGGGGAGAATTTGAGAAATAAGTGACACCATAAGACGAAACAACATTAGAATAATTGGGATTCCAGAAGAAGAGGAAACAGAGAGGGGAGCAGAAGGTATATTGGAGAGAATTATTAGAGAGAATTTCCCCAATATGGCAAAGGGAACAAGCATCAAAATCCAGGAGGTTCAGAGAACCCCCCTCAAAATCAATAAGAATAGGTCCACACCCCGTCACCTAATAGTCAAATTTACAAGTCTTAGTGACAAAGAGAAGATCCTGAAAGCAGCCCGGGAAAAGAAGTCTGTAACATACAATGGTAAAAATATTAGATTGGCAGCAGACTTATCCACAGAGACCTGGCAGGCCAGAAAGAGCTGGCATGATATATTCAGAGTACTAAACAAGAAAAACATGCAGCCAAGAATAGTATATCCAGCTAGGCTATCATTGAAAATAGAAGGAGAGATTAAAAGCTTCCAGGACAAACAAAAACTGAAAGAATTTGCAAACACCAAACCAGCTCTACAGGAAATATTGAAAGGGGTCCTCTAAGCAAAGAGAGACCCTAAAAGTAGTAGATCAGAAAGAAACAGAGACAATATACAATAACAGTCACCTTACAGGCAATACAATGGCACTAAATTCATATCTCTCAATACTTACCCTGAATGTTAATGGGCTAAATGCCCCAATCAAAAGACACAGGGTATCAGAATGGATAAAAAAACAAAACCCATCTATATGTTGCCTACAAGAAACTCATCTTAAACCTGAAGACACCTCCAGATTTAAAGTGAGGGGGTGGAAAAGAATTTACCATGCTAATGGACATCAGAAGAAAGCAGGAGTGGCAATCCTTATATCAGATCAATTAGATTTTAAGCCAAAGACTATAATAAGAGATGAGGAAGGACACTATATCATACTCAAAGGAACTGTCCAACAAGAAGATCTAACAATTTTAAATATCTATGCCCCTAATGTGGGAGCAGCCAACTATATAAACCAATTAATAACAAAATCAAAGAAACACATCGACAATAATACAGTAATCGTAGGGGACTTTAACACTCCCCTCACTGAAATGGACAGATCATCCAAGCAAAAGATCAACAAGGAAATCAAGGCCTTAAATGACACACTGGACCAGATGGACATCACAGATATATTCAGAACATTACATCCCAAAGCAACAGAATACACATTCTTCTTTAGTGCACATGGAACATTCTCCAGAATAGATCATATTCTCGGTCCTAAATCAGGTCTCAACCGTTATCAAAAGATTGGAATCATTCCCTGCATATTTTCAGACCGCAATGCTCTGAAGCTAGAACTCAGTCACAAGAGGAAATTTGGAAAGAACCCAATTACATGGAGACTAAACAGCATCCTTCTAAAGAATGAATGGGTCAACCAGGAAATTAAAGAAGAGTTGAAAAAATTCATGGAAACAAATGATAATGAAAACACAACGGTTCAAAATCTGTGGGACACAACAAAGGCAGTCCTGAGAGGAAAATATATAGCGGTACAAGCCTTTCTCAAGAAACAAGAAAGGTCTCAGGTACACAACCTAACCCTACACCTAAAAGAGCTAGAGAAAGAACAAGAAAGAAACCCTAAACCCAGCAGGAGAAGAGAAATCATAAAGATCAGAGCAGAAATCAATGAAATAGAAACCAAAAAAACAATAGAACAAATCAACGAAACTAGGAGCTGGTTCTTTGAAAGAATTAATAAGATCGATAAACCCCTGGCCAGACTTATCAAAAAGAAAAGAGAAAGGACCCAAATAAATAAAATCATGAATGAAAGAGGAGAGATCACAACTAACACCAAAGAAATACAGACAATTATAAGAACATACTATGAGCAACTCTACGCCAACAAATTTGACAATCTGGAAGAAATGGATGCATTCCTAGAGACATATAAACTACCACAACTGAACCAGGAAGAAATAGAAAGCCTGAACAGACCCATAACCAGTAAGGAGATTGAAACAGTCATCAAAAATCTCCAAACAAACAAAAGCCCAGGGCCAGATGGCTTCCCGGGGGAATTCTACCAAACATTTAAAGAAGAAATAATTCCCATTCTCCTGAAACTGTTCCACAAAATAGAAATGGAAGGAAAACTTCCAAACTCATTTTATGAGGCCAGCATCACCTTGATCCCAAAACCAGACAAGGATCCCATCAAAAAAGAGAACTACAGACCAATATCCTTGATGAACACAGATGCAAAAATTCTCGCCAAAATACTAGCCAATAGGATTCAACAGTACATTAAAAGGATTATTCACCACGACCAAGTGGGATTTATTCCAGGGCTGCAAGGTTGGTTCAACATCCGCAAATCAATCAATGTGATACAACACATTAGTAAAAGAAAGAATAAGAACCATATGATATTCTCCATAGATGCTGAAAAAACATTCGACAAAGTACAGCATCCCTTCCTGATCAAAACTCTTCAAAGTGTAGGGATAGAGGGCACATACCTCAATATTATCAAAGCCATCTATGAAAAACCCACCGCAAATATCATTCTCAATGGAGAAAAACTGAAAGCTTTTCCGCTAAGGTCAGGAACACGGCAGGGATGTCCGTTATCACCACTGCTATTCAACATAGTACTAGAAGTCCTAGCCTCAGCAATCAGACAACAAAAGGAAATTAAAGGCATCCAAATTGGCAAAGAAGAAGTCAAACTATCACTCTTCGCAGATGATATGATACTATATGTGGAAAACCCAAAAGACTCCACTCCAAAACTGCTAGAACTTGTACAGGAATTCAGTAAAGTGTCAGGATATAAAATCAATGCACAGAAATCAGCTGCATTTCTATACACCAACAACAAGACAGAAGAAAGAGAAATTAAGGAGTCAATCCCATTTACAATTGCACCCAAAACTATAAGATACCTAGGAATAAATCTAACCAAAGAGACTAAGAATCTATACACAGAAAACTATAAAGTACTCATGAAAGAAATTGAGGAAGACACAAAGAAATGGAAAAATGTTCCATGCTCCTGGATTGGAAGAATAAATATTGTGAAAATGTCTATGCTACCTAAAGCAATCTACACATTTAATGCAATTCCTATCAAAGTACCATCCATTTTTTTCAAAGAAATGGAACAAATAATCCTAAAATTTATATGGAACCAGAAAAGACCTCGAATAGCCAAAGCAATATTGAAAAAGAAAGCCAAAGTTGGTGGCATCACAATTCCAGACTTCAAGCTCTATTACAAAGCTGTCATCATCAAGACAGCATGGTACTGGCACAAAAACAGACACATAGATCAATGGAACAGAATAGAGAGCCCAGAAATAGACCCTCAACTCTATGGTCAACTAATCTTCGACAAAGCAGGAAAGAATATCCAATGGAAAAAAGACAGCCTCTTCAACAAATGGTGTTGGGAAAATTGGACAGCCACATGCAGAAAAATGAAATTGGATCATTTCCTTACACCACACACGAAAATAGACTCAAAATGGATGAAGGATCTCAATGTGAGAAAGGAATCCATCAAAATTCTTGAGGAGGGGGCGCCTGGGTGGCTCAGCGGGTTAAGCCGCTGCCTTCGGCTCAGGTCATGATCTCAGGGTCCTGGGATCGAGCCCCGCATCGGGCTCTCTGCTCAGCAGAGAACCTGCTTCCTCCTCTCTCTCTCTGCCTGCCTCTCTGCCTGCTTGTGATCTCTCTCTGTCAAATAAATAAATAAAAAATCTTTAAAAAAAAAAAAAATCCTTGAGGAGAACACAGGCAGCAACCTCTTCGACCTCAGCCACAGTAACATCTTCCTAGGAACATCGCCAAAGGCAAGGGAAGCAAGAGCAAAAATGAACTATTGGGATTTTATCAAGGTCAAAAGCTTTTGCAAAGCAAAGGAAACAGTTAACAAAATCAAAAGACAACTGACAGAATGGGAGAAGATATTTGCAAATGACATATCAGATAAAGGGCTAGTGTCCAAAATCTATAAAGAACTTAGCAAACTCAACACCCAAAGAACAAATAATCCAATCAAGAAATGGGCAGAAGACATGAACAGACATTTCTGCAAAGAAGACATCCAGATGGCCAACAGACACATGAAAAAGTGCCCCATATCACTCGGCATCAGGGAAATACAAATCAAAACCACAATGAGATACCACCTCACACCAGTCAGAATGGCTAAAATTAACAAGTCAGGAAATGACAGATGCTGGCGAGGATGCGGAGAAAGGGGAACCCTCCTACACTGTTGGTGGGAATGCAAGCTGGTGCAACCACTCTGGAAAACAGCATGGAGGTTCCTCAAAATGTTGAAAATAGAACTACCCTATGACCCAGCAATTGCACTGCTGGGTATTTACCCTAAAGATACAAACGTAGTGATCCGAAGGGGCACGTGCACCCGAATGTTTATAGCAGCAATGTCTACAATAGCCAAAGTATGGAAAGAACCTAGATGTCCATCAACAGACGAATGGATAAAGAAGATGTGGTATATATACACAATGGAATACTATGCAGCCATCCAAAGAAATGAAATCTTGCCATTTGCGACGACGTGGATGGAACTAGAGGGTACCATGCTTAGCGAAATCAGTCAATCGGAGAAAGACAACTATCATATGATCTCCCTGATATGAGGGAGAGGAGATGCAACATGGGGGGGTTAAGGGGGTAGGAGAAGAGTAAATGAAAGAAGATGGGATTGGGAGGGAGACAAACCATAAGTGACTCTTAATCTCACAAAACAAACTGAGGGTTAATGGGGGGAGGGGGGTTGGGGGGATGGGATTATGGACATTGGGGAGGGTATGTGCTATGATGAGTGCTGTGAAGTGTGTAAACCTGGCGATTCACAGACCTGTACCCCTGGGGATAAAAATATATGTTTATAAAAAATAAAATTAAAAATAAATTAAATAAATAAATAAATAAATAAATAAAAGAATGCAAGATCATAAATGACCCTTCTGGTTTTAAAACTCCGTAATTTCCCATTTTATTTCAGGTACTTAGCAGTTGATCCTCAGTAATCCATTCAAATTCACTGTCATGTGCTCCCAGATAAACCTACTTTCCTTGCTATATAGGTCTTCTTCCTTCTTCTGGTTTCCATGAATCTGTTCAGATTCCTTCATCTGGAATTTGATTTCCCTGTCTCTCAACCAGGCCATCAATCATATTCCCTTCATATTATACTTAAGTGTTAGAAGCCACTCATTAATATCCATATCTGTCATGATCATTATATCCTATGAAATGTTTATAAACAGACTATTCTATAAATTATTAACAACCAAAATGTATTGAATACTTCTAATTTATAGGACACTCTCCTACTTATTATAAGGTATCAAAGAACTAAAGCACCGAAAAAACTTATACTGAATTTGCAGAGAAAAGACCTAACCTTCTGATGAGTTAATTTTCAGTATCAAAGTAAATAATAGCTCACTATAAGCAAATAAGCTATAGGCCCAAGCATAATGAATTTCCAGGTGTTTAACATTCATTAAGAAAAGGGATGAGGAAGAGATCACATAGGCTGGAATAAATTGAGAAAAATTAGTCAAGTCTTAAACTGATCTTTAAGGTTATAAAAGCTATGAATGGGTAAAGGGAAAGGTATGGATATTTCTGCAGAGGTAAGAAGATATGAGGAAATGGGGAACAAAACCATGAGAAGTAGAAAGTACAGAAGGCAGCTGGTTGGATATAAGGCTGGAGAGGTATGTGAGAAATTTAAGACTCCTCTGAATTGATTTCACTATTACTTATTGAGTACCTGTCCTCTGACAGAGTCATGAATGAGCTTCAAAGGGTCCATGAACTTCCCTGAAGTTCTGTGTCAAATTTTTGCTTATTTATATGTGTTTCCTGGAAAGAGTATAAGGCACATGGAGGGGGGAGGGTAGGATTTGTTATCTTTGGTTAAAGATCAGAGAAAAGGAATTGTCAGAATGACAGTAACAAGTCTTAGATTTCTGTGCATTGCAGTGCTGTACTATTTTAGCAATTATCAGTTGTTACACTGAAAAATGTTCTTTTACTTAATGTATCGATCATGCCACCTTATTTAAATTCTTTATCCTAAAACAAAAGAACTGTATCATCTGTTTATTTCTATATACTCTGCATTGCAATGTGGAGTATTTATATAATGTCAATTTATCTTGCAGGAAAGGAAGTGAAGAAAAGAAGTGCCTCTTCCTCTGTTTAAAGACAGTTTTTTTACTTGTGTTTTTAATCCTTTCTTACATCTAAAAAGAAAACCCTTCTTAGATCTCAATATCTGCTTCTCTCACCTACTGTTCTGCTTTTTTGCTTCTGTTCACAGCCAAGATTTTTTAAAGAATACTCTCTGTCTTCACTTCCTATCCAGCCATTTACTCTTTTTAAAAACTACTTAAGTTTATTTAATGTCAACACTTTTCACAGATTTTTTTTAATTGTGGAATATTTCAGACATACAGAGAATAACATAACAACCATGTCCTTACCATCCAAATTTAACTTATGTTTACACTTTGCCGTATTTGCTTCAGTTCTCTCTACTAAGAAAGCAAAACATTACAGATCTAATTCCATCTTTGTTTTTACCCCTCCTTGAGCCCATTCTCATTAGAGCCTTCCCTTCACATTCTTTTGGGCCCATTTCCCCTTCTAGAAGTAACCTTAATTTTGAAGTTGATGCTTACCTTTTCCATCTGTGTTTTCCATATTGATTACTTGTATTGATATATGTTTGTCTATTAACAGTATTTGTATGTTTTTAACTTATGTAAATCTAACTAGCTTTATTTTCATTCAACATTATGTTCTTGAGATTTATTCATATGGATAAAGATCTAATTTGTCTCTTTGTAACTGTTGGATGAGATTCTGTATGAATATACCATTGTTATTCATTCCTTTCCCAGTGAACATGTAGGTTGCCTCTAGTTTGTCACTGTAACAGATAGTGCTGCAGTGAATGTCCTTGTGCTTGCCTCTTCTTGCCTGTGTGCAAGAGTCTCTAGTGCATTGGATGGCAGCAACGTTACCATCACCTGGAAACTCACAGATGCAAACTATGGTGAGAGGGCCCACCAGTCTTCACTTCCCCACCACCTTGTGTGATAACGGTCCATTCAGTGCCATTGATCCCATTTATCACATCTCTCTGGAAGATACTGCCTTTTCTCCTTTCCCACTGTCATTGCTAGATTTTAACATAATAGTCTGTCTTTCCTAGACTATTCTAGGAACTTTTAAACTTAATCTTTTTATGCAGTTTTGGCCCAATTTCATTTTCCATATTACTGTTGGAATGATTGCTTTTTAAACATAAATCTGATCGTATTGCTTTTCAGTATAAAACTTCATGTAAAGTCCATTTAGGCTTGCGTTCTGTGTTCTCTTTCCCTCTGTAGCCTCTTTCTCATCAGTTCGCATCTTTGTCCCCTGTGTTCTTGCACACGAAGGACTGTTTTCACTTCCCTGATCTGTGATGTCACATGCAGTACTGCCTTTTTACTTGTTAATCTTTCTTCCTAGAATTCCCTGTCTGCCCCCATTCTTCTTAGAAACCGATTTTCTCCATAAAGCCTTTTCTGAGTTCTTCATAGAATTAACCATATCCATTGTGTCTGTATAATTATAGGTTTTACAACACATTTTATCACACCTACTATACAGTATTTGTTTTCGTATATTACTTATATACTTTCTAGATCTTTGTATTTATACTTTCTTACTATATCAAGGTCTCTTCAAGGTCAGGGACCATGACATATTTATCTTTGTATTTTGTATCTTTTATAGTACCTTACATGGAGTAGATCCTCAGCACATATTCAAATGGACAGATAAAGGCAAAGACACAATACCATGTTCCATCTGCAGTAGATGGACCAGAAGAAATACAGATATTCTCTGACTTTGAATCTCTGTAAAGGAAGAGACTACATCATAGCTCTCCTTTGCTTCACAGTCCGGTCATAGAAAGGGCTCTCTTTGTCTTGTCTTGTTTTGTTTTATTTTGAAATACTTTTAAACTTCAGAAAAGTTGTAAAAATAATACATAGAATTCTCATACATATTTCAACCAGATTTGTCAGTTGTTAACTATATATGTATCTTTCAGTACATAAAAATATAAGGATTTTTCCCTGAAACCGAGGAGCACATGCAAACACATTCATTTTACTGCTAAATACTTCAATGTTTGTCTCCTAAAGACAAAATTGGATACAATTCCATTATCTGATACCAGTCCATTTTTCACATTCATCGGTTGTCCCAGTGATGTCCTTAATTAAACGCACTTTTCCCCCCATCCAGGATTTAATCGGTTCTTTTAGTTGTCAATTTTCTTTGGTGTCCTTTAATCTGGAGTAGTCCCTCTCTTAGCTTTTCTTGTCTTTGATGACATTGTTACTTTTGATAAGAACATTATGTTTGTTTTGAAAATGTGCCTTAATTTTGGTTTATCTGCTATTTTTTCCTTGATTAACTTCAGGTACATGGAAGTTTTTAACTAGTATTACAAGAATAGCAACTAGAATTCTAGCCTTTCTGTTGGCTATTATTCATAGTAGTTTGCTGTTTCATGGTATCTTCTGCTAAAATTGAGAGGAGTTAATTCGACTGACACTCCCATGTCAGCTCAGCCACTTAGGTCCATTTTTAAGTACCCCAAGGTATTCCCAGTTGTCTGCACCCTTGATTCATATTGACTTAAAAATACACAGGTATCTGATACTGCCTTTTGGATCAAAATGGGGATTGCTGATCTTGATCAAAGCAAAGAAGGAATGCCTACAATCTAAAGAGATTATTCAGTTTTCCATTATGTTATTAGAGAAGTTTTTAAAATTTCAGTTGAGAGACCTCTTCTAGAATATTAAATTAATTATTCAGAAATTCCAAAGCTGCAATAAATATTAAAGAATAACAAGTTTTAAGTTTTGTATTGTGATGCAGTGATTTGTTTGGAGGTGGGGGAATGTTCATTTCAATCCTAATTTAAGATTTGCTTATTTTCTGGGGCGCCTCGCTGGCTCAGTGGGTTAAGCCTCTGCCTTCGGCCTAGGTCATGGTCCCAGGGTCCTGGGATCAAGCCCCACGTCAGGCTCTCTGCTCAGCGGGAAGTCTGTTTCTCCCCCTTTCTCTGCCTGCCTCTCTGCCTACTTGTGATTTCTCTCTTTCTCTGTCAAATAAATAAATAAAATCTTTTAAAAAAAAGATTTACTTATTTTCTATGAACATTTTTCTCTCTCTTATAGGGAGTTTATTGGATTTCCTGAAGGAGGGAGATGGAAAGTATTTGAAGCTCCCACAACTGGTTGATATGGCTGCTCAGGTATTTGTGTACTGCACATGCCTCCATTTGCATTGATAGTGTACATAAAAATGTAAAATAATCATAGTAGAACTGTTGTTTATATAGTGAAATCATGGAATTTTAGAGTGGAAGGAACATTAGAGATAATCCAGTCTGATTTCCCTATGTTATAGATAACATAGTGTCTGAAGACCTGCAGTATCTAACAGATTCATATAATTTACTAGTATTAGAACCAAGCATGTAATTCCCAGTATGGTGCTGTCATGCATCATGTGACCTTTTAGAAACCTGAGTTAACAAATATGAAATCTATATGTATTTCTATTTCAGTAGATAAATTTTAAGATAATGAATGATTGCTATTCCACAGAAAATTTTGGAAATCTAAAGAATGTGCTGAACTTTTTATTTAATATAGTTGAAAACAAGAATGAAGATGGCAATATACACTGAAAAATGGGATATTTTTATTCTTCTGAATTTTTGTTCTTATTTTTGAATTTTAAATTACCATGTATGAGCAATTTTATATATTTAAAAAATTTTTATTTAAGTATAGTTGACACAGTGTTACGTTAGTTTTAGGTATATAGCATAGTGATTCAACAAGACTATATATGTGTTCGCAAATGTTGCTACCATCTGTTACCATATGATGTTATTATAGCATAATTGACTGTATTCTCTATGCTGTGCCTTTTGTTCCTCTGAGTCTTAGTTTTTAAATGTGAGTAAAAACTATTAACAGTTTCTGTTCAGAAATGTGGGAGGTGTTCGAGGGGCCTTTGATTGGCTTTAGTTGACATGTCAGTTCTAAAACTGCTTTCTTGGTGAGCATCCAGATGTCCACAGACTCTCAGTTTAGAGAAGCTTTATACCAAGAAACTGCCCATCTGAGGATTTGGCATATGCCAAGCCTAGTCCATGGTCCTGTGTTCAAGCCTCTTAAACACGACGGTAGAGTTCAGCAAACCATTTTTGTGAAGGGCCATATAAATGTTTTAGGCTTTGTGGACCATATGCATCTCTTGTTTCTTCTCCTGTTCTCCCTTTTCTGATTCCCCCCTCCTTCCTTCCCTTTGTATCATATGTGTTTGTTTGTTTTCCTTTTCAAGATTGCTGATGGTATGGCGTATATTGAAAGAATGAATTATATTCACCGAGATCTTCGGGCTGCTAATATTCTTGTAGGAGAAAATCTTGTTTGCAAAATAGCAGATTTTGGTTTAGCAAGGTTAATTGAAGACAATGAATATACAGCAAGACAAGGTAAGATTACTTTTTTTTTTTAAGATTTTATTTATTTATTTGACAGAGATCACAAGTAGGCAGAGAGGCAGGCAGGGAGGCAGGAGGAAGCAGGCTCCCCGCTGAGCAGAGAGCTCTATCCCAGGACCCTGAGACCATGACCCAAGCCAAAGGTAGAGGCTTAACCCACTGAGCCACCCAGGCGCCCCTATTTAAAGAACTATTTTATACTGTTGTGTATATACATAAGTATATAAGACACCTGTAATCTTATTTCCACTCTAAATGTCTAAGCTTCACAAAGGCTGTGTTTTTATGTCTCCCATAATGATTAGCAAATGCCTTGTGCATAAGAAACATACACTAAATATTTGAGTAAATATAGGCTTTTAAAATTAGAATTCAACAGAATGGGCCATTATCAACGAACAGTTAAGTATAGCCAATAGGTGCTAGACTTCCTTAAAGTTACAGATCCTATAATCATGTTTTTAGTTGCTGATCAGAGTTTCTGCCGTTGTGGGTTTTTTTGTTTTTTGTTTTGTTTTTCTTTTAAGTAGACCTCATGCCCAGCATGGAGCTTGGTATGGGGCCTAAACTGATGACCCTAAGATCAAGACCTGAGCTGAGATCAAGAGTCAGATGCTTAACTGACTGAGTCACCCAGGCCCCCTTCTACCTCTGTTTTCTTGAACAATTTTCTGTCCCCACCAACATTTCTTTTTCTTTCTTTTTTTTTTTTTTTAAATATTTTATTTATTTATTTGACAGACAGAGATCACAAGTAGGCAGAGAGGCAGGTAGAGAGAGAGGAAGGGAAGCAGGCTCCCTGCAGAGCAGAGAGCCCGATGCGGGGCTCGATCCCAGGACCCTGGGATCATGACCTGAGCCGAAGGCAGAGGCTTTAACCCACTGAGGTGCCCCAACATTTTTTTTTCTTATGTCACTGGTTTATGAGAAAGAAATGTAATTTATTGTAGTATGAATTCAAATTTTAAAGAATTTTTCCCATGTATCTTGTACTTTTGAAGAATCTGACATTGATGACACATACAATAAAGATACTGACTAAAGATTAATCCTGCTTATACCATATTTATAAAAATATATATATTTTTAAAGATTTTATTTATTTATTTGAGAGAGGGAGAGAGAGGGAACACAAGCCGAGGGAGGCAGAAAGAGAAGGAGGACAGAGAAGGAGGAGCAGGGAGCCCAAGGTGGGATTCAATCCCAGGACCCTGGGATCATGACCTGAACCAAAGACAAACGCTTAACTGACTGAACCGCCCACATGCCCCCAAAATAGATTTTAATGAACAATTTTCTTAAGCAAGATTGTCATTATTTTAGGTGCAAAATTTCCAATCAAATGGACAGCTCCCGAGGCTGCACTATATGGTCGATTTACAATAAAGTCTGATGTATGGTCATTTGGTATTCTACAGACAGAGCTGGTAACAAAGGGCAGAGTGCCATATCCAGGTAAGCTGACATTTCATTTTAGCTCTTTGTTATCCCAAGACCCTTAACTAGAGTTTATTAGGAGCAAAAACTGTAAGGGGAAGAAAAACTTTTTTTGTTCTCTTTTTTCCCTTCCCTCCCTTTCTTCCTCTCATTATTTGGCATTGGATAGACTGCAGCCTTTGAGAATCATGATTCTTGAGATAGGGCAAACACACGAGGTGTGACCCATATTCACCTCAGCTTTCTCAAGACATTTTCCAAATGGGCCTTTTATTTCTACTATTCTCTCAGATAATAAGCATATCTTAAATATCCTGGGACATCTCCCCAGCAACCTCCTTCCCTCCCGAATAATTGAGAGTCTGCTTAGCCTATCATAACACAGGGTGAGCTACTAATGGAGACAGGATTACAAAGAAATACAAGAAAGAAATTGTATATAATAACTTGAAGAAAGGCAAACAGGTGATACTAGATAAGGAAACTTTCAGGGAAGTGCATTGATATAGTTTCATAGTTAATATATTTGGCAAAACCAGGACCAGAACTTTTCTTCTGAATTTGTTTGGAAGTTCTTTCAGACATTATCTTGCCACTGTCCCTCATTAACCCAAATTTGGTCCTTGTGAACTGTTAATATCAGAAAGTATCAGTACTTCAAAGTAGGACTCTAAATTCTCATTAATCAAATGGGGTTGGGTTTTGAAGGCATTAGGGTTAAAATTAAGGTTTCAGGTGGAATGAAAAAAAATTAGACATGTTGAAACAGATTAGCATTTTCTAAGCATTTGATATACTTGACATTTAGAATTTATTTATTTTTTGTTGAAAATATCCTTTCACTTGATAAACTTACTATACCTTGAATCAGTTAGTGACTAGGGGATTTGTTCTGTCTTGCTAGTGGTGTTAGGGATCACTTTTTCTAATGTTTGAATCTTGTGTGTTAGGTATGGTAAACCGTGAAGTGCTAGAACAGGTGGAACGAGGATACAGGATGCCTTGCCCTCAGGGCTGCCCAGAATCCCTACATGAATTGATGAACCTTTGTTGGAAGAAGGACCCTGATGAAAGGCCAACATTTGAATATATTCAGTCCTTCTTGGAAGACTACTTCACTGCTACAGAGCCACAGTACCAGCCAGGAGAAAATTTATAATCCAAGTAGCCTTTTATATGCACAAATCTGCCAAAATGTAAAGAACTTGTGTAGACTTCCTTACTTTACATACAGGAATCAAAAGAAGAAAGTCTTCTTCACTCTGCATGTTTTTAATGGTAAACTGGAATTCCAGATACGGTTGCACAAACCGCTTTTTTTTTTTCCAAGTGTTAAACTCTAAAATACCAATGATGAATTTTCCAACTTATTTCAGGGTCCAAAGAAAGTATAGTTATGATGTTGATGACCGTGTGAGTGATAGCATGACCATGAAGAGCAACAAGGCTGCTTCTTTATAAATCACTTCCTTTCTTTTATTCCCCAAACTCAGAGTTGTTAAGAGGAAAGTGTGTATCATTATAGACAAAACTTGGGAGATAAAAACAGGTATACCATAATAAAATCTAAAGTCAAGGAACTTTATAGGACCAAACAATTCCATTCCAGTTTTTAAAGATGTCTTCCATTCATTGTTCTCACAAGCTTTTTGGAAGTTGAACAGTTAGTATACAATCTTACTAATATCTACCTTCTTTTGCATGGAAATGCACCAGGTTTTTAGAAGCAAAAAGGAATATAAACAGCATCTAAAACTTGATTAATGTTAGACAACAGTAGTGACATTTGAAAGTATAATGCACTATGTTAATACTCATACTCATGGAACTGGAAAGTAGAAATTTTTCACTTTGATTAATCATTTTCTGAGTAGCTCAGTTTAGAATAATGAAGGTAACTAGAAAGTGAGTTAATCTTTTATAAGGTTGTATTGATTTTCTTTAAGGCATTATATAATTGAAGTTGTACTGTCCAATCCAAGGGAAAATCTTTTAATATTTAGATAACATGAAAAAATAAGACCCGATATTTAAACAGTCCTTTTGAAAAAGTAGACTGGTACTGTGAGATATTTCTAGTATGTACTTACGGTGATGGGTGCCACAAATATGAAATATCACTAGATCAGGGACTTGAATGCACTTTTGCTCTTCCTGAATATAGACTGACAGAGAGGAAAATATTTAAAAGAAATATGAGAAAAGAAAATGTGAAAAATTTACAGGTAGAGGGATGGAATGTTATGCTTAATGTTCATGTTAAGGAGTGACAAATGGCTTTGCTGGCACTCACAGCTCCTCACTCACCTGTTCTGAGATTTTAAGAGTTACAAAGTATGTCTAAAACTAATCTTTCTTAACGTAAACACTAAATGAGCATTCAGCCTCAAATAGCTAAGTTAAGGCTTCCCACTAATTCCAGTGATAGAGCTTTTATGTGAAACATTTTTAGAACTCCAGTTTTCAAATCTGTGTTTAAATCTATATTAACTTTTTAAATATACTTAATGGTGATCATTTTTTCCCTTTTTAGAATTTAGTTGTTTTGGGGAGCAAAACTTATTGAGAATAATAGCAGCGGTGGAAAGGGAGGGACAGGTTTTTTGCCCAAAGTATAGAAGTGAAACTAAAAAGTTTTATGACTGACTCAAAAAGAAATTCCAAAATAGGAATTTAAATAGCATCATTACTGGTTTAAGTGTAGCAAAGGAACTGAATCTGACAAATGAAAGTATTTATGTTTTAAAATATTCTCCTTTATAGTCACACTTTTAAAGCAATACATCAGGTTCCCATATTTTAGAATTATAATTCTTTTTTTTCTGATCAACATTTATTCAAGAAAAATGGTTGAATCTTAGTAAGATCAGTGAGCTTTGTCATGTACTTGCTCTATTCACAACCCTTAACCCCAATTCCACTGTAACCTTGAAAACCAAGAGCCCCTGTAATTACAATTTTTAACTATCATCACTTACCTGATTTCATCATTAAGTTTAAAGTTCTGTGCCATGGTAACTCTATTGAAATTCAGGCAATTTTAAATGACAAATGAGTTTCATTTAGGTTGGTAATAGCTCTGGTACTAAAGGTTGTGGAGGTTTCTAATGTTTACGTAACCTGTTTAGTATTCAATCTCTCTTCCAAGAGACTCTTCCTAAGATTCCTGTCATCATTTACCCAGAACATCTACAACCTCGGACATCAGATTTTTAAAGGGCTTTATGTGAACTATGGTATTATAATTTTTCTAAGCATTTAAAAAAGGATAACAAAATTATGTAATAATTGTGTTCAGAAAAATAAGTCAGGAAAAGTTGATGGTATTCATTAGGTTTTAACTAAATGGAGCAGTTCCTTATATCACTTGTATAGTAAGGAAATAAAACACTAACTTAATGTGTATTCAGTTTAAATGGTTCTGTATTTTTAAATTGCCAAGAGAAATAAAGAACTTTGTACATTTGAAGATTTTTTTTTTCCAGCAGCTTTTCATCTTCAGTGTCTTAATGTGGAATTCAACCCTCACCAGAAAAGGAAGTTGACAAAAACAACCTTTATAGCACAAACACTTTTTTTAATGAATAATGGTAGCCTAAAATGTAATATTTTTATAAGGTATTATAATACTGTTTTGTGGATAATTGAAATAAAAATTCTCATTGAATCACCCATTTATCTTTCCAGCCACTATTCATATTTTCTCATCAGTTTTTTAAAAAATTGGTATTTATAGCATATTCTGAATTTGTTCTTCCATTAGGAAAAAAGTGTTCAGTTATAACTCTTGAGCAGAGTTGAATCAATTCTTTATTAAATTCAGATCATTATTGAACTCATTCTGTGTGTTTAATCCCATGTCAGGTGAGTGACATTTTTATAAGTTTTTTGTCTTTTGGTTTTTTTTAATTATACCAGCAACTACAGTTAAATGTATTGTACAACAAAACCTAGGTAATTTGAGTGAAGCTATTCACAGTGAATGTGTGTGAAGGATATAAAATAAAATGACCACTTACTTAATTTTCTAAAAATGAAAAATATGTGAGCCTTACTTCTGTGTGTGTTTTACTCTTCTATTATAGGTATAATGAAAATAAAATTATACTAAATTATGAATGGCCAATCTAAAGCATTTATTTCCAATAAGGTAATATCATTTTCTTTTACTATTATCTAAAATAATCAGCTTTGTTTTTCCCTGATGATTTCAGAACAGTACATTTAACCAACAAAAACATCATTTAGTAAACATTTGTTTAGTATTTTTATACAGTGTAGTAATAGTTCCTCAGTTTAAGAATGTTTTTCTAGTTTGCTGTTTGCCTTTTAATTTTACATGTAATTTTTTCTCAATTAAGTTGTACATTTGTATGTTATAAAATCTCCTTTATTATACTTAAAAAGTCTTTTGCATCCCAAGATTAAATAATCATCTTCTCTGTTATATTTTATGCTTTCCTTTTTTACATTTCTCTTTAAGTTATCTTTATCTTTTAAGTTATCTAGGTATAAAACGTGATTTAAGGGTCTAGCGTAATTTTGTCCCATATAGTTAATTTTCCCAGCACCATTTATTGGTTAATCCGTTCCCATCCCATTAGTTTGGGTTCTTTACTTTTATTATGCACATACCTACACATACCAGCTTTGTTCAATTAACTTGCTATTCTTCCATCAAAATAACACTTTGAATTGCCAGTCACCTGATAATGCATTTTAATAATTGAACAAGTTGTCTTTGGTATTCCTTTTTTGAGGCAAATTCTTGATGAAGTTGAGACCTTATTTTTCATATTACCCAAAAATTCAAGTGATGTTTAGGTTTACATTATGCTTATAACTTGGTAAGAATTAACATCTTTAAAATCCATCTTCCTAGCCCATTTATGCAAATCTTCATTTACATCTCTTAGTAAAGTTCTTCTCTAAGACTTTTCTCTGTGGAATTGAAAGCTGAGTTTCATCTCATCTCATTATACTGCTCTAAAGATGTCACCCCAGTCACTGCTGAAGACCTCTGGGGTCTCCACTGGGGAGACCCACTTTGTTACAAAAGAAACCAACTTGTAGACATGAGAATTGTGCCCCAGTAGCATTTGTTTCCCTAAAATCAGCTCTTCTCCAGCCCTTCCTCCAGTTTTTCCTTTTTTTTTTTTTTTTTTTTTTGTTTAAATGGCATCAAGTTGCGTTTCTGTCACCAGCAACCACAGTCCTGATTAACGTTCAAATTGTCAAAGCAGAAAGGAATACTTATTAAAGTAAGCCGCTCATATATCGCTTCATCTGTTGGCCCTTCCACATCCACTCTGCTGACTGGATTCCCTCATTTTGGAGTCCTTTTGAGGTACGCAAGAGATGAGCTCTAGCAGAAAATGGGAGGAAACCGACAAGGTCAAAGTATTTCCCTATTTCCTCCTTTCGAGGTTGGATTGCCTATGTCCTTCAACCAAAGGTTCCTTTCAGTTATACCTCTTTTTTCTTTTGGGGGAGTGATAACAGCTCTCATCCCTTATCTTTTCTGTTTAGGGGTAGGGTGCTTCTAATTTTGGTTACTGCATTAATCCTGTGATTCCCCTATCCCGCCTGCCCTTTTGTAAATATCTTTGATTCTTCTTAATTTGTGCTGTTTCCAGCTGGGACTCTGACTGATATTCCTTGTGCTACTAATAACTATCAGTAGAAAATAACAAACTTACATTATTGCATCAAAGTGACAGTTTATACAAAATAGTAACATTATTGGTAACAGCAACTTACAATATTAAGTGTAAAATTACTGTAAGACCTTATTAACCAGAGAGACCTCTTTAATTGAGGTATAGTTAACAGACAACATGTTTCAGATGTACAGTATAATGATTTAGTATTTGTATATTTTGTGAAATCATAGTAAGTCTAGTAACATCTGTCAACATATGTAGTTACAAAATATTTTTTCTTCTGATCAGAACTTTGAAGATCTCATAACAACTCTCAAATATGCAATGTGGTATTAACTATTGTTGCCAAGCTGAACATTACATCCTGATGACTTATTTTATAACTGGAAGTTTGTATCTTTTGACTTTCCTCACCCATTTCTATTCCCCACCTCTGGCAACCACCTGTCTGTTCTCTGTATCTGAGCTTGGTTTATTTATTTGCTTTTTTGGTTCCACCTATAAGTAATATCACATAGTATTTCTCTTCGTCTGACTTATTTCACTTAACATAATACCCTCAAGGCCCATCCATGTTGTCTTGACTAGAAAAATGTCTTTCATTCCTTTGAGAGAATAACATTCCATTATATATACACACATTTTATTTATCCATTCATCCATCAATGGACACAGGTTGTTTCCATATCTTGGTTATTCTAAATGCTGCAATGAATATAGGAATGCATATACTTTTTGTGTGTGTTAATGCTTTTATTTTCTTCAGATAAATACCCAGAAGTGTAATTGCTGGGTCGTATGATAGTTCTGGTTTGTTTTTGTTTTTGTTTTTGTTTTTTAAGATTTTATTTATTTATGACAGAGAGAGATAGTGAGAAAGGGAACACAAGCACAAGGGAGCTGGAGAGGAAGAAGCAGGCTCCCCGCTGAGCAGAGAGTCCTGATGTGGGGCTCGATCCCAGGACCCTGGGATCATGACCTAAGCCCAAGGCAGATGCCCAACGACTGAACCATCCAGGTGCCCCGGTAGTTCTGTTTTTAATTTTTTGAGGCACCTCAAATTTTGAGGCACCAAAAAATCCCATAGTGGCTGCACCAACTTACATTCCCACAAACAGTGTATAAGGGTTCCCTTTTCTCCACATCCTTGCCAACACTCGTTACTTTTTGTCTTATTGTTAGTAGCTATTTTATCAGGTGTGAGGTGATGTCTCATGCTTTCATTTGCCATTTCTCTGATGATTAGTGATGTAAAGCATCTTTTCATGTGCTTAATGGCTCTCTCTCTCTCTCTCTCTCTCGCTCTATATATATCTTCTTTGGAAAAAAATGACTATTCAGAATTACCCTTTTTAATTAGATTATTTGTGGGTTTTTTTTGTTTTGTTATTAAGTTGTAAGATTTCTTGGGGCGCCTGGGTGGCTCAGCTGCTAAGCGTCTGCCTTAGGCTCAGATCATGATCCCACAGTCCTGGGATAGAGCCCCGCATTGGGCTCCCTGCTCGGGAAGCCTGCTTCTCCCTGTCACACTCCCCTTGCTTGTGTTCCCTCTCTTGCTGTCTCTCTCTCTCTGTCATATAAAAAAATAAAATCTTTTAAAAAGGGATGCCTGGGTGGTTCAGTCGGTTAAACATCTGCCTTCAGCTCAAGTCATGATCTCAGGGTCCTGGGATTGAGTCCCACATCAGGCTCCCTGCTCGGTGGGGGGAGCGTGCTTCTTCCTCTCCTTCCCACTTATGCTCTCTTGCTATCTCTGTCTCTCTCTCTCAAATAACATTTTGGGGAAAAAAAAGTTGTAGGATTTCTTTAGGTTTTGGATATTAATCTCTTATTGGATATATGACTATGCAGGGCTCAATCCCAGGACCCTGGGATCATGACCTGAGCCGAAGGCAGATGCTTAACTGATTGAGGCACCCAGGTGCCCTCAGATATTTTTCTTTTATTAATTATAGTTTATTTCTGTTTTGGTCAAAGAACATTCTTTTTATAATTTTAGCCTTCTTAAGTGTATTAATTATATTAAAATTCTGTTTTGTTGCCCAGAATATTCACCTTGGTGAATGTTCTACGAGTACTTGAAAATATTACGCATCTTGCTTTTGTTAGCTGGAGTTTTCAGAAAAAGGGTCAGTTTGGTCAGGTCAATTGTGTTGCTTAATCTTTTGTATTCATATTGCTTTTCTGCCTATTCTGTCTATCAATTACTGAGAGGAATGTTAGAATCCTTAACTATACTGGTTGATTTTTCTACTTTTCCTTTTAGTTCAGGCTGTTTATGTATTATGAAGCCCTTATTAGGTCCATTCCCATTTAGGAATGTTGTGCTCATGATAAATTGACCATTTTATTGTCATTAAATGTCTCTCTTTATCCCTGGTAATATTCTTTAGCTAAAACTGAATTTCCATCTAGTATCATTTCCCTTCTCCTTAAGAGCTCCTTTTAATATTTCTAGGTGCACAGATCTGGTAACACTGCATTTAAAAGTTTTGACTTCTTTTTTGAAATATATTTTAGCTCAGTTAAGAATTCTTGATTGACAGTTTTCTGTAGTACTTTACAGAAGTTTCTTCACTGTCTTCTAACTTGGATTATTTCTGTCAAAAATTCTGTTGTTCTCAACTTCACTCTTCTATATGTAAGGGGTTTTTTTCTCCCCCTCTGTATTTTAAAAATATAGTCTCTCTATTCTTAGTTTTCAACAGTTTATTTATGATATGCCTTTGCACAACTTTTTTTTTTTTTTTAAGATTTTATTTATTTGACAGAGAGAGAGATCACAAGTAGAGAAAGAGAGAGAGAGAGAGAGGAGGAGGCAGGCTCCCTGCCTACCAGAGAGCCTGATGTGGGACTTAATCCCAGAACCCTGAGATCAGGACCTGAGCTGAAGGCAGAGGCTTACACTGAGCCACCCAGGCAGCCCTTTGCACAACTTTCTTAAAGATTATTCTACTTAGGGTTCTTTGAGATTCCTAATTCAGTGGGTTTACAGTTTTATCAAAGTTGGAAAATTTGGGCCTATTATTTCTCAACTTTTTTTTTTTAAAGATTTTATTTTATTTATTTGACAAACAGATTACAAGTAGGTGGAGGGGCAGGCAGAGAGAGAGAGGAGGAAGCAGGCTCCCTGCTGAGCAGAGAGCCCAATTCGGGGCTCGATCCCAGGACCCTGGGATCATGACCCGAGCTGAAGGCAGAGGCTTTAACTCACTGAGCCACCCAGGCGCCCCACAACTTGTTTTTTTTATTCACTTATTCTGGGACTTCAGTTACATGTATGTCAGGCCATTTAATATTGTCTCATGGGTCATGGTTGCTTTATTTTTTTTTTTTTCCTGTTTAATCTTTGTGCTTCATTCTGGATAGTTTCTTTTGCTTTGTCTTCATATTCACTAATCTTTTCTCTTTGTAATGTCTATTCTTTCAATCCCATGCAGTATATGTTTTTTATCTCAGAAATTCTAGCTTTAATTTTTTTTTTTTTTATGTCTTTCATGTCTCTCTTCATTATGCTTACATTTCCCTCTACCATCTTGAAGATTTTTTATCTGGATGTTAGGACTATTGGGTCGGTTTTTATTATTTTATTAAACTTTCTCCTGTATGGACTATGTGTTTCTATTTTTATATATGCCTGGTGATTTGATTTTGTGCTAAACACTGTACATTACAGTTTTGGGTTGCTGAAATTTTTTAAAAATTATTTTAAATAATGTTGAATGTTGATTTCCTGCTCATTTTCTGATCTGGCTGGTGGGGTCAGGAATTATTCTAAGCCCTGTTCAACCTCTAGGGATTGTTTTGTCTATTCCTTACTTGGAAACAGTTGACTCCTTTCAAGATTTGCATTAAAGGTCTGTTAGGTGCAAAGCAATCTTTAATCTTAGAAGACTTTATCTCTACCTTGCTGAGGATTCTACCTAATGTTCCATGTATTGTTGCCAAGAATAGACAATTAGGAACATGTAACTATTTCTAACCCTGTGCAACTGCCAATATATATATATATATATTTTTTTAAAGATTTTATTTGAGAGAGAGCATACGAGATAGCATGAGCAGGGGAAGGGGAGAGGGAGAAGCAGACTCTCTGTTGAGCCTGATGTGATAAGGGGCTCAGTTCTAGGATCCTGAGATCATGACCTGAGCCAAAGGCAGACGCTTAACTGACTTGAGTTACCCAGGTGCCCCGGGCCAAGGTTTTCTTGCCTGTTCCTTTCTAGCGGCTCTTTCAAATTTGAGTAGTTTTCTCTTATTCATGTGTCTATCAGTGCTCACCCAAATATTTGAAGGGGTCTTTCTATTCTCTGCCTTTCAGATTATAGCCACATTGGCCTCTGCTAATACAAATAAACACTCATTTTTGTCTCCTCAACTCAATAACACTGCAGGGCTCTGTTTGGCTCCCCCCCCCCGCCCGTGCCCCTTGCACTGTAACCTATAGATAGTGAGTTGGTACAATTGCTCTCTCCAAGATCAATCTTGGTCCATGTCTGAAGTCCTTTCAAATATTTGAGCTAGTTTTCTGGCTAAGATGGTAGTATAAATCCTGTCCTTGTTACTTTATTTTTCCTAGAAGTAACAGAGCTATTAATTGTAGTGATTTTTTTTTTAGGGCCATTAATTAGAGGGCAACATTTGGAATGGGTGGGTAGGCCTTCCCTGGTATAATAAGCTGATAACAGTACTAACAGTTTTCCAAACAAAGTTCACAGTTTGCTTTGGGAGAGTCCTAGATGGAATCTGGGGGTTGGTGAGGAAAGCAAGCAGATCCTAAAGTAAACCCTAAAGTAAAAGTAAAAGATCCTAAAGTAAACCACAAGGGCAACAGAAAATGGAGTCGTTTATTCTGAAATGTACCCCTGGGATCCAGCCCTGAACTGATTTTGAAAGGTCAGAAGGGACACAAGCCACCTCACCTAGAAGAAAAGTTACACACATGTGGGGCCATTTGTCCCTCTCTTCCACAACCACCAAACACAGGGTGTCAAGTCCTAGCTTCCCAGAAAGACAGAATGTTATGCTCAACAATAAATATTAATGGATATATGAACACTAATGTGAAGAAAACCACCATAAAGGAAAGAAATCAACAACCAAAAAGTAACACCTAAGGAACCAAGCTTAATGGAGGCAACTAATGAAAACTTTGTTTTGAGATGTTTCAGCCATTTTTTTCAAAAGGTATGAAGGTACACTAGTCTCCTCATCTGTGGTTTTGCTTTCCCTGATTTCAGTCGCCTGTGGTTAGCCTGCTGACCAGAAAGAGATGGTCTTCCTGATGAATTCTCAGAAGTTCAGTAGCCTAACACTGAGAATTTGCCTAGTCATTCACCTCATGTCATCATGTAGACATTTTATCTCACAGCATCACAAGGAGGGTGAGTACAGTACAAAAAGATTTTTTTTTTAAGATTTTATTTATTCAATTGACAGCACAGGTAGGCAGAGAGAGAGGGAAAAGCAGGCTCCTCGCCACGCAGAGAGCCCGATGTGGGTCTCAGTCCCAGGACCCTGAGACCAGGACCCGAGCCAAAGGCAAAGGCTTAACGCACTGAGCCACCCAGGCACCCCTACAAAAAGATTTTTTGAGAGACCACAGTCACTTAACTTTTATTTAGTATATTGATATAATTGTTTTGTTATTGTTCATCTCTTACTGTGCCTAATTTATAAATTAAACTATCATAGGTATGTATGTATAAAAAAAAAAACAGTATATCTTAAGATTTGGTACTAAGTGCGGTTTCAGTCATTCACGGTGGGGGTGGGAGTGGTCGTGGAATGTGACCCCTGCTGATAAGAGGGGACAACTGTATTATGAAAAGAAAATTTGGAAGTTTAAAATGGAATGAAAAAAACCCTCAACACCAAAGGAAAAAAATTGGGCTAAGTAGAACATAGTTGGAGATCAAATCTGAGTTGGAATAATAAGCCAAAAATATACCCAGAATTCAGTACAAAAGAACAGAGTAAAAAAAAATTTTTTTAAGCGTGGATAATAGATGGAGAAGTTCAGTATCAATCCAGTTAAGTTCCAGATGGGGGGAAAAAAAAAACCCCAAAAGAATGAAGGAGAACTTATGAAAGAAATAGAGAAAAAATTTAAAGAAAAATATATTGCTTCTGGTTGAAAGGATCCCTCAATTGTAGAAGAGAATTAATTTTTTTAATTAATCATAAACACAAATAGTGTATTTTAAAGCCATAAAGAGAACATCCAACCTTTATCTAGAGGGGGTTGAAACCCCAGCTTATTTAAAGAACGGAACTCAGGGGTGCCTGGGTGGCTCAGTAGGGTAAGCATTGGACTCTGGATTTCAGCTCAGGTCATGATCTCAGGGCTGTGAGATGGAGCCCCATGTCCGGCTCCACACCCAAGGTGGAGCCTGCTTAAGCTTCTCTCCCTCTCCCTTTGCCCTTCCCACACTCCTCTCTTCCTTTGCGGGGGGGGTTGGGGGGGGGGGGGGGGGGGGGGGGGTACTTAACCTTAAGTATTAATTTGAACTAAGACTTTTATATAATAAAACCAGCATTCAAATCCAGAAGAAAAAGACATCTTCAGAATACAAAGTACTCAGAATTTATTAACCAAGCCACAGACCCATTCTGAAAAAGTAAATTGAGCATATATTCCAGACACACACACACACACACAGTGGGTAGAAGAGCAGGACAGGGAAAGAAAGTCTCTTTCATATTAACATTTGAATTTCATACTTCCCTTGGAAAATGAGAACATAAGCAATCCAGGGCTCTGATTCCCACTGGACTACTATAAGCTGGAGTTAACTGGCTACTGCTTTCAAAGAGTTAAGGTCCTTAGCTGCTGTCCCAGTGGCCTATTACTTCACTCCCTATTTGCTGTTGGTGCCCACCCAGCCTCAACAGGCATTTGAGCTGACCTTCTAAGCCTTAAACCTAAGGAATTCATCCAGCAGGGTTATATGCATCCTTGAGGAGCAGAGGTGATGTGGGCATCCCTGAAAATATCCCTGCCATACCCACAGAAACATATTGATAGAACAACATCTATAGCAGTGCTTCCCGAACATTTCATTTATTCTTCAAAGCATTCCCCAAAAGTAGGAACTGAAAGGGGATGTGCTGTCCTTCAAAGCCAAGGATCAATGTGCCTTCTAATCCATAGCTTCCACCAAGTTCCCCCTTAAACAGTCCTTGTAGTCCAGAAGACGCCGCCCAGGATTGGCAGCCGGAACACTCCGCCACTTAACTTGCTGTGTGGCCTCAAACAAGTCACTTGATCTCTCTGAATCTCATTTCTACCAATAAAATGAAAATGACCTTGCAGAGCTGGACGTTTAAGAGTTAATGTATTTAAACCACTCTGCCTCGGAAGGGGTGTAATAAATGGTGACTTGCTTAATTTATCAGGTGACAAACGGGCTGAGGTCATTTAAAGACACCTAGGATTTTCTAGCTTCCCCTCCGGGCTGCGCCGGCTTTAACTCCGATCAGTAGTGGAGCCCGTGGCCCAACTGAGCTATGGGGCGATAGAATTTTGTTCAGATCCCGCTCCTTCCTCTTGGACGCGGCTCCCGGGAAGGTTACTTCTCGAGTTTCCAGTCCCGGCGGGGTTGGGTCCCGACAAAACGCCCACGCAGCGCGGAACACCTCCCACCCCCAATCTCGGGTCCACCGCGTCCCGCAGCGAATCCGCGCCAGGGCCGTGCCGGGCAGCACGGGGTTGCAGACGCCGCGGGAACCGCCCCGTGCGACGGGGGGAGCCGTCCGGTGGAGCCCGGAGCCCGGCCTGCTCCTCGAGTCCCGTTGAGTCCTAGTGCACGGCGGGCGGCCAATCAGCGCCCGCCGGGCCGGGCTCTGCCCCTCCCGCCGCGCACAGGGTCCGGAGCGGAGCGGGCGGCGCGGGCAGCTCGAGCTGTGCGGCAACATGGTGCGTGGCCGCATCTCCAGGCTCTCGGTGCGCGACGTGCGCTTCCCCACGTCGCTGGAGCGCCACGGCTCCGACGCCATGGTAAGCGCTGAGCGACTGCCCGGTGCCTCTTGCCGCGGACGTCCAGGCCCACGTAGGCGCAGGGAGTCCAGCGGGTCCCGGAGTTTCCCCACTTTTGCCGAGGAGGAGGCCGGGAAGGGGACGGAAAGTAAAAGTAACCCAAAATTATCCACAACTCCTGGGCTTACCCCCCGCCCCTTTGTTGACGTTTTGCGCTTCCTGTTGTTACATTTATGATTCGTATTTTGCTGGAAATGGTAGATGCGTAATGTGCAACACCAGCGAAATGCTCTTGTTGGATCCCCACCGATGAAAGCCTAGAACACCTGCTGGCTTCTGCTGCACCGAAACCTTGGTGGGGTTTGTGGTGGTGGGCTTGGCTGTTCTGGGTGAGGATCCTGCCTCCCCTACAACTTGCTGTGTGACCTAGAGAAGACGCTAACCTCTCTGGGCATCTTGGGCCTGTCTTTGAAATGGAGTCGCACTCTGGCTGGGAAACCAGACAAGCCCGTAGTAATTCTGAGGCATGTGAGGGGGCTCTCATGAAATTACCTGAAAACGTTGTTAGAAAGGGTTTGTCACTGTAGAGAGTTATGCAAGTACCCGTCTTTGGAGAAGTTGTAAAACTACAGCCTTCTGTCTAAATACTGAAGGGCATGTTTGCTTATTGACCGTGTTTGGAGGGAAACCCTCCATCCCTACCAGGGTCCCTGCAGTGGTTCTCAAATATAGGAAGGAGCTCTATACTGAGTCTCCCCGAGGGCTGTCGTCCACTGGATTCTCATTGCCCTCAGTCCACCGAGGAGAAAAATTTGCATGGGTCTGTAAGGAATGTGTGCACACATGGGGGGAAGTGAGAAACATCTATGTTAGGATGATACTTACCTCTTACCTGTGTGGAGGGAGGGGAATGAGTACCAGAGGACTCTAGTATACCCTCTAATGTTGTGCTTCCTACGTGGGAAGGTGATATCATTACATTCATTACCCATGCTCTTTGGGTACTTGAAATATTTTTTTTTAAAGATAGGTCTCTCGTGGAAAATGCTGACTAAACAAATTATTATGTTTAAAAGTATGTCCTTTATTCTGAGATGAAGTTATTCCCGCTTTTTAAAATCTTTGTGTTCCTTCTTATGTTAAATGACTTTAAAAACACCCAGTTTGGCAATCCTTTGTGGATCTCCAAATGTTTGAAATTTCACTGGCTTGTAAAAAATCAAACAATTGCTCTAATGCAACCACTTTGGCTCTCTGAAGTGTAGCAGCTGTGGGTTAAACAACTCACTCTCTTAAGCCTTGGTTTTCCTTTTTCTTCCATTTTTAAAATTTAAATTCAATTAATTAACATATAATGTATTATTGGTTTCAGAGGTCAGTGATTCATCAGTCTTATATAACACCCAGTGCTCATTATATCATGTGCCCTCCTTAATGTCCATCACCCAGTTACCCTTTCCCCCAGCTCCCTCCCCTCCAGCAACCCTCAGGTAGTTTACTGTGATTAAGAGTCTCTTATGGTTTGTCTCCCTCTCTGGTTTTTTTTCCTCTCTTTCCCTTATGATCCTTTGTTTTGTTTCTTAAATTACACATATCAGTGAGATCATATGATAATTGTCTTTCTCTGATTGACTTATTTCACTCAGTGTAATACCCTCTAGTTCCATCCATGTCCTTGCGAGTGACATTTTAATTTTTTATAATTTTTTATAACTTTTTATAATTTTTTATAAATTTTTTATAATTTTTTAATTTTTTATAGCTGAGTATATTCCATTGTGTATATATGCCTACTATAACCATTCATCTGCCGATGGACATCAGGCTCTTTCCAAGGCCTCAGTTTTCTTATCGGTGACATGGGTATAATAATATCTGCTTTATGTAATAAACGAGATGCTCGTAAGGTGCCTGATACAGAGAAAGCCATCAGAAAGTATTATCTGTAATTACTGTTTACATATGAGAAAACTGAAGTAGAAGGGGCTGTGGCCTAGATTTTTCGCTGCTTTGAATTTGTGAAGTGTTGAAGTAGCCTGGTTTTAAGTAGAGTAATTTAAGAACTGGAATTTGTCTCTGGGTCTAAGTTGTTTATGACCTCTGGATCAAGAGAGATTCTCTGATACCTGTGTTACAAACTCATAAATACTTAAGTATTTATCTTCCAGAGATATGGGGTGTGTTGTGTGCTGATTCTCATGTGCCTTCTTATTAGAATGTGCTGCTTTGCAGTTCCTGGGTTATTGCTTTCGAGTCCTCACGGCATGCTGAACTCAGCAATTCAGCTCTGTTCAGCACTTACAAACAGAGGAGCCTTCCTGATCAGAAGAAGCAGGATATTTTCATGAAGGAGCCCTGAAACTGTCCCCCAACCTGTTAAAAGTAAAGGATTCCAGCTGTGATTTTTTTTTTTTTTTTTTTTTTTATTTATTTGACAGAGAGATCACAAGCAGGCAGAGAGGCAGGCAGAGAGAGAGGAGGAAGCAGGCTCCCTGCTGAGCAGAGAGCCCGATGCAGGGCTCGATCCCAGGACCCTGAGATCATGACCTGAGCCGAAGGCAGCGGCTTAACCCACTGAGCCACCCAGGCGCCCCGAGCTGTGATTTTTTTTTAATTGGCCTTTTAGAAAATGTGGAGCACTCAGGCCTGCATTATAAGTTGCTTGCTTGTCGAGACACTCATCAAGGTTCCAGAGAGTTCCAGGGCTGTGGGCTCATAGCCCAGCTCCAGCTGACACATGCCACAACCACCACCACTTCCCAGCCTATACTTTTCTTCTTTCCCCATTGTCTGCTGAGCTCCCGGGAGTGGCTATGCAACCAGACTGCTCTCCCGCTCCTCCAGCTCCCAGTCCCACACCCCCCCCCAGCACTTGGAAAACTGCCCACTACATCATGGAGAAGACTGAAAACAAATGCACCCTGGGCCCCATCTCCACCCGTCAGTCTCCAAACTAACCCCCATGTTTCCCTTTATTCTGTGAGTCCTATCCTTCTCCCAAAAGAATCCGTTCTGCTGTGTCCCCATCCCCACCCTATCCGTTCTGCTGTGTCCCCATCCCCACCCTTCTTGACTGCAGAGGCCCCATTCTCATCCCCTGTATCTCCAGTATTTTCTTCCTCAGTTTCTTTTCCCACTGGTTCCTTTTCTATCACATATAGACAGGGATTTGCATTTTGGAATCACCTCTTGACCCTAACACCTCTCTTCTGCCTTCTGTGTCTGCTCCTTCCCCACCAAACACTAAATCACTGGTTCATCCCTGTTGCCTCCAACCTTTACACTTCCTTCCTTCCTTTACAGTACTTCCTTCCTCCTTCATCTGAAATGAACTTCTGTCTCCGTCTTTCTTTGGGACAGACTGTTATTTCTGCTTCCAGGGTCCTTTCTCAGGGTCTGCGTGTCATGTTGTTGGCTGCCTCCTCTTCCAGCCATTGCTCTACACCCTGGCTGGCTGCTGCTGCTTCCTTTACTGACCCTGCTTCTTCCTTCTGCAAGGCTCAGGCCCCAAGGGCCCTACTGTCTCATGCTTCTCCCAGTAAGACCCTCTCTGTGTGTACAGCTTCAGTGCCCACTTGTATGCCAGTGATTCCAGATCTCTTTCTGAATCTTGCCTCTTAGGAGCCCAGGGCCGAACCAGGCTGTCACCAACCCTTAAATACACTCCAGTCTTTCCCTTTTCTGTGTCTTCACTGTCACTGTCACCAAAGGTGATTCTTCCGTCCCAGTCCTTCATGCCCTCTCCCACTACTGAACAGCTCCCCATCCTGGACCAACCACCTCAGATTCTAATTTCATCATAAAGCCTCCTCCAGCTTCAAATCCATGCCACTAATAGTGCCCCCTGCCTGGCTTCCATAGTTTGTATTTCTCCCAGAGACTTACCACATCCTGCCTCTTATTATTAGAGCTTCTGTAACCATGGCTTTTAAACTGTAATATTCTTTTTTTTTTTTTTTTTTGAGATTTTATTTACTTATTTGAGAGAGAGAGCATGAACAAATGGAAGGGCAGAGGGAGAGGGATAAGCAGGTTCCCACTGAGCAGGGAGCCTGACAGGGGGCTCAGTCCCAGGACTCTGAGATCATGACCTGAGCTAAAGGCAGACACCCAGCCGACTGAGCCACCCAGGCGCCCCGGAAACTGAGTTTAAAGAGACAATTTAAATCCCTATACCCAGGGAAAGGGAAGAGGCAAACATGGTAGGCAGGCGGCCTTTGTCTGGCATCAGAGCCTCGTGGAGGGCATTCAGTGTGAAGGGTTCCTGGGTACCGGCTACGTATCAGAAGTTGTGCAAGTTGCTGGGGGAGCACAGATACATTTTCCCTTAAGAAAGTTGTAGTTTAGGGGCAACTGAGTGGCTCATTGGGCTGGGCATCTGCCTTCAGCTCAAGTCATGATCTCAGGGTCCTGGGATTGAGCCCCCCGAGAGTCTGCTGCTCTCCTACTGCCCTTCCCCACCCCCAGCTCATGCTCTCTTTCTCTCTCTCTTACCTGTTCTCTCTCAAATAAATAAAATCTTTAAAAAAAAAAAAAAACAACTCAGTTTTCTTATCTCTCAGGTAGGGATAATTAGCACCTACTTTGTGATATTGTTGTGAGGGTTAAATTAAATCAAGTAGCTTTTAAAATAGTGTGCCAGAGCAACAAATGTTATATAGTAATAATAATAATAATAATAATAACAATAAAAACCGTAATAAATTTTCACCGCCCGATGCAAAATCCGACACTAGCTGCATCTTATGCCCCGTGCCGTCCCTTGTCCATCCCCATGTCTCTGTCCCCGGCTTCCTCTTTGCTTGCTCCCTTACTCTTCAGGGTGCTTCTCACTGACCACACAGTAGTCCTCACCTGCTTCTTGTGTGTTGGCTTCTTCTCCCCACTGTAAGAGAAATTTCTAGACACAGACTGGTTTTTTCACTTCTGCCTCCCCCCGTCAACAGGTACTGTTGAGTTTCATCACAGTCAGTCAGTAAACACTTACCAAAATACCATTTGATAGTAGCAAGTTTAAAAAAAGAACAAAACAAAAGATGGGCTAATTTGTCCTGAGGTTTTAATTCCTTGCGTTCCCCCAGTGATCTCCTCTGAACCGGGCACCATTGTCTTTTGAGCCCTGCTACGGGCTGCAGCGAAGAAAAGTCCAGTTTTCTGTGAGGCACTCTGAAGCCTTGGCTGCTTCCATTTGAGGCTGCTTGTGAATGCAGCTCTGTTCAGAGAGCTGGCAGAGGTAGCTTGGGCAAAAACTCCTGGATTACAATCTGAGCTTATCATCAGAGGAGGCATAATTGCAAATTGGCACTAAAAATGTATACATTGCCCTCGTTGAAATTATATGAATCTGTCAGGAGGACTTTCCCTTTGTCCATTCAGAACTCCTCCATTTTGGGGGGGGGTGCCCCAAGGCTTGCATTAGACTGGAGCTCTTCACGCACATTCCCTGTTGTGTTTTCTCTTCGTATGTGATGCTCTGAGGTGTATCTTTGGGTTTCTCATGTTTGCGTTGTGGGGTGGGGTGCATATTTCCCACAGCACACAGACCCTGACTACTCGGCTGCCTATGTCATCTTAGAGACGGATGCGGAAGACGGGCTCAAGGGGTATGGGCTTACCTTCACTCTGGGAAAAGGCACAGAAGTTGGTGAGTGGAATGTTCTTACAAGGTTCTAGAATGCTTCATTTTCACTTAGATTCCAATTGTGACCTTACTTTTCTCTGTATTTATACTGCTCAGGGTGAGTAAAAAGAGCATTTTGTGGTTTATTTGTTTCATGGGGAGAAATGAAATAGTGGCAGGACTTGGCCCTTCTCCTCGCAGGGGTCGATGGACTGTGGGCATATCCGTGAATCTTGGCCTATTTCTCTGACTGAGAAAGGCAGGTGGCCAGGGATATGACATAGACAGACGGGCAGTGGTCCTCATGGCGGAAAGGCCTCTGGCTGCCCAGGTTCAGAGCTGTCATCTGGGCAAAGCAGGTTTGCATTGAGCTATGAGTGCAGTTCTTCTCTCAGAATTGGGGAGAGCTTAGTGGGGGTCTTGAGGCCCCTCGTTTTCTTGATAAAGAGACTGAGGCCCAGAGAGCTGCTTAGCTAGCCCCTCCCTGAAGTGTTTTCTTTCCACATTTTTTAAAAAAGATTTTTTTTATTTATTTGAAAGAGAGAGAGAGCACAGAGGGAGAGGCAGACTCCCCACTGAGCAAGGAGCCTGATGCGGGGTTCCATCCCAGGACTCCAGGGTCATGACCTGAGCCGAAGGCGGCCGCTTAACTGACTGAGTCACCCAGGTGCCCCTCTTTCCTCAACGTTTAAATACAAATGATCTCTTTGATTTTTGTTTTGAAATACTTAATCCATGTACAAGATACAAAATTCAAAAAGTACAAAAGGTGACCTTTGCCAGATCAGTTTCTATGGATCATGAGGGTCTGAAGCCAAATGATGACAGTTGAGGTGTGAAGATCTAAGAAGGAAGGAAACGGTTTCTCTAAATTTGGTGGTGATGCAATACCTCTCCCTGTCAGCTGTTTGCACTGTCCGCTCTCCCTTAGATGTAAAGTAGAAGTCTTCGGTCCACTGAAAGATTTTAGTATTGTCAAGCAGACGAAAGTTGTGTGTGCACACGTACACACGTGTGTGTACGTGTGTGTGTAAGGACAAGGGAACTTTTCTTGTATTTAAGTGGATGCAAGGTGGCTACTGTCCCACTTTTCACAGGCTGGCCTTCTGTCGTGCCTTCAGCCAGTTCTGTAACAGACTACCTTTGAGGTTTCTCCCATGGGTCAGGCACTGGAGAGAGATTTTAGTGAGACAGACAAAGGAGACAGAATCTCGAGTATATGGAGAAAGAATGCACGAACGTCTCAGGGACATACAGCCATAAAAGAAAGGATCATGCAGCGTGAGAAGGATAGATTTTTCAAAGCTGGCACAGGTTACACAGAGAGAAGTTTAGTTCATTGTCCAGGAGGGTCTTGGGCAGCTTCAGAACAGAGGTGAGCCTTTGAGATTAATCTTAAAGATTATTCCTTGAAGCTAGGAATTTGCCAGGTAGCAGGAGGAAACTCAGCAATGATTCCGTCTCCTTCTCCGTTAAGTCAACCATTTGCTGTTAATGTTTTCCATAAGGCAGTGACTGCTGACCACACTGGGTTTGTGAGCTGTGTGTCAGCTTCTCCGGCACCCGTAATTGTGTCTGGTCTAAGCCAAGTTTATGAAGCTGCCTTCTCTCTATTGTAGACAATATAGGGCGGCCCCCAAAGGTTGCGTAAAACTCAGCAAACTTACAAAATATGTTATGGAACGGGCCTCTGGAACCACTCTATTAATAGCCTAGACTTTGAACTTTGCTAAGTCAGGTGCACAGTAGAGGGACCCCATGTGCTCACTGAGACATGAGATAGGAGACAGGAGGCTCCTCTCCCTGGTTGCTGAGCTCTGTGCTTTGGGGCCTTCACTGACCTCTCTTCCTCCTCCACTCCCAACCCCTCCCAGCTGTCCTGATGGGCATCTCAGCCAGGGATAAATCAATTTCCATCCTCTATGCCTTTAATAAATGGCTCTTTGGCGGTGATATAGTCGGCTTCCGCCTTTTGCCAACCACAACATGAGAGAACCATTTTAACTTTAACCTTCCTCCATATTTCAGGCAATTTACCAGTCTCACTGAATGTGTTACATGGCATTTGCATTAAAGTTGAAAAAAATTCCATTAGTCCATCACAGTTCTTCTGTGCCTTTGTCAGCCTACTTACTTGTTCATTCTTTTATGATCAAAAAAAAAAAAAGTAAAAAATAGTGGTTTCCTCATTACTGTGAAGGCAGTGCTAGTATAGTGTGTGAGAAAGGGAGGGAGGGTTCTAGTTATTGTTTTATGGATAAAATAAAAAAAAAACAGCTTTTAACAGAGGGAAAAAATATGAAGAAAGAAAAATTTCTAAAGAGACAAAAAACAGCTGTAAGGGTTCACACCAGCCCTAAGGTGCAGGAACCCATGGTCATTCATAGGCTTTATTGACTTGTCCTTCCTGGGCTGGACAATCCCAGGGAGTCAGTCAGCAAGGCACTGCCTTCGATGGCCAGTTTTTTCCAGATCAAATTTCTCACCCATGGCAGCAAAGCAAACCTGAAGTAGATTGTCCCATACAACGGATGACCACCAGTACCCGAATTTCTGTCAAATGCACTAAATTTTATTTTATTTTAAAGATTTTATGTGTGTGTGTATGTATGTATGTATGTATGTATTTACTTAATTGGCAGAGAGAGAGAGACAGTGAGAGAGGGAATGTAAGCAGGGGGCGTGGGAGAGGGAGAAGCAGGCCTTTCCACTGAGCAGGGAGCCCGATGGGGGGCTTGATCCCAGGATGCTGGGATCATGACCTGAGCCGAAGATAGACATTTAACAGCTGAGCCACGGAGGTGCCCCCTTTTCATCTGTAATAGTGTGTTATATTGTGAATTCAAGATATTTTCTGTGCTTGATATTAATTAGAAGTTACTTCTTTCTCTTTCTCTTTTTTGTTTTTTTTTTCCCTTTGGTGGTAAGTAAGACCCTTCTTATTTTTTAGGAACAATGAATTAGCAAGGTTTGGTTTTGAAACTGCCTGTACAGACACTTTCCCAAGTGAACAAGAAAATAGATTTGAATATGACATAAACTTTCGTATCTGTGGCTCTGTTTTTCACATGGCAACCATTCAAACTGTGTTTGCTCTACTCAGATGGAGCTATGGATTAACAGCTATTCTACATGGATAGTATTACTTACAAAAAACACAGAAGACATATTCTGGGCAGTTTTTAAAAACAAGTATCTTTTGTATATGAAGTTTCTTTCATAAAACGCCCACATTCGTTTGTAGTGTTTTCATGTCTTAATTTATTGAGTTCATACCAAAACATACTTAAGAATTGATTCCTTACTTAATAGTGGTCTGTGCTGTGAATGCCCTCGCCCACCATGTGCTTAACAAGGACCTCAGGGACATCGTTGGTGACTTCAGAGGTTTCTACAGGCAGCTCACAAGTGACGGGCAGCTCAGATGGGTAAGGGCCACTTTTAAAGAATGCTTCTATAAGTAGTGTTACTAAGGTCTAAGATGTCCTTTGATGGCAACAAATACGAAAACAAACAGGCTTATAATTCTAAGGTCAAACATTGTATTGAGATAAATTAGGGCTTGAACCATTTAGACCGTCAGTGTTTGGAAGTAATTGATTCAGTATAAGACTTGAATCTGTACATATTTGGATCTTGAGAGCCCTATGGACCTCATCTCTACTCCCACTCCTTGAATGGAGAAGTGTTCTAGACCCCCTAGAAGATTAAGTACTGAATAGGCAGCCTTTCTGGAGGAGAGATAGTGTGGGTCGTATTGGAACTAAGAGAGGAAGTTATTAAAGCCAGAAATGTGAATCTTACATTTCTTAACCAAAGTTAAGAAGATAGAGACCAGAGTACTTTCATGTGTAAAGGTCTGTATTTTTTTAAGATTTTATTTATTTATTTGTCAGAGAGAGAGCGAGCACAGGCAGACAGAGTGGCAGGCAGAGGCAGAGGGAGAAGCAGGCTCCCCAGAGAACAAGGAGCCCAATGTGGGACTCGATCCCAGGACACTGGGATCATGACCTGAGCCGAAGGCAGCTGCTTAATCAACTGAGCCACCCAGGTGTCCCTAAAGGTCTGTATTTTGAACCCTAAGTTCAAGGCATGAAAAGAGTGAGGTTCTAGAGAAAGGAGTCTATCCCTCTAAGGTCAGTCCAATAACTGGGTCCTTGCCCTTGTCTCCTGACATCAGCTCTGTCTTTTGCTACCTCTGCTCCAGGTCTTGTCCATGCATGGAGAAAGGCACAAGGGAAGGCACTTGCTGTCTTGCCTTGGATTTCATTTTGAACTTTCTGCAAAGCAAGTTGAATTTGTTTTTCAGGGCATTCCCTTGAAGAAGCTCCTACTGGCCAAATCTGGGACAATTGAAGGATCAAAATAAATATGTTAGTAATGGCTTGTAACTCATGGAATAACATAAGAATCCATGAGTCCATTTAGGTAGTGAACAAGCAACCAGGAAAAGCTTGTCATTATAGTAGAATACAAACTTAATGTAAAAAGACTGGTAATGTTAGACAGTCACTGTATTGCAAATGTTTTAGCCATAACTGATTGAGGCAAGAATCTTCAATGCATGCCCAAATTTGGGGATAATATTAATCTCCCTACTTAGAGAAAATAGTAACCTCACAGTGCAACAACCCAGTGCACCCTGACTTACCTAAGTGCTGAAAGATCATATCCCTAATAAACAACCAAAGTGACATTACTGTCTACTTAAAATTTGTGCCAAAAAAGTATGACCTGAATCCCAGTGATGAAGGAACTCCAGACCAACCCAAATAGAGAGACACTGTTACAAGTCAGCCGTCTTGTGCACTTTAAAAATGTCAACAGCAGCTTGAGAAGAATAAGAGAAATTATTCCAGATAAAAAGAGACTAAAGAGGCAAGACAACCAAATGCAATATGTTAATAAAATATTAAGACAGTTGGCAGAATGTGATTATGGACTGTCTTTTAGACAGTAGTATTCTATCAATGTTCTGTTCCCTGAATTTGATCGTTATACTACTACGGTTATGTGAGAGAAGGTTCTTGTTGTTAGGTCCTACATGCAGAAGTATTTAGGGTTCGAGAAGCATGGTATCTGCAACTTAAATGGTTCAGTAAAATCAATATTATATAATATATGTTCTATTTATATATGTATATGTGTGTATATATAGAGAGAGAGAGAGTGGGGAGGAACGTACAAGAGTTTTTTGTGCTGTTCTTGCAACTTTTCTATAGGTTAGAAACTATTAAAAAAAAAAAAAAAAGCTTAACCCCTACATGAGCCTTTATTGATGCCTTTTAAGTCTTGAAATGTGTCCCTGGCTAGGAGACCTAAATACCTCTCATTTCTAAGAAATGCTGATGTGTTTTGCTTCCTAACCAGATCGGTCCTGAGAAAGGGGTTGTGCATCTGGCTACCGCAGCCGTTCTCAACGCTGTCTGGGACCTGTGGGCCAAGCAGGAGGGAAAGGTAACTCATCAAAGGAGCACTTGCTCTGTGGAAAATCCGACATGTGGCAGAGAGATGAACACTTACTCTATGAGCAACCTTCTAAAGGCAAAAGACCTGCACAGCAGGCCTCCAAAAGAAATATAAAGAATTGTTTGATTCTTTATCTCCCTGGCAGTAGTTAGGAAACTATAGGAGTAGGTTTAAAGGGCAGAGAAAGAAATAGGAGGGCAGCAAAGCTAAGGAGTCAGGAGGCAACATTAGAGACCCCAAGACCTGGGCACGCAGGTGGGCCAGAGGGCAGGTGTTTGAGAGTGGGAATTTTCCTTTTCTTTTAGGGAAAAAAAAAGGCTACTTTACACATGTTTTACAATTCTTTTCTCTTTTTTTCTCTCTCTCTCCCTCTCTCTCTCTTTCTTTCTTTCTTTTTTCTCCAAGCCTCTGTGGAAGTTACTTGTTGACATGGTAAGTATAATGTTGTTATAATGTTAAAGAATTATAATAACATTGTAATGTAAATGAGATGGATTTCACAGATTACTTGCTTTTGGTAATCAGTAAATATATTCACTATTGTCTTTGGGTCACTGTAGTGATAACAAAGCAAAAGCCCACTAGATCCTAGTATTTCTTTTCTGATATTTGAAGTAACAGCTCGCTGTGCTCGCATAGGCAGAGTGGTGCAAGGGAAACACTGAGTTTAGGTCCTGCCTCCCCCACTATGGAGTTTTCACATGTAATGCAAATTCCCTGAGCCTCTGTTTCCTAACTATGAAAAGGGGATTGTCGTCACTTCTCTGAGAACCTCATAGAACTTGTTTAAAGACCAAATAAAGTGCTTCCTAAAGAACAAGAGGTTATTAAGATATTGTTATTATCTTAATAATATGTATGATATATTATTAAGATATTGTCTGGTCATTTTGAATTTAAAAGGAAGTGACAAATCAGACTGTGGTGGTCTCCAACTGTCTGATTTCGGAAGGGAAGGAGCCAAACGCTGAAGATAAGGCACCTCAATGTTTCCTTTTTTCTTGACATGTTTATGGTAGAGCTGAACACCTGGCGGCTGAGGAGGAAAAAAAGTCTGGACAAGTTAAGGGGCATGAGCTTCACACCCAGGCAGACCTGGCTTTTTATCTGGGCTCTATGACTTCCTGGCGGGTTGACCTTGGACAAGTCACTAACCTCTTTGAGCATCAGCTGCCTCACGGTGATGATGTCTTGCATGGTTGCTGAAACTCTGGCGGTCAGCAAATGAAGGCCCTCTTATTATTTGGCATCACAATTAAGGAAACACAAAGAACACCATGGCCTTGAAGACTGTAGGTGGGCAGACATTGCCTCTTCTCTGGGAGAAAGTAAAACAGGAGGCTATCACACCATCTCTCTGATGTGGTTGCAGGTGGCATGGGGGCTCCATCCAAAGAGGAAGGACATGAGCTGCTTTTAGGCGCAAGGTCAGACTTTCAGAGGGGTGTAAAAGGCGGCTTCCCAAATGAAATGATTTGAGGGCCACTAGAGAAGATGCCTGTGACTTCATTCTTTTGGATCCTATTTCCTGTTTCAGTAGCGGCCAGTAGTCTAGAAAGAGGTAGAATCTCAGCATTGAAAGAGCAAAAGCTCTTTCTTTCTTTCTTTCTTTATTTATTTATTTTTAAGATTTTTATTTATTTATTTGACGAGAGAGAGGGAACACAAGCAAGCAGAGGGAGTGGTAGAGGGAGAAGCAGGCCTCCTGCTGAGCAGGAAGCCCAGTGTGGGGCTCGATCCCTGGATCGTGGGATCATGACCTGAACTGAAGGCAGACACTTAACGACTGAGTCGCCCAGCACCCCACTTTTTTTTAAGATTTTGTTTATTTTTGAGAGAGAGCACACATGAGCACGAGCAGGGGTGGGAGGCAGGCAGAGGGAGAAGGAGACTCCCTGCTGAGCTGAGCAGGGAGTCGGTTGTAGAACTCAATCCCAGTACCCTGGGATCATGACCTGAGCCGAAGGCAAATGCTTCACCAATTGAGCCAGCCAGGTTCCCAGCTTTTACACTTTTTCACAGACCAGTGGAGTATTGTTGGTCACAGTAAAACCTGAGTGGGAGCAAAGCTACTGGTTACTTCCCAGCTGTTAGATTGAGATGAGGAGGGGTCTCAGCCAGAGGCCCAGATGAGGATGTTGGCCTTGCCAGCGTGGCCTGAGCAGTGAACGAGGGGCAGGAAGAGGTTGGGAGAGAACAGCCAGTGATGGTCCAGGGCCAGGCGGTATGCTGGGTCGTTCATGGTGAATCCCTTCTGTCCTGTCGGTGAAATGAGTTGTCCCAATTTGACAAGAGAGGAAATGGCCCACGGTCAGGCTGCTAATAAATGGTGGGCACAGGGTTGACCCTGGAGGGCCTGGTTCTGAGACCGGCTTTCTTTCATCTCCTGCTGAGCTGCTCCAGGATCACCGTAAGCCGTGAAGTGTGGAGCAATGCCGTAAATATAGAGGGACGCCAGGTGCTCATCTCTCCACTTAACCCGTGCTGAGCGCTCAGATCCTCCTGCCAGATCCTCCTTCCAGGAGCCATGTTAGTTGGGATGGTGGAGCCTGGATGTCTGGGGAAGGAAAGGATGGGGAGGGAGTAAGGGGTTGCAGCACGAGGGCCTGAAGATGTCTTGGGGAGGTGGCACTGACCCTCCGAAGAGCTCTGTACCAAGGAATGACAGAACCAAACAATTTAACACAAATCCTGAATGCCCTTTCCCAGAAAGGGTAAGTCTATCCTTAGAAACCTAAGCTGCTCATGAATTGATCTGGGCCTTTCCCCTCTCCTGTCACGCTGCCAGGACCCCAGGACGCTGTTATCCTGCATTGATTTCAGGTACATCACAGACGTCCTGACTGAGGAGGAAGCCTATGGTGAGTCATACTCGAGTGATGGAACTGAAAGTTTTCTGGTACCTGCTGATGTCTAAATAATGTAGTAGCTTGCTTTGTTGTCTGAAAAAGTGATGACGCTTCTCATTTTTTTCCAGAAATACTGCAAAAAGGTCAAGTTGGTAAAAAAGAGAGAGGTGGGTGGTGAGGAAATTTCCTTCATTATTTTTGTTGTCATTGTCCTTTTGAGGGTCCCTGTCCACTTGGGGTTCACATCATCTTTCCAAAATGCCCGTGGCCCGCGGCCAGGCCCTCTGACAAAGGGTTGCATCTGGAAGATGCGGTGTCCTGGGTGTGACAAATAGGAAGACCTGGGCTAGATGGAGACCCTTGGTATTTGCAGGATTGTGAATGTGGCCAGACGCTGGGCTTGGGGCTGGGTGTACTTGAAAGTCAGGGTCAGAAGGAGAATAGGCTGGATTCTCTGGGGCCAGCAGCTTAGCTAAAGGCAACTGTGCAGCCAGGGTGGCTTGATCGGTTGGGCATTCGCCTTTGGCTCAGGTCATGGTCCTGGGGTCCTGGGCTCAAGTTCCATGTCAGGCTCCCCGCTCATTGGGGAGCCGGCTTCTCCCTCTCCCTCTGCCACTTCCCCTGCTTCTGCGCATTTTCTCTCTCTCTTGTCAAAAAATAAATCTTTAAAAAAATAATAATAAAGGCGATTGTAATTTTGAAGGTCCCTGGAAAGCACAAAATGTTGACCGGCATTGTGTTTCCACAGAAGGACAGATGCTGATGCAAGGCTACCCTGCCTACACCACGTCGTGCGCCTGGCTGGGCTACTCAGACGACAAGCTGAGGCAGGTGGGCGCTCGGACCTGGTGTTGTGGACAGGTTTTATATTCCTGGCTTTCTGGAGTTTTCTTGTTAGCCTTTCTAAATCGTTTTGGACCCAAGGCCTCATTCTGGAGCAAAGTAAAGCCATTCACATCGTGAGCGCGGGACCCCATGACCTAGTGTGTCCCACCTTGGCTTCTGGAACGTGACAGGCCGGGGTTTGATTCCCTGGCAGAGGCAGCAGTGTCCCACTGAGCCTCGATTTCCTCACTGTGAAATGGGGAAATGGTAAGTATCTTGTGGGTGGTTTGGGGGGATTCAGAATCCTGTGTGAGCTCCGCAAGGCCCTCAGCCTGGCGCCGGCGCCCAGCATGCACTCGGAATGTGGTTGGTTTATAACTTTGCCATCACACTGTCCTCGCCGTCGAGAGGAAGACTAGCCTCTGTTTGTTTCCCTTACGTCCGTGTGTTCAGGGGACTGCACAATACCCTCCCTTTAAGAAGGGGGATAGATAGAAATGCTCCATTTCCCTCCTAGGAATGTTGTGAACAATTCAAGAAATTGTTCCCCTCAAGATGAGGAAAGAATGTCATCCTACAAGTATGAAGAGTTATGCTCTGTTGGCGAAGCCACTCCTGCTTTTACATCACCAACACGTGGTGGTTCCTCTGGTTCCTGAGGCATACCATAGTGGTTGTGAAAGGAGACCAGAGACAACTGGGGTACTCATTAGACAAAAGAGAGTTTTGGGGTGTGTGATGGTAACTGTGCTCTTTTCCCCACAGCTCTGCACGGAGGCACTGAAGGACGGCTGGACCAGGTAACCTGTTTGTGTGAAAATTGGCTTCACTCTCCCTGTCACGACAGGCTGGGCAGTGGAGACGAGCCAGGAGCAAAAGGCCCCAAGGATGCCAGGGTTCATCCAGGAATAGTCTGACATGTAGGGATGCGTGGGACAAGTTTCAACATAGGCCAGGCTCTTTCTGCAAAGACGAGATGTGATGGGGCCCCTGGGTGGCTCAGTTGGTTATGCAGCTGCCTTCAGCTCAGGTCATGATTCCAGGGTCCTGGGATTAAGCCCTGCATCGGGCTCCCTGCTCAGTGGGAAGCCGGCTTCTCCCTCTCCCTGTTGCTCCCCCTGCTTGTGTTTTGCTCTAGCTGTGTCTCTCTCTGTCAAATAAATAAAATCTTAAAAAAAAAAAAAAAAGATCTGACAGCTCTCCTAGTTCCCTGACTTGGGGTCAGCAGGTGAGGTGGCCTTATTGCCCTGAGGTCATTTTCCAGTGACTTGTCTGAGACCTAGGGGGACAGGGCAGGAGGCTACTAGAAGAAGTCACCTGTGAATTATCAGCGGAGGCAGCCACTTCTGCAGAGAACCTGCGTGTCTTCGCCCCACCAGGGGATAGGTCCCAGTTACCAAGCCACATCTCTTTTACAGGTTTAAAGTGAAAGTGGGTGCTGATCTCCAGGATGACATCCGTAGGTGCCGCCTCATCCGGAATATGATTGGGCCCGAGAATATGCTGGTAAATATCCTCCCCTCCTACTGAGAAAGAGCAGCCTTGCATGAAGCCTGTGCCCTGGGCCAAAATACAACTCACTTCAGGCAAGGATTAAAGAACGACGAGAACATTAAAGCTGAATGTGAGAGGAAACACAGCTTTGTGGTCTTGCATTGGGCGAACTCTTTAAAAAAAAAACCAACTACGGTGGGAGCCGATAGTTTTAAAAGATTCTCTTCTGCAGAACCTTAAGTAAGAGCTGGATTAGGGATTGTTCCTTCTTGCTAGTAGCGACGCACCTGAGCAGAGAGGTTCCCCACTGGTGCCCTCATGTGTCATTATCTAGTTTCCCTGAACAAATCTGTCCCTCCTGGTTCAGCAGATAGGCCAGTCTTGGGGAGCCAAGGTGGAAGAAATGCCTAACTTTTGCTGAGATAAATGTAAGGATCAGTGATTCCTGTCTTCATATTTTTATAAGATGTTTCTTATTACATGTAAAATATTTTTATAAAGTCACGGTAAGATGTTTTTATGGTTTTTGGAGGCATGTTTCATAAGTTAACAGAAATGGAAGTTGAGTCCTTGACCTAGGATCCGAAGTGCCACTACCTATATACAAGTTAACATGACTTTTGTCTTACTGGGCCGTTCTTACCCAAATAACTTATGCTATAAAGTGATTCTACATGTCCTGTCCTCTGGTCCTCATAGTGGCTCCTGAGGGGACTCACACCACTTAGCACTTCCTACTAGACAGATCCATCCCCATGTCTGTCTTCTCTGGGTGTGATAATGTCAGGGATGGGGAGGCCCTTTCATCATCTCTGCCCACCCAGCACCTGGCTTCCAGAGAGCTAGGACCTGGGAGTTAGAGGCCTGGACCTGAACTTGCCATTCACATGACTTCCTGTTCTTGGCAACTTCCTTAACTGCTCTGCATGCCAGCTTTCTTTTCTGTAAACTGAGTTAATGTGAACTGCTTCATAGAGTTGTTCTAAATATTAAATGGGACAAAATCCATAAAATGCCCGGTTGAGTAGGTGCTTCATCAATGGGAGAGTCTGGGTTATTGATTATTGTGCCAGACTCGTGGTTGCCAAGAGTCAGAATGACTAGTGAACAAATTCAGAATAGATGAGCATGATTGGGAAGGTGCTAAAATAGTTTCCAGAACAATGGACAGTGCAAGACAGACACAGTTGGGTGGCACCTAGGTGCAGATTGGGCCAGAACTCCAGGGCCCACAAGCACTTCTCCTGGGCCCAGCCCAGGGCACCTGCAGACATCACAGTGGTCCTGTGACTGGCTTGCACCTCCTTCAGAAGACGCATCTGGAGCCCCAGTTCCAGTCATGGTGGCTGCGCTTTGGCCGCCTTCATGCTGGCTATGTGCTGGTCCTCCACAGGGGAAATGTCAGCCTCCCTCCCAGAGTCTTGCTCAACCATCGGGGGCACTGAGTGGCAGCATTTCCTACCTTAGAGCCAGGACCCCATCACAGGTCAGCACCAGGCAGACCTCATGGCAGAGGGTCCCTCTCTCTCCTTGCAGATGATGGATGCCAACCAGCGCTGGGATGTGCCCGAGGCAGTGGAATGGATGGCAAAGCTGGCTGAGTTCAAGCCACTGTGGATTGAGGAGCCCACCTCCCCTGATGACATTCTGGGACACGCCACCATTGCCAAGGTAGAAAAACTGCACCTGCTCCTGCCACTCCTGCCATATATTTGTTTGTTTGTTGGGTTTCTGGACTGGCTGTGATGGATCCTAAAACTCCTTTGCTTATTTCCTTGTAGGTTTCTCTTTATTTTAGAGACAGTAAATTGCTAAACATTGAAAGGCTGCCCGCAATCCTAAGATTAATAGACACGACTTCATACTTTGTAAATACAGAAATCTGACTGATACTAAAATATTTTATTCACCCCTAATGAAACAAAATTGTAGATTCCCCTGGCTGACCCAAAAGAAAAGGTTTGCTAGCTAATGCCAAGGTCAGGCCACCCCAAGAGAAGGCTGCCTAGAGCCCCCGCACCAGGGCACTTTCCTCACAGATCTACTGGCTTCCTACCTCTTGGGTTTAGGGAGACCCTGGTACGTCAGAACGTCTGAGGAACATGCTTTCTCAGGAAGCGGCTCCCTTTAGCCAGTGTCTAGCACTGATAAATAGAAAGCCAGAATGCCGGGTCACTTATGAGGAGAACTCCTAACTTCTGGGAACACTAGATGTTTGTATCCTCTGACCCGAGCAAGCTCCACGAGGAGCCACATTAAACCAAAGGCTGTTGGATGAGTGAGAAATCAGGGCAGGAACGGGTTGTGTGATTTGAATACATTGGTGTCCATCCAAGGGGGCCCCACGCATCTATCCACAGAACATGGCTGTGCCTGCTCCTGGCATGAGGCATGTTGAGTCTTTTTTTTTTTTTTAAGATTTTATTTACTTATTTGTCAGGAAGAGAGATAGCACAAGCAGGCAGAGTGGCAGGCAGAGGCAGAGAGAAGCAGGCTTCCTGCTGAGCAAGGAGCCCAATGCGAGACTCCATCCCAGGATCCTAGAACCATGATCTGAGCCGAAGGCAGCGGCTTAACCTACTGAGCCACCCAGGCATCCTGGCATGTTGAGTCTTAAGTTCCCCCTCCTCAACCAGCACTCACCCCTAACTCCCCTTTTATGTTTTCCTCTGATGCCCCTTTCCCCCCAACACTCTGCTGTCAGGATGTAGGTTTGCTGGCCTTGTGTCCCTTCCTGCCTGCCTGAGCAGGTTTCCCCCTGAGGTGGTTCTGCATTGCTATACTTTCCCCTGATCTAGAAAGTTTCACTCTGTGGATGGGCAGTTTCACATTCTGGGAGGAACCCCTCCCAGAGGTAGGACACCTCAGTGTGTCCTACGGGCAGTTGTGGGTCCTACAGGGGCCTTCCTGCCCCATTTCTCTCAGGACACAAACGTATGAGCCCCTGCTGTCAGGCCCTCCACAGAAGCCTGTGTTTGAGGGATGCCCTCCATTCTCCCCACGTCACAGCCAAGCCACAGAGAAACAAAGATACGTGAACCTGAGAGAGCTGGCATGGCTGGGGGGGGTGCCAAGTGCTGAGGACAGTAGGAGCAAGGGCACTGCAGGGAGACATAGGGGTGGGCTATAGCAGTGGAGCTGCTTGGGGAGGTAAGACAAGAGCGGACCCTGAGCAAAGCTGCATGGCAGGTCGGGGGGCGGGGCGGGAGGAGCAGGAGCCACAGGGTGACCGTGTCAGTTTAAAGAGACCTGAAAGCTTCTGAGGAGTCATGAGGATCGGGTCAGAGGCCATGGTTTGACAAAGATTTTCACCTTGGGGTTCTTTGGGGGCAGCCAGGCTCTAGTGCTGCCCACCAGCCCACACAGGGACCTGCACCCCGCCCCCCAACACACACCCCTGCCCGGAGATTTTCATTAGAAGCTCTTCAGGGCTTCAGCCCTCTGAAGTTTTGTTTTTATGAGGGAGGCCATCCCCTCAGGAAGTATTCCATGACGTGGGCACAGACAACCCAAGGCAGGGGGCAGCTGCAGAGACAGCCGGCCCTGGTGGGGCCATGGAGATGCCCAGCGGAGTGCAGATGCACATCGGGGAAAGACAGGTCCCTGGGACCGGGTGATGGGTCCATTTGAGCAGAAGTGAGCCACCATAGTGTCTTGAAGGGGAGAATGGGATCAAAGAGGATTTGACTGGAAAAAACATGTAGGATGGCTTGAGATGTGGTACAATGTTGTGTGAAACAGGCAGAAAGAAACTAGAGGCAAAGAGCAGACAGAAGTAGGAGGCTTTCGCAGTAATCAAGGAGGATGGGCAGTGAAAGGACAGGGCAGCTAGACTAGAGCAGGCTCAGGAAATATTTAAAAGGAAGAAATAGAAGTTGGTACCTATTTAGTGTCAGAAACATATACTTTAAAATGGTAGAGTGAGTAAGCCAAATGGCTTTCCTACCCCTCTGTTTTTCCCCACTCTGGTTTTTGGTTTTGTTTTGAGATAAAGAACTGCACTCATATAGAGGTCTCTGGAAGCATAAACCAGGAAAGTAGAAGGTGCCCCACTGACCATCCACTCTAACTCCTCACCTGGGGACAAGGAGGCGAGGCTTGGGTGGTCCATGACCCCCCCTTCCATAAATAGTGGCAGGACAGGTAGCAGGATCAGGAGCCCCTGACTCTTAAATTAAGGGTTTTTTCTGCAGGAAAGTTTTCCTATCTAGTGGTTAGTAAGCTTCCACTGGCTCTGGAGCTGGCCTGGAGTCTAGGCCTTGGTTCTACCCTTTCCAGCCTGTGATCTGGGGGCGGTTACTAGCCCTGCGTCTGTTTCTCATCTGTGAAATGGGGACGGGATGATGGTGACTCCTATCCCAACGGGCTGTAGATGAGGACCCGTTTCAGTCAGGCTTTCACACAGCACCAGACAGGTAGCAGGACTCAGACATGTTAGCTATTGGTTCCCTTGCTGTATTCCCTAAACAATGGGAAGATAAGCTGGGGAGAAACCAAAGGCACCTGAGGAAATTGCCTGTGGCAGCACCAGGGGGGACGTTTGGGGAGCAGCCGGAGCCTGGGTGGAGGGGGTGAGGTAGCTTCAGAGGGGAGCACAGAGAGAGCAGTGCTGTGTTAAGAAGACTCCAGCATTCACCCAGTGAGGAGTTCACCAGGTAAGGAATAAGCTCTGCCTGACCTGTAAAGTGGATCTAAGGCCACTGGCTAAGCTTGAAGGGAGAGGGTTCTAGAACACCCACTGAAGGGGCGGCAGGGAGAATCTGCAGAGCTGTAGCAGGAAGGGAGCTAATGGCAGCATTTCAGCGAGCCCCTCCTGTGTGCACACATAGTCTGTTTGCCAACCTTTTGCCCTTCCTAAAACTTCACACAGCCCCCGCAGGGACATCTCCTTCTTCAGCTCTGAGTGGTTAAACCACTGTAAATTTTTTTTAAATTAGGATTTTCAGTTCAGAATCTTTGGGAAATAACATCAGGTTGCCTTCTATTTTATAGGCGCTGGTCCCATTAGGAATTGGCGTTGCCACCGGAGAACAGGTAAGTGACATCTCCTTGGGGTCAGTACACACTGGCCACCCACTGGGGACACTGGCGTATGTTAGGCTCCACCACCTGTGTTATTTTGAGGGGGGATGTTTTCATAATCTCAGAACCTAGGATGCTTCACAGCACATCGGTAGAGTCTGCAGTCAGAGAGAGTCAAAATTTGTCTCTTTTCCGACAATTCATACGAAGTAAAGCCCAGTATCTTTCCCAAAGTATCGAATCAACGTTTACAAGGTAGCAGTTTGAAGTTGCTCCTGCCAGGGCCTAAGACGCACAGTATGGTTTTAAGAAAGCCAGCTTCCAAACTGAATAAACATCACTGCGTTCACTCTCCGTGCTTACAAATGGAGCACAAATGCTTGCCAAGACCCACAGCCGTCCACCCGCGCACGGAGCCTCGTGGAGGAACAGATCCTCGGTTTGCCCAGCGAAAGGAGCAGTGCTGGCTGGCCTTGGGGTTTCCGTCGTCCTAGCCACCTGCTCGTCGCCATCACCACATGCCCTCCTGATGCTTCTCTTTGCCTCCCCCTTGCCAGCCGCTCTGAGCGTCATTCCCTGATAGATGTCCAGCCAGTGGGACTTTTGCGTGCCTCACACCCTTCCACTAGCAGATTTACGAAGCAGTGAGCAGTCAGGACCCCCACCTGCATTGTCAGGGCTCGCTTCGTGCCAGATGAGAGTGAAGAATACAGCCCGGGCTTCCTGAAGGCCCAGGTTAACTCTTCTGCTGGTTTTAATGTAATTCTATTTCCAGTGCCACAACAGAGTGATATTTAAGCAACTCCTTCAGGCGAAAGCCCTGCAGTTTCTCCAGATTGACAGCTGTAGGCTGGGAAGTGTCAATGAAAACCTTTCAGTGTTGCTGATGGCCAAAAAGTTTGAAAGTAAGGGCGCCCGGGAACCGCATACCAACCCTCCATTTCCCCGCCCTCCGCACACCACGGGTCCCTCTGGAGAGACTGTCTTTTCAGCCGAATCAGGGAATCTTTGACGATTTTCATCCTGCAATTTCCTCCCTAAATAATAATGAATGATGTAATCACCTGCGGGCAATGAGAAAAACCTCAGGTGTTCTCTCCTCTGCCCACCCCCACCCCACTTGGCATTAAGTAGAGATCTGTCTTTATTGTAGTTCCGGTTTGCCCCCATGCTGGCGGAGTTGGCCTCTGTGAATTGGTTCAGCATCTGATTCTATTTGACTTCATATCTGTTTCTGCAAGCCTCAAGAACAGGTAATGTCAGGATAAAATTCGGCTCTGGAGAACAGAGGCACTAAGAACTCTCTTGTTTGCCACATTCTATAACTCAAAAGCCAAGTTGGCTTTGCTTCCACTTTTTCCCATGGGGCCATTTCACTAGAGTCCCAGCAGTGAATAGATCTCTTTTTCTTTTAGATGGTGGGTTCATGGTAGCTGCCTTTGTTTTCTAAGCACATGATGGGCAGGTGGGGTGGAACCTGGGGAAAACAGACTCCTTTTTTTTAAAGTAGGCTCCACACCTAGTATGAAGTCCACCAGAGCTTGAACTCAACGACCCTGAGATTAAGACTTGAGGTGAGATCAAGAGTTAGGCACTTAACCTACTGAGCCACCCAGGCGCCCCCAGAATTCCTTCCTTTCTAAATCTACATGGCTTTCATCACATTTATATTCTCTGCTTTTCCTGGTCCCAGCGCTGGAGTCTTTCATAGTCTGGCCACATCTAGTTCCACCTTATGTCTCAAGATGTCCCAGGTGAACTTTAAGACAGTCTTCCAGTAATCTGCACACATAGGGATTTATTTTGATTTATTTTTTTAAAAGATTTTATTTATTTATTTGCCAGAGAGAGAGAGAGAGAGAGCAAGCGCGCACGCACAAGCAGGGGGAGTGGCAGGCAGCGGGAGAAGCAGGCTCCTCCCTGAGCAAGGAGCCAGATGCAGGACTTGATCCCAGGACCCTAGGATCATGACCGGAGCCGAAGGCAGACGCTCAACAACTGAGCCACCCAGGCCCCCCTATTTTTATTTTTCTAAAGATGTATTTATTTCAGAGAGTGAGTGAGAGGGTGGAGGGGCAGAGGGAGAGAATGCTGTAGCTAAAACCTCTTGCTGAATGCAGAGCAGGACATGAGGCTCAGTCCCAGGACCCTGAGATCATGACCTGAGCCAGAATCAAGAGCCAGCTGCTTAACTGACTGAGCCTCTCAGGCTCCCCATGTGACTTTATTATGCATTTCTTTCCTCCTGGAATTAAATGTGGTATTGCAGAAGGATCCCTGGCCATAATTTTATATGGTGGCAACATAAAAATGTGCATGAGAATGGCAAACACCAAACGCCAGGCAGTGGGTAAGAAATGGGACCTGTGAGGGTTGATAGGGGGCCTCAGTGATAAAGTAATGGTTTCTCTCTCTAGGTGGGGGGTGAGTACATAGATGTGCCTTTTATGTCTGAAATATTTTGTATGATAAAAAGTGAACATTCCTAGGCTACTCTGCTTTTGCCCTCTCTCATTTCAGTCCTGCAGGTGGGACCAAGGGGAGGTTCAGACCAACCTTGAAAGGTCCTGCCAGTCTTGCGGGCTAAGAAAAGGGCCCTCACTGAGGGTGGTACACTGTGAGCATGCGTGAGTAGGTGAGAGTGAATCAGGCTGCTCTGGGGCTAGGGAATGTCTGTGTGGGTGGGGCAGCCGCCAGGCACCACTGGGCACCCCTGCTTTGTGACCACATGGAGTGCCCATTCCCTGCTCATTCAAGGCCAGAACATCCTCTCCCATGTGGCTGGTTCTTCACCTATAGTCTGTTCTTATAGATGACACATAGCACATATTCTAGGTGGTAACCTGGTATCGTGTCCACTGAAACCATGCAGCCATGTCTTGCCAGTTCCTTGGTGAGTGCCCAGCACCAGGCACCTGGGCTGCCTGTCCTAACTGTTCATTAACCGATGACCAAAGTAAGGCAGCAGAGTTAGGTCACTTGCCCCAAGTCACAAAACTAGAAGGTGGTTGACTCCACAAATTTGAACAGATTGGTTTGATAGTAAAACCTGTGCTCTTTTTTCTAAATCATGTGTGTAGCTGGATGGGATCTCACTGGGTGATTTTAATCTATTCATCTAACCTCTCGCTAAAGGTACCCAAATAATCCCAGATACTTATGGAGTCTAAATGGGTATCTTCAGGGGGTCCCGAAACCTTTACAGATCTTCCTTGGCTTGAGATAGCTTAACATTCCAATAAACCCTCCCTAAAATATTGAAATAGTAATATATTTATCAATATTGATAAATATTAATATATTGAAGCTATATTTTAAAATGTGTTTAATACGCCTAACCTACTGAACATCATAGCTTAGCCTAGGCTACCTCAAACATGCTCAGAACACCTGTGTTGGTCTCTACTTGAGCACAGTCATCTGGCATGAAGCTTGTTTTACAATAAACTGTTGAATAACTCTTGTAGTTTATTGAATACATTACTGAAAGTGTAAAACAGAACGGTTGTATGAGTGCAACAGTTGTTAGTGTACTGGTTGTGGACCTTCATGATGGCATGTTTGACTGGGGGCTGCTGCCGCCACAACCCAGCATCACGAGAGAGGATCATATCACACATCACAAGCTGGGAAAAGATTCAAATTCAAAATCTGAAGTAAAATTCTACTGAATGCATATGGCTTTTGCTTCATCGGGGAGTCGAAAAATCTTAAGTCAAAACGTTGTAAATTGGGGACCATCTGTAGAGTTACAACAGACTTTTTTACCCACCCACGTGTGACTTCACCCTCACATTACTTTATTTTACAGAAAGAACCTGAGGCAGTGGTTGAAGGATTTGCGTAGACATGCACCCGATTGAGTCCACCCTTTCTTGAGCGGTGCTCATGCCTTTGCTTTAACAGTTAGTACCACACGAATCATCTAACATAAGACCGTAATTACTGCCCTAATCTGATTTCTTCCTCCTAGGATGTGTGAATATGTCGACCACCTGCACGAACATTTCAGGTATCCAGTGGTAATCAAAAAGGCTTCCTACATGCCTCCTCAGGTGAGCAAGGAGCTGCCAGCCCCTGGTATTCTTGTTCTTGTAGGTTAGACCCTAGAGTGCAAAACGGTCTCCTTAGAGCTTATTTTCAGTATCTAGAAATTATAAATGTCTCTTGAGTTAGCAATATCAAATTTCCAAGGCCTGAAGGTCAGGAGTTAAAGTGAAATTGCCCCAACAAGGCTTCTCTAATGCCAGCCTTTCTTCCCAACACCAGCTGAGACCTTAAAATGAACACCTCTTGTGCAAACCCCTCCCCACCCCCTGCCACAAACAAAACAAAACAAAAAATAAAACTTGGCACCACCTAGCAAGTTAGCGAACTGAAACGTTTAGACTGCGGTTGTGTTGTCTGGACCACTTATCTTCATCATGTCCAAGACACTGGGGCTCATTTTCACCAGTGGAGGCTGAGTTGTCAAGGAAGTGATTAGTTTAATCCTGAGATGTAGCCAATAAAAAGCGTATCCTTCCCCATTTCAAATAATATGAAAACAGCGTTTCTTTGAGCAGCAGAAATACATATATGAGTTTTGTTCCAGGTGGTTATTAACACTATTCTTTCTATTCTTTGTCTTTGATAGGATGCTGGTTATTCAACAGAAATGAAGGAAGAATCTGTAAAGAAACACCAGTATCCAGATGGTGAAGTCTGGAAGAAACTCCTTGCTGCTTAAGGGAATTAAATGTTCAGCCCTAACACCCTTTCCTAAGTGAAAAGTCTTACATACACTTTTTGGGTGTGGTTTTACAAAAACAGGAGAAAGAAATCATCCTAGAATTCAAAACAATTTCAGCCAAAGTCCTATTAACCCCAGGAATCAGCTGTCATTATTACTTGATTCTTTTACAAATAAACACATTCTCCTAATTAATCCTTAAACAAATTTAGATTTAACTCCAAGTTCAGAAAGATGTTCTTAGAAAAATTTCTATCAAGTGCTGGTACGTGGACATTATTCTGTACTTTGAAAATAAGCAGCAGGTTGCATAACTGTTGGAACACTGCTTTATTCTAACACTTGTTAAAAATTAGCAGAGTAAAAATAGTTCTGCAGGACTATGAGGTAGCTGGTGTACAACCAAAGGTAAAAGGATTTCATGCATTATCCCTGGAGTGGGTTAGCCTTGCTTTTCTTGCTCTAAGGGTATTAGCAGAGGATTCACACCATACTGAAACCATGACAGTGATAATGGGCAGGAAAATGGCATTTCATACATTATTTTTCCATAGTCCTTAAAACTTTATCCTAAATAATTATATGCTAATGATAAATGCAACCAGAATTAGATGAACTGCAGAAAAATAGGGCAAAATACAGTTTAATCTCCATTTCTAAAATATACTAAACCTCTAAGCTGTATCCAAATGAGAATAGAGCATATGTTTGTTTAGGAGGGTTCACTTAAATCTTTTAGGCAGGAAGTGAGCAGAATGGCAATACAGAATTAAAAAAATTTTGTTAAAAAGATGAATGCAGAACACATCTTTATTATAGCAATATATAAAGCAAATAACTTTAAATGTTCATAACCACAACTGTACATTATTAATGAATGCTGGTGTTATTTAGCTTGCTCAGATTTGGGGGAAGAGCTGATGTGTAATTCCTGAAATTCATGGACCTTCATAAAAATGGGGGGTTGAAATGCATGTACATGTTTTAAGAGTATTCCAGTTTTTATTCTCCTCTTAGTCCCCATCTCAGCATTTTCACATGTCCTCAGTGAGTTAACCAAATTCAAGGCATTTTGTTTTAAGATATCTGGCAAGGTTGTTTGTCAGTGGCAACATTCTTACAAGTTAATAACTGCTAGTCACCAAGAGATTTTTGACTTAGTTCCCTCTTCCTCTAGGGCAAATGAGCTTTCACCTGGGTACTCAGTCCAAACCCTACAGACTGAATAGCCTTCAAATATCTCCTTTATAAGCACTTTAAACAGCCATTTCCATTTTAATAGTCGGGTGAGGACTGTAACCCTCAATCTGAAAGTCTTCAGCCTTGAAGTCATTGATGGTCTCAACTTTTCGAAGGATTTTGAGCTTCGGGAAAGGCCTTGGTTCTCGCTGAAGCTAGAAACAATAGGAGATGATTATTTTGCCATTATCTGTACAACCTGCTTTAATTCTGCTCCATGTGAAACAAGTACGCAGTATTATTGGTGAAGTATTATTTCACAGGAGTGTAATAGTGCAGATATCTGCCCCGGCTTATGCAACACTCCTGGGTTATAACTTTTAGGCGGATTCTCTCCCACACATGGAGACTGAAGGATCTTCGGGGACATCACACAGCATCAGGAGCCTTGTGGCTCATCTTACAATTGACTGCTCTTGGCAAATTTATTAAGGATGGGACACTTTTTCACTTCTGTATCTGTAACTCCTGGTAGGCACCCAAGTATGGTTATTTGAGTCCCATAATCCCTATCTCCAACTGTCCCTGGCAAAGAGGGTGAGGTAAGATGACATCTGTTGACACCAGAGAGGGATGGAAGCTGGGGTTCCTGGAGTGAACAGAGGGTAGCAATGGGGACATGGACACAGGCTCTAACCTCATCACTCTGTCCAGCATAACTGGAGCAGATGGCCACAGAAGCCACTGGACAAACCCCAAAGGTACCCTCTACACAAAAATAGCCAAGCTCCCACAAAGGAGGAACTTCCAAAACCTGGATCTCATCTGGAAGGGGCTAAAAGGATCTTGTTAAATTTTTTTTCCTTGGGGCTCATTAAGCATCACTCTTATTTTTAATTGCCATTTCAATGCCTTGTCCCTGCCCACCACCCGTCCCTGCACTGGAGCAGGGCATCTTATCTCTGCCCCAGCACAGAGCAGAAGGTCTGTTACATGAGGGATGTTCTAGAAGGCAACGTCTTATCAAGAGAAGGTACCAAAATTCAAAGTGTGACAGATATCACTCTTACCTGCATTTTCAGCGGCTCAATATGATTCAGGTAAATATGTGCATCTCCCAAAGTATGTATGAAGTCACCTGGCTAAATCCCATGGGAGTAAGCAAAATGGCAGATGTTTTAGTTTCAATTCCTTTCAGACACATCATTTAAAAGCACATTATGTAGACTATGCAAACATTCCAACACTTTTCAGAAAGCAATTTCACCTGCGTAGCTTTTGAGAAAAGTTGATATTCACAAAAGTTGTCTTGTCTCGTAAATAACCCGCACCAACGTGTGTGCTTATACAGACCGCAGAAACAGGAAGCCTCCCTGGAAGGCTGCCAGGTGAGCAGCTGTTTCTCACACAGATCACATTTTAAAACTAACCAGACACTGGCCTCCCTGCGAGAGTTTTTCCACGGTAAATAACCTACGAGCTCAGGGTTTCAGGCGGGTAGCCCCCCTTCCCTTCAGGGCGCAGCCCACCTTTAGGCCTGTGATGTGTGCGATCATGTAGGTGAGCAGGGCATAGCTGGCGATGTTGAAGGGCACACCCAGGCCCATGTCCCCTGACCTCTGGTACAGCTGGCAGGACAGCTCACCATTCACCACGTAGAACTGGCAGAGGGCATGGCACGGAGGGAGGGCCATCAGAGGAAGATCTGAGGAGCCAGCACAAAGGAAAATGAGGTGCCGGCAGTCTTAATGCAGCTACACACAAAACGAGAGAAACAGGAGCCGGCTCCTATGGGGGAGATGAGAACAGGCCACTGGGCCAGTGACCTCATGACCTACACCACCACCTAGGTCAAAAGCAGACCATTCCAATTCTGCAGCTGGCAACATGCCTACAGTGACCCATCCAACAACACATGGCGTCTGCGGATGTACGCTCATAATTGAAGCCACAGTCATCCGGCCAAAACTACTTGTGCTGTCTTCGTGGCGCCAAACTACAAGCAGGAAGAACTCATTCATTCCCAGGGGCCGCAGGAAACTGTCACCCCATGCACAAAGTCTGTGTTCAAATTCTCTTTTGGAAAAGCAAATATTCCACTTTGGTAATATTTATTACACCTTGGTAGAGTTTAATTTTACTCTAACTGTTAAAATGTTAACAGCCAGGTGGAGGAGATATGAAACTTCATCCACCCCAATTTAAGCTGTTAAAATCCAAGGTGTATTTTTACAGGTAATTTAAAACCCTCTTTGGAGTAAAAGAACTATCAATACACATATTAAGATCATCTTCATCCAACCCCATCATCTGAAGGTAGAAGTGTGGCCAAGAGTGACTTGCCCAGGGTCACACCAGCCATGTGGCTGGGGGTGGTTCCCAGGGTCCAGCCTTCTATCGGCAGCCTCCATGCGAAGCCACAGGGCTTCCCTTTGTGCTAGTGGACAGTCTGGACACAAGAGAATAACTGGGATGCTTCCAACCTTTTGGATTCCAGCCACACAGGATGATTCTTCTGTCGTTGGGGTTGGTTTTGATCATGTCAATGACCTTTTGCAGTTGGTCTACTCCTTGACCTGAATAATCTGTGGAATTGTCAAGAGAAGACACGCCACATGTTGATCACAGCATTTCATGAGATGACCTTAGAGGCCATCTATCACCCTCTTACCAAGCCCCCCGAGGTCACGCTATAAGATAGCCAAGGCACTCTACAAATTCCTCTGCTCTCTTGGGTTGATGATGCGTTCAGGACTTTGCTATCTATCCTCTGGAGCCATAACAAAGGTTTTTTTCTTTCCTACAAAAGAATCCTTTAAATATCTGTCATGGTGCCACCCCTCCCTACCAGCCCCCCTCCCCATTGCTAATTTTCTCCAATCCCAGCAATCAGTTTCTTCCATGGTCCTCATGGGGCTGTCTCTACACCCATCAACCATTCCATCACACTCTACTGCCACGGAAAGTACTGTATCTTAAATAGAAGACACCACTCCACACATGCTCCAACAGAGGACAGTGGTCTGGATGCTATTCTCCCAATGCTTCCACCTAAAATTACAATTTAGCAACCAAACACCTACTAATTTATAAATATCAAGAAACCTCTGTAACTCTCACACCACCCTGTACTTATCTCCCATTTCTGGTCTCTGGACTTTAATTTCTTGCCTTCCTTCTGAAATAGAACTGGGAGCTGCGAAGTCTGAGAAGTGTGGAGCTTCATATCCCCTCCGGTTATACCTGCGCTTATTGGGGTCAGACTATATTCTAGTCCAGTTGTTCTTAATTTCAGGGGGAAGAATGTCCTGTCATGATCATAGCTTCAGGAAAAGGAATAGCAAAGGAATTTGCTATTTTGTGATCCCCTAAAATAGCAAAGAAATAGAAAATTTCTTTTCTTAAAAAAGAAAAAGATGCACTGTGATAGTACAGTTCTGTATGTTGGTTGTGGTGCTTATATAAATGTACAGGTGCTAAAATTAGCAATGGTTTCTGTCCAGCCAGCAAGGTAGCACTTCCTACAAATGTGTGTACACACACAAACACTCATGCGCACACATTCTGAGGAGGTAGGCATTTGCTTTTGCAACACCTGACCTATGGACAGGCAGGAGAGGAAGGGTCAAAGGATGGGGGCAAATGGTGCTACCATGAGACTAAGGTGGATGTCCAGCAGTAAGATGATTCATCTTCTTCCACCTGAGAAGGGCAGGGAGAAAAGGGTAAGCCAAGAACTACTATCACATGAGCACCACCTAAAGTGTGCAGGGTGGCTCAGCCTTCAAACAGGTGATCAAGCCACTACAAGGCAATCCTGAGGCTTCTTCCTACATTATTTCCCCAACACAGCAGCCAACCGACCCTCCATGTAGGTATCTGCTAATGAAACACAGTATGGAAAGTACCAAGTACCCAATAAATGCTAACAACCAAGAGTGTGATCTGACCTCTACCTGAATCTGAAACAGCTCACAAAGTCAAAGTTATACATCAGCTCCACAGACAGCAGCATCTGTATAGATACTGGCCCCCAGTTTCACTTGAAACAATGGGGCCAACTCATACTATGTTGGGTGCTCAGGAAATGTGACGCATCGCTGTTTTCTCACCTGAATCCTTATCTATGTATTCTGCCCCAAAATGCCTCCACTGAAAGCCATAAACTGGGCCTAAATCCCCTTCTTCTCTGTTGGAGAATCCCAGGCTGTCCAAGAAGTCTCGAGACCCATTGGCATCCCAGATTTTCACTCCCTTGGAAGACAGTTCCTTAGCGTTTGTAGATCCCTGCAAGAGACAGGAAAGCAGAGCAGGCAACCGAGTAAAGAAGCTGACACCCCAAGAGCCTCCCACAAACTGCTCCTCTGGCCTGTGCTAACACAGCAAAGACAGCCACTCAGCATGTCCCACACGGTACGTCCTGTCCTTAAGGGCCAGTCCCAGCCCAGACTTTCTGAGGGCCCCTAGGACAGTCTCCTGGAATCGCTTCCAGGACAAGGGATTCTTCCTCTCAACTAAATGTTCTAGATTAAACACCTCCAAGTCCTTTCATTATTCCCACCTCACCTAAAGGTTTTGTGTTTTTTAACAAATGTGTTTTGTGTAAGTGTGATCCCCCAAAATGCATTTCATGTCTCACCTTCAATCTGTTCAACGGATCATAGACCTGGTATGTAGGTCACTAACTGGCCTAATCAGTATCTAAGTACTGTACCTAAGCTTTTCTTACAGACTGATTGATTGGTCACATTAGCTCATATGTGCACTATAAAGTTCTGTTTACCCCAACCTATATTTGTAGTTAAGGTGGGGCTTTGTTTTTCCCAAGCACAAGCCAATGTTTATCACTTAATTTGGCCCATATCATCCCAACATGTGTCCTGATCGTGCATTCAGGTCAAAGACAGACCTCAGCGGCCTCCTGGTATGATGCGCTGTCATGGTGACAAGCACAGCTACAGTGCCACACACACCAGGCCTGCCCTCCAGCACTCTTCTCCTCTGACAGCTCTCTGACCCCTAGCCTCGCTGTCCCCACCCAGGGAAGAGCACAGCCGCAACCCCACACGTCTACTGTGAGGGTTAGAGAACACAAGAAAGTGCTCAGTGCTCAACAGAGCCTACCCTCAGCACAGACCCCATGTCTCCATCTTGCCTACAGATGCTAGCCGCAGCGTGGGTTTGTCCTGACTCCTGTGTTTCATCCGTCACCCAAGGAGCAACTCTATTAGAGAGTCTGGCACATTCCTGGTAAAGAGTACTTGGAATCCTGAACTCAAGGTAAATTAAGATAAAACCAGGGAATCTGTTTTAGTTCTGAGCATCTTGTTTCCTCCCTTCTGTTTTTGAGTTTGTACTATTTTTTTCACCTCCAATAAGTCATTTTTCAATCTTTCCCATGTAATTTTTAAAAAAGATGTATTTATTTATTTATCTGACAGAGATCACAAGTAGGCAGAGAAGCAGGCAGAGAGAGAGAGGAAGAAGCAGGCTCCCTGAGGAGCAGGGAGCCCGATGCGAGGCTCGATCCCAGGACCCTGGGATCATGACTTGAGCCAAAGGCAGAGGCTTTAACCCACTGAGCCACCCAGGTGCCCCTCTTTTTTTTTTTTAAGTTGGCACCATGGGGGCACCTGGATGGCTCAGCTGGTTAAGTATCTGCCTTTGGCTCGGGTCATGATCTCAGGGACTTGTGATCAAACCGTGCATCGGGCTCCCCACTCATCGTGGGATGTCTGCTTGTTCCTCTCCCACTGCCCCCGCTCCACTCATGTTCTTTTTCTTTCTCCTTTCTCTCAAATAAATAAACAAAATCTTGCAAGACTCCATGCCCAGGTGGAGCTCAGCGCCAGTCTTGAACTCACAACCCTGAGATCAAGACCTGAGTTGAGATCATTTGTCAGATGCTTAACCCACTGAGCCACCCAGATGCTCCCTCCCATATTGCTTCTAATGCCTCCCTTTTCTTCCATTTGACAGGGCTCTAGCTGGTTTACAAAGGGGCTCTTCTGAGATTTCTGATGATGTACCTGGAACTAGACACTCACTGCCAGCTGAGATAAGATAACACAGAAGAAAACACTTCAAGAATACAAAAGTAAGGGAAGACTGGATTGGATCCAAATCTAAATAAACTCTTTCTAAAATGTAGTAAGAAGTCTTGGGTCTCATTTGGCCTAAGATCAGACACACCACACTGCGTGCTCTGCAGAAGGGATCCCAGCTTCTACATGGCCCAGAACTGAGCCCATCTCCTCAGGTACCCTCTGAATAGCACTGGCCAAAATATCACTGGTCTGAACCAGGAGATGGAACGAGAGGAAGCACTTTGGCCTCTGCCAGAGGTACCTACTTGCCTCTTTGGAAGAGGGATAGCTTGTTACTCAAGAGATCCTTCTTGCTTATACAAATATGAGAACATGGCTGGGATTTATATTCAATGATCAATCCATGTTGAGTACCTACTCTATGGCAGGCTGTGTTCTAGGCTCAGGGGATACAAACATGAATGGGAAAAAACAAATCCTCTGCCTTCATGGAACTTCTAACAGTTTACTTGTTTATCTGTTGTCTACCTTCCCCCCTTATATAGGTAAAAGGAGAGGGCAGACATTATGTATCAGCTGATAATGTTTATCTACGCAGAAAACAAAGGAGGGTGGGAGGGATGTGTGTGTGTAAGTAGGGGGTAATCACAGTCTTAGATCGGGAAGTTAGAGAAGGCTCATTCAGCAGGGACTTGAAGGAGGTGAGGGAGTGAGTGATGCTACATGTAGAGGAAGAAGGTTCAGCACTGGCAAGCACCAGAGCCCTAGGTGGGAATGTCCTGATGTCCTCAAAGATCAGCAAGGAGGACAGGTGGGTGGAGCAGGGTGAGTGGCTCGCTGAAGCTAGAGCTGGGACAGGACGCCCCATGAGTGGGGTCTTACTGACCTTACTGAGTAAAATGGGATCCACTAGGGCTGCAGGTGAAAAGTGACATGATCAGACTTTTAAAAGGACCACTGGTGCTGGGTTGAGAACACACTGTTTTCCAATACCAGCTTCCTTACCTTGATAAACCACAGCAACTCCTCCAAAACACCCTTCCAGAATACGCGTTTGGTTGTCAGCAGAGGAAATTCATCTGAAAAACAAGTAATTTCAAGATGGGAAATTAGAACATATCATCCAGCTTTCTCTGTGGAGGATTGCCCCCTGGGACATAAGGCCCTTGAGTGACCACAGGACCAACTAGAAAACTATGACTGCAATCGCATAGGTGCCCCAGAATTGGGTGGAGCTCCCAGACTACTGCCTAAGTCAGTGACACGATTCAGGCTGAGACTGCCCTCCTCAATCCCTTGACCACCACAGGAATTCCCTGCGGTGAGATGGGGCACGAGCCAGGCAGGGATGCCCATGTGGACAGGAAAAGAGCTACCATCTACTTCCCAGTTAGTGTGATTCCTTCACAGAGGTGTGAAGACAACACACAAAATATGCCCTAAAAAAAGGCTGAAGGCTCCCAGGGCTCTTCCTTGATTATCCTGCCAGGGAATATTTGCTCAGGTCTAGGAGACAGTAGATACCACACTAACCAGAGCTAAAGCACAGTTTTTAATTATTTGCAAAGCAAATTAACCTCTATTATTTAGTGTACCAAAAATAGTAACCGTTTAAATACTTGCGTGCATGACCTTATCCAAGCCTCCAAACAACCTTCCTTGAGGCATCCTTAAGATCTCCTTTTTACAGGCACCAGGAGGGAATATACTAGTTTGCATCAAGCAGCAGAGAGATCAAAATGTAAAAGCTTATCTCTAAATTCACTACCTATTCAGTTCACCTTATCACCTAACAAGGAGAGACTTTTTTTCAAGCACCTACTTTTATCAGTACTGCCTACTGAGCATTATTTTCTCTATTTTAAGCACACGGGAAGCCAAAGACCAGAGAGGTAACTTGACCACGGTCTAAACGGATGGGCTGGAGTAAAAAAACGAGATCTGTGGCTCACTGGAGGCCACTGTGTGGAGCTGCAGGAAGCTGCCCTAAGGCACATCCCTGTCCAACCCGCCGCCTGGGTATCTTCCAGTCTCTGAAATGGGTATGGGGTTGAGGGTCCTCCCCCTGTTCACCACAGTGAATCAGCTTTACTAACAGGGCGTCTCTCCCTACTCAAAACCACCCATATACCTGCGTCCAAAATATTAGTCTTGCGCACCCCTCCCCCCACCCTCGTCTTTGTCCCCTGAAAGCCTGACTCTAATAACAGCCAAGAGAAACTTCTCGGGAGCCACCCTGTTTTAATGAAAAAAACGAGTAAGAACTTCTACTCGTCCTCTAGCGTTCCTGTTTCAAGATTTAAGAGGAAAGCTGGTTCGTGCGGACCAGACGGGAAAACTGTCTGGAACCACAAGTTCCCGCCCAGCCTCTCCGTTCGCGCTCTTTCCGCGGCCGTTGGCCCGCCCTTATTCCTTCACTCTAATTTTTAAAAACTTTGCCAAACCGAAGGGCCAGACCGGGCAGAGAGGAGAAAGAACCAAAAAGGGGAACCTCTAGACAAGTCCGAGCTCAAGCCCCGGCAGATCCTCTCCCACTCTCTAGTATGCGGCAAACACTACCAGACCGTGTCCACTCTGGGGCAGACACGACCAGAGTAAGCACAGGACTCGGAGCCAAAGGACCTGGTTTCACCTCCCACTTCTGTCACTCCTGACGTTACGCAAATCATTCCTCTAACCCGAGTCTCTGTTTTGGGGGTCTGCAAAGCGGGGCTAAGGAGCTCCCAGGATCGAGTTAGGAACAAAGGTTGATGGCAAAGCCCAGCCATTTCCAGGCGCGCCTCCCCGCCCCCAGCGGCCGCTCGGAGCCCACCCGGGCGCAAGCCCCCTCGCCCGAGGCGCGCGGGGGTCACCTCTCAGGCTGTAGCGCGCCTGCATTCCGAACACTGACAGCGTGCCGGTGCCGGTGCGGTCATCCTTCCGGACCCCGCAGCGCAGGATATGCTCGATCTGCCCCAGGTACTGCAGCTCCCCGTGGGGTGCCGGCTGCGGCTCCGCGGCCGGTTTCTGCGCCGCGGGCGGGGACGGCGACGGCGGGCGCTGCAGCTCGGAGCCCGGGGCGGGCATGGCGCTCACGCGGCTGCGGGCCCGGGACGCGGGCGGCGGATGATGGCTGGGTCGGGGGTGAGTGTCTTTCGGCGCGCCTTTCTGCGCGCCTCTTTTCCCGCCAACGCGGCGGTGGCTCCGCCCCTTCCTGTCGGCTGACGTCGGCCCGCGCGCGACCCCCTGGCGTCCCAGGAGCGCGCGGAGTCCCAAGTTGGAAGGGGCGCGTGCTCCGGGGTTGTGGGGTTTATAATCCCTTTGTAAAAGCTAAAAACCTAAGTCCGGTATTTTGGTGTGTCGGCTGAGAAAGGCCGCTCTGGCTAGAAAGTTTCCGAGTCCACCGCGCCATTCAATACTAAGGGGAGCCTGGAACAGTCCCCACATGTTCGTGAAATCTAAAAACAAACAAAACCCTGTTATTTGAGGTATGTTTCCTACAACTAAGGGGGTCATGCCGTCAGGCGATGTGCGTTTCCGTTTTCCCCCATCTTCAATGAAGGCCGGTAGCAGGAGCGAGTGAAATAGGCAGCTTTTTTACTTAATTAATGACAACCAGCCTTTTTCAAGTTTTTGATACCAAAGTTTTCACTTACTGTGAAATGTTTATAATGTAAACACTGGTGAATAAGAGCTATTTGCTAATGAGTTTAAAATGTACCACAGGCGCCTGGCTGGCTCAGTCAGTAGACCATGCAACTCTTGATCTAGGGGTTGTAGATTCCAGCCCCATGTTAGGTGGAGAGATTACATAAAAAACAAAATCTTTAAGGGGTGCCTGGGTGGCTCATTTGCTTAAGCCCCTAACTTTTGGATTGAGACCAGGTCATGATCTCCCCGTTATGAGATCAAGCCCTGCATAGTCTCTGAACTGAGCATGGAGCCTGCTTGAGATTCTGTCTCTCCTGTCCCACTGTCCGTCCGTCCCCCTACTCCCCCTTTAAAAAACGTATATATAAATAAATAAAATCTTTTTAAAGTAAAATACATGTGCATGTATTTTACGTGTACATATATTTACATACATCTATTTACATAATACATGCACATGCAGCAAGTAGTCTTTTGAATCAACAACTATTTATTGAGCACATAGTAGATGGTCAGTGTATTTCTTGTTGATAGGTCTGGGATTGTAAAGAATAAGATGTAGGCTCTGAAACATATCAAACACTATTTCTTGCTGTCCAATGAAGTCAACCTTTGTTTCTGGTTACCTGAAGTGAATTTGTGCAAGATTCTGGAATCTGTCTGCCAACCTCTCTCTCAACCTCAAGGTTGAAATTTTTGTAACGCAAATCCTAGGAAGAGATAAATATCTTTCATCTGCAGCCCTGCCTAACCTCAGCGAAAACAATCTTGCATGCTTTTATGTGGCATAAAGCCTATAAAAAAATAAATCAATTCTCAGAGACAATTTACAAAATACCTGAGTATTTGCCTTAATTGGAGGGAGAAAAATACTATGCACAGAATGAGGGAGTGTTTCAGGGAACATTTCACAAGCCTCATAGCTGGAAAGTCCACGTTCTTGTCCTTTGGTTGTATGAGTGCTCACAAGACCACAGTAAAAATGCACTGGGTGGGGCGCCTGGGTGGCTCAGTGGGTTAAAGCCTCTGCCTTCGGCTCAGGTCATGATCTCAGGGTCTTGGGATCGAGCCTCACATCCAGCTCTCTGCTCAGCAGGGAGCCTGCTTCCCCCTCTCTCTCTGCCTGCCTCTCTGCCTACTTGTGATCTCTGTCTGTCAAATAAATAATTAAAATTTTTTTAAAAAATGCACTGGGTTACAGAACAGCAGATATTTTAAATCTATTTCATCCATCACAGTACTAGGCCGGCCTTTCCTAGGTCAGCATAGATTCATGTCCCCCTCCTGCAGTGCATTCCCCACCCTACCCCATTTCAGGATAATAACAGTTTTAAAGAGTCACCTGTCTCTGTTAGGAATGACGGGCCTGCTGTGTTGTGTTGTGTTTTACTGTTTGGACAGGGTAGGTAGCACCAGATGCAGTGGGCATTCGTTTTGGTGAGCATTTGGGAAGAAACATGCTCAGTCAGAAAATCTGAACTCAGAAAACAGACTTGAGGCAGGAATGGGCACTCACGTTGCCTGCTGTAGCTTGAGCGTGCTCCTGGGTCTACAAAGCTAAAATGCCATATGGAAGCACAGCCCAGGATGAGGCAGAAAATGCAGAGTTCTTTGCTGGGCAGGATTGTCCTGCAAATTGTAGGGCTTTAGCATGTGTGTGGAAAGACAGCTCAGTGCAGGTATTTCTCCAACCCCAACCCTATAGAAAAGTATCTCCATAATCTCTAAACAGGGGAAGGATCCCAACCTGAACATATCCCAGATTTTCCAGTTGTATGTTACCCTCCGTGTTTCGTTTTCTTTTGTTATTTTGAACCGAGTTTAACTTTTGCAGCTGAGTATCAGTTGTACCACAAGGAGAACCTCAAGACATAAGGGTAGGCCCCCTGGCCGTGTGGAGATTCCTCTTCCACTGTGGTACTTGGAGATCTTGGTTTGATGATTATAGAGAAACAATAGTTCCATTCTCCAGGGCTGCTCCATAAATGAATGATCCTCTCAGAGGAACGTATCATTAATTCATTCATCCAAGAAGAATTTTTTTTTTAAGATTTTTTTTTATTTATTTGACAGAGAGATGGAGAGCACAAGTAAGCAGAGGGGCAGAGAGAATAAGGCTCTCTGCTGAGCAGGGAGCCTGATGCGGGGCTCGATCCCAGGATCCTGGGATCATGACCTGAACTGAAGGTAGAGGCTTAACTGACTGAGCCACCCAGGAACCCCCAACCAAGAAGAATTTATATCCCTGTGCCTACCACATGTCAGCAGGGAGCAAGGTAGACAAAGTCCCTTTCACAGAAACTGATGTTCTAGCGGAGACAAACAATGCATATGTTCCCAAACAAGACATCTGCAGATAGTGACGAGTGTTATGATGATTACATAACCCAGTAAAAAGCTACTGAACGTACAGAGGAACTACTTTATTTATTTAATAATTTTTTTAGTTAAAATTTTAATTCTAATTTTAATTTAATTAACATACCGTGTTATATTAGTTTCAGGTTTACAATACAGTGATCCAACAATTCTATCCATTACTCAGTGCTCATCATGTTAACTGTACAGAGGAACTACTTTAGGTCCATCACCAGTCAAGACCACCCTGAGGGAAAAAACATTCCAACCCCCAGTGCATTCATGTCAGCATGTTTCTTAGCACTTGCATCTATAAAAATTAAAAATAAGGGTAATATGGGTGCTGAAACTTATTCTACGAAAGAATTTTATCAATGGATACATTAATTTGTTAGGGAGCAAAGCTCTTCCTTCTCATTAAGAGGTCTATTTCTGTGGGGCGCCTGAGTGGCTCAGTGGGTTAAGCTGCTGCCTTCGGCTTAGGTCATGATCTCAGAGTCCTGGGATCGAGCCCCGCATCGGGCTCTCTGCTCGGCAGGGAGCCTGCTTCCTCCTCTCTCTCTGCCTGCCTCTCTCCCTACTTGTGATCTCTCTGTCAAATAAATAAATAAAATCTTTAAAAAAAAAAAAAAAGAGGTCTATTTCTGTTAAAAATTTATTTTTATATGTTTAATGGTCATAGAAATTTATAATATATTTGTTATTTTGATCAACATGTACAAATGATAATTATAGGCAATAACTCAATTGAGAATGAATATTTGATACCTATATTTTTGTGTCTGGGGAGATTTTTAATTTTTAAAATCTAAAAATGCTAACATTTTATTGATCAATAAAAAATGCTTAGACATAGGGCACCTGGGTGGCTCAGTTGGTTAAGTGTCTGTCTTTGGCTCAGGTCATGATCCCAAGCCAAGGGCCTTGGATAGAGCCAGCCTCACATCAGGCTCCCTGCTCAGCAGGGAGTCTGATTCTCCCTCTGCCCCTCCCCACACTCATTCTTTCTCTCTTGCTCTCTCTAATAAATAAATAATTTTTTTAAAATGATGCTTAAGTATAAGAATATATTACATTAAGGTAAAATTCTCTGAGAAAAGGAGAATGAAAATCAGAATTTAAGGAGAAAATGGGAGGAAATAAGATTTCTTACTGTTAAAGAATAACTTGTTTGTGTCTTTGTTTAAGTGGATGATGCTGGGTATCAAATTGCCATGATATTTAGATTCCATTTGATACATTTTAAAGAGAGATGAAACTGTTATATTTTTAAAATGCTAATATTTACAATACATGGGAAAATAAAATTTTGCTATTCTTTTAGCTTATGTTGAAAAACGACATGCAAGAGTATTTATAACATTTTAAGATTCCTGTTAGGAAGTTTGAGAACAAAAATATTAGAGTATTATTGGTCTAAAGAAACCTTCTCCTTGGGGTGCCTGGGTGGCTTAGTCAGTTAAGCGTCTGCCTTCGGCTTAGGTCATGATCCCAGGGTCCTGGGATCAAGTCCTGTATCAAGCCCCACATCTGGCTCGCTGCTCTCTCTCTCAAATAAGTAAATAAGATCCTTTAAAAAAAAATATTTTATTTATTTATTTGACAGAGAGAGAGAGAGAGAGCACAAGCAGGCAGAGAGGCAGACAGGGAGAGGGAGAAGCAGACTCCCCCCTGAGTAGGGAGCCCCATGCAGGTTTTGATCCCAGGACTCTGGGTTCGTGACCTGAGCCCAAGGCAGACGCTTAACTGACTGAGCCACCCAGATGCCCCAGTAAATAGATCTTTTAAAGATTTTATTTATTTGACAGAGATCACAAGTAGGCAGAGAGGCAGGCAGAGAGAGAGAGAGAGGAGGAAGCAGGTTCCCTGCTGAGCGGAGAGCCCGAGTCGGGGCTGGATCCCAGGACTCTGGGATCATAACCGGAGCCAAAGGCAGAGGCTTTAACCCACTGAGCCACCCACGCGCCCCTAAATAGATCTTTTAAAAAAAAATAAGAAACCTTTTCTTTACACAACAAACTCTCAGGAATATTTGTCCAGAAAGCAGGAAACATTTTGGAGAGCCAACTCTGAGTCAGGTACTTGATAATAATATTATTTTATAATCAACACTATGATTTATTGATGCTTTTCATTACGGATTATTTACTGTGGTTCTCCTAACTACCCTACAAACAAAAACCATTCCTTTTACTACTTTAAGGTAAATATACTGAGGTTTAGAAAGGTTAAGGGTCTCACCTGAAGTCACACACTTAGGAAATATAGCAGTGGGGATTAGAAGCCAGGTGAGCCTGGGTGCAGAGGCTTTTTAAGACTGTGGCTTTCCACTTGCCAACCCCCTCTTCCTGCTCCTCACTCTGCAGATTTTCTGTAGCTCATTGGCCATAAAATAGGTTCCCTTTCTAACGTATTTTTTGGCAACTTCCTGGCAAATATATCAAATATATAGTTGAATAGGCTGTATTTATTTGAGACTTCTGCACATTAAGGAATCCAAGATTCTATCAACAGTGTCTTTTTTTTTTATGACCCTCAGTTTAGGTAAGAGAGGCTTTATCTTCATTTGCAGTGGATTATATTCAACTGGCTGTCTCTGACCCCTCTTTCTCTAACAAACCTTCCTGTCAAATACAATTTCAAGACTAGGTGGAAAATGCTTTAACAGTTTTGAGACCTCCCTCATTGTATTCCTTTTCATAACTGGAAAGGCTGATTATAAATATATTTCCAATGTAACCGTTAGTGACATATACTGGCAAAGGACCCTCTGATTATTATATTGCACCAATGTTCAAATTATGAGGTCAAATAAGTGTCAGCCAAAGACAACTTGTACTTTCCATTAAATAAGTGTGGACTCTTTCAAAGAGAGCCCTGTTGTGTCAATTAAAAAACAAAACAATGAAGTGCACTCATGTTCATAGCAGCATTATCACAGTGACCCAAAGGTGGAAGCAACCCAGTTATCCATGGATAGATGAGTTTATAAACAAAATGCAACACACACACACACCCACACACACACACACACACACACTGAAATAGTCTTTAACCTTAAAAAGAAATTCGAGCACAAGCTACAAAATGAATGAAACTTAAGGACACTCTTCTAAGTAAAATAAACGAGTCACAAAAGGACAAGTGCTGTATGATTCCACTTAGGTGAGGTGCCTAGAGGAGGCAGAAAATGGAATGGTTCTTGCGAGGGATCCGGGAGAAGAGAGAAATGGGGAGTCAGTGTTTAATGGCTATGGAGTTTAGTTTGAGGAAGATGAAAAAAGTTCTCTCAATGGATGGAGGTGATGGCTGCACCATCATGGGAATGTACTGAATACTACCAAACTGTGCACTTAGAAATGGTTAAGATAATACAGTTTATTATATATATTTTACCACAATAAAAAAAATCTACACAGAAGTTTTAGGCCTTTACTAAACAAAGGAATGAATTATAAATTTTTTTTCAAAAAAGTCAATTATTATATTTTAAATTCAAAAGCAAATTGAAAGAAATACCCCTGTTAATTAGAAAGTGGCGTAGTTGTAGTAGAAATGATGGAAAACAGACACCTTGATGATTTTATATTTATTTAATATACAAAGAACTACTAATGTACCATAGAATTCCATAAGATCTACATGTGATTCTTTTAAAAAGGAATTTTACTTTAACTCAATTTGAGTAGCTATTAAACTGCCACTCAGCATAAGGAAATTAACAGTACTTCATAATATGTAACAGACATACTTTCCTGCTATTACATTTATTACATTATCTTATACATTTGGGGTTTTCAGTTCTCAGAGGTACCTGAACAGGTCATTCTACTTGCCAGGTATAGAATGCATCAGGTCTTCTTACCTTTAAAAAAAAGCAGCAAAAATAAAAATGTTAATAAATTATTTACAGATATTTTTTTTTCCTTAGAATAAAATTCAGAATGGGTAATAGAATAAATGCTGTTGGGGCTTTTAAAAAATTAATATATAGCAAAATAATGGAAAACCCATTTTTTATAAAGAAAAGAAAAGAGAATAGTGGGTGAGAGAGAAGGAGGAAAGGGAAAGAGCAAAGGAAAGGAAATAGAAAGCCAGTGGGAAAGGAAGAGGAAAAAGGAAATATATCTGGCTGAATAGTCTCTCCTTTTCTGGAAAGTTAAGTGTTTTTGCCTCAATTCCCAGAGGCCAGGGCCTTGGGGCTGGCTATATGCCATCTTGCATCACTGTTGTATGTACATCTTTTTAAACCCCTGCCCCAACCCCTGCTGGAGAAGAAGCTTATTTGGGGAAGAATCTTGTCAAATTCATCATTTTCTCCCCCCGCAGTACCTTGGCTCTGTGCCTTCACTTGGTAGATGCTAAAAAGATAATGATTGTTTGACTACTCAACTTAAAAAAAAAAAAGAGTTCTTCAAAACTCAAAGGTAAAGGGACAGGCAGCAAATTATATAATATGTAGCTTAATTATACACTGACCTACTAACAAGGTCTCTTAGGAATGAAAACTTATAATTAAAATGTAATTATTATTTAAGATTGATCATATTACCAAAAGAGAATGTTACATACAGTTTTGATTGTGCCACTAATTCAGAAGATATTAAACCCCAATCTACTAAACCACTTTCTTGTCTTTAGATATGATTGTTTTTAAAACTTGATTATTTTAAATAATTTTGCAAACACAGATTTTGGGGCTGGGGGAAGGGAGATTTTTTTTTTTTTTTTTTTTTTTTTTTGTAAGTAGGCTCCATGGCCAGCATGGAGCTCAACATGGGGCATGAACTTACCACCCTAGATCAAGACCTGAGCTGAGATTAAGAGTCAGCTCAACCAGGGCACCTGGGTGGCTCAGTGGGTTAAGCCTCTGCCTTCGGCTCAGGTCATGATCTCAGGGTCCTGGGATCGAGCCCCGCATCGGGCTCTCTGCTCAGCGGTGAGCCTGCTTCCCTCTCTCTCTGCCTGCCTCTCTGCCTACCTGTGATCTCTCTCTCTCTCTCTGTCAAATGAATAAAAATTTAAAAAAATTAAAAAAAAAAAAAAAGAGTCAGCTCAACCTACAAAGCTTACCCAGGTGCACCTGCAGGGGGCAGGGGCACCTGCACCTAAATTTTAATCAAATTTAGATTTATTCCTTAGGACTGATTTCAGAAATGGAATTATTATATCAAAAAGAAGTTTTATGGCTCTTGACATGCATAATCAAATAGCTTTTCAAAAAGGTATTTTCAAAAAGGCAGAAACAGTTTGTGTCACAATAACATATAAAAATTCCCATTTCATTACACTTCTATCACAATTTTGTATGTTTTTAAATTTATACATTTGATAGGCACACAATGCTATCTTGTCTTAATTTTTATGTCTTTGATGATCAGTGAGGTTGAACACATTTTCTAGGGTTTTTTTGTTTGTTTGTTTGTTTTTTAAAGTAGGTTCCATGCCCAACATGGGGCTTAAAGTCATGACCCTGAGATCAAGAGTCAGATGTTCTTCCGACCAAGCCAGCTAGGCACCCCTATTTTCCAGATACTTAAAAACTAGTTTTGTTGTCTTTCTCTTTTGTGAATCATCTATTCCAATCAACAAGGCACTCTGCTTACCAAGTTTTAAAATGTTTTTTAAAATGCTGCACAGCTTTCTCCAGCACATAGCTAATGAAGTTAGAACTCTCAGCACTTTCTTCAAGAGGGATCTTGAGTGTGAAGTTGGGGGAAGACAGAATGCTCAAGTCTATCATCGTGTCATCTTGTTTGGAAAAATTGCCTTCAGGAACATTTGGAACCACCTAAGAAGAAGGATTATGCAGCAAAAGATTACTCATCCCCAGTGCACATTCAGAATTAATTTAATAACACATGAGTCAGGATAGGCTAGGTTGTGCTGAGGTAACAAAGTAGCCCCAACATCCCAGTGGCTTCATATAGCAAACATTTATTTCTCACTTATGTTTCATGTCCATTTCAGGGAATCTGTATAACCTCTACCGCTCGGGGCCTGGTTGACAGTGGCGTGTCACCTCATCGTCGTAGTCCAAGGAACACCTGGCTTTCTCTGTGCCCCTGGCAGAGACAGAGAGTAGATCAGCACACACAAGCCCTGCACTATCTCAGTCTAGAAATAACCCCAGTCAGTCTTGATCACAATTCTTTGGCCAGAACTTGCCACACGGCACCACTTCGCAGCAAGAGCAGCTAGAAAAGATGAGTGAGCAGATGGAATATTTGGTGAGCACAACTGTCGGTGTCACAAACCTGTCACAAACATTAATGCGATGCACCAAGTTTTATCCTGAGCTTTCCTAGGACAATTACAATTTAGGGTGGCATGTGTTTGTGAGAACCAGTCGTCTGAAAGTCACAGTGGTTGCTCTTAATGAATTTTCAAGTGCATATGCTGTGATTGTAATAATTTAAATGAAACCATACTGACATGCAAGTTGATGTAACCTCAAGAGAACTATTTTGAAAATGTTTCAAATAACCCCCTTATAAAAAAAATTAAAAGAAAATATTAGGTCAAATAAAAACTGATAATTTCTTAATTCTAATTTATAAAGGAATAGCTAACAATGTCCCCCCCCCCTTTTTTTTTTGGTGAATATGACCCACATAAAAACTGCATAAAGCATTTTTGTCTAGCTTAATAAATAATTATAAAGCTAACACCGTGTAACTAGAACCTGAGGGGCATAACTTTTTTTACCTGCTGGAATTTATGTGTTCCTCTTCAGTCCTTGCTGTTTTATGGCTTTGCACTTTCTGTTACATGATGAAATAAGAGCTGTTTTGAGAAAAATAACTTTTACAGGTAGTTCAGCAAAGTGGTTAAGTCCAGCAACTCTGGAGAAGTGCTGCTTGGGCTTGAATCCTACCTAGTTCTACCGATTTCCTAGCTGTGTGACCTCAGACAAGTTGTTTAACTTCTCTGTGCCTCATCTGTAAAATGTGAAAAACAGTGCCTTGTAGGATCACTGAGATTATTAAACAGTCTGGTGTATGAAAAAAGTCCAAAAACATTGCCTGACACATAGTAAGTGCTCTTTAGTGACAATGATTATTAGAACAATGTATCCCTGAAACCCACAATTTTATTTCATATGGAGATTTTTTATACAGAACTGCCTTTGTTATCAATATAAAGAATTTCTGGTAAATCTGTTAGAGTTACCCAGAGACACTAGAATAGAAGCAAACTGAACATAGAATGGAAAATACTGATGACAATAAAAGCAATTAACTCTTGGCTATAACTTTGAAAGCATTGCTCAACTTTTTCTTCAAATCTTATTCTTCAAGACAAGACCTTTTCCTCATTAGCTGAAAGTCTGTATTTGTGAGGATGATCAGATATACTGAATTATTTTACTCTATAGGGTATGATCTATCTAACGAAGGAAATGAATCAGAATCAGCAAGGATGGGAGGGTGGTTTTCAGAACCTTTTGAATGTGGTTGGGAGTTACAAATACATTTTTTTTTAAAGATTTTATTTATTTATTTGAGAGAGAGACAGTGAGAGAGAGCATGAGCGAGGAGAAGGTCAGAGGGAGAAGCAGACTCCCCATGGATCTGGGAGCCCGATGTGGGACTCGATCCCGGGACCCCGGGATCATGACCTGAGCCGAAGGCAGTCGTCCAACCAACTGAGCCACCCAGGCGTCCCAGTTACAAATACATTTTACATCATGACTCAAAAACACACGTCTTACATATATGTATACACATTTATACACATACATGCACATAATGGAAATGAAAGTTCCATGATATATGCATTTGACTTGTTAAATATAATGCACTCTCATATTTTCTCTCCTAGTTTGCCCTATTCTGTTTTGTTTGTTTGTTTAATGTGCTGGTTCTGGCCATCTAAACCTATGTCTCAAACCACACAGGGGCCACAGCTTTGCAGTCTGAAACAGACAGAACTACTAGCACACAGAATGTTATAGGTCAGATTCCCTGGAAGCAGAACCTGAGACTGTGATGCACGTAATTGATTAAGGTTGGGTTCAGGTGAAACTTTTGGGGGGATTAGGCAAGCAACACAGACAAAAGGGAAAAGCTAATCTAGGATGCGGCTTCAGGTGACCTCTGGCCTTAGTTTGATGCTGCAGGGAGCTCTTTTTTTTTTTTTTTTCCAAATTCAATTAGTTAACATATAGCGTATTATTAGTTTCAGAGGTAGAGGTCAGTGATTCATCAGTGAACCCACTGCTCATCGCATTACGTGCCCTCCTTAACGCCCTTCACCTATTACCCCTGCCCCTCCAGCAAACCTCAGTTTGTTTCCTATGATTTAGAGTCTCTTATGGCTTGTCTCCCTCTCTGATTTTGACTTGTTTTATTTTTGCTGCAGAAAGCTTTTAAGTGGCCCCTAGGGCAACCCTTTTGGAGATCTGGGGCTAGGAAGAACAGTGAGCAGCGGCACCAGCCAAAGTTGGTAAAAGGATTCCCGGGAATCTGGGTCAGGCACTGACATAACGTGTTGCACAAAATATTGCTTCTTCAGTTGCTCTGCCTGGTGATTTCTGTATGCAGGTCTTTTTAGGAACCTGTCAATAACTAACCTGGTACACTTGTATGTTAACGTAATGCATGTTGTGGGAGTGGGGGTGGGGGCAATTGGTTAGAAGAGAAATTCAGTCACTGTTTCATGTTATGCAACAAGAGTTCTTGACTGATGGTGGGAGACATGGTCTAAGTGCCAATTAAGATAGCAATATGCTTTGATGTGAATATTAGTAGACAAATATCTTTAACTCTCAAGGTAAGTCAGCAGCTTTTTGTTTCAGAACTTTTGAGAGCTAGAATTTACAGACTCTTGCTTTGGATAAGGAACCTATGCTAATAGCTTCACAGACATCTATTTTAAGGTATCCTACTATTCCATTTTTTCAGGGGGGGAAACTGAGACCAAGAAAGGTTACGGAACGTTTCCAAACTTACTCAGCTGCTAAGTATCAGGGTCAGCATTTGAATTCATTGCTTCACCTGGAAATCTTCTCTCTTGAAAGTTACATTGGTCAGGTTTCTTCAAGTTTGCTTGAATCAGTTGAGTACATCCCTCTAGCCCTAAGTGGAACTGGCCATGTCTGGATTAGAAAGTATTTTGCATTTTTAATGGATTTTCCCTATAGAGTTTCTTGTTTCTAAGAATCATGCACACATTATATCAAGTCAGACTGAATACAGTCATTGTGGAAATATGAATATGCTCCCACAGCTTGTTTTCAAATGCTGATGTACTTAAGAAGTGAATTAACAGGGAAAAAAAAAAAAACAAAAAAACGATGGATGCACATGTAATCTCCTTTTTTGTTCTCGGGTCTCTCCATTACCTTTATGGAACTGGAGATGTTCTCAGTTGCTAGAGTCTGGTTTGCCAGTTCAGCCACCCAGCCAAACTCCTCTCTCATCTTCTCCATCAGATATGCCGTGTCCTCTAGGTGATGCTGGGCCATCTGGAGAACCTGGGCATATTGCTGGTGGGATATGTTGACCAATTCGAGGGCCTCGTCCACTTTTGTGTGGAGGTCAGGTACATCAGGACAGTCTAGTAAAGAAGAAAGTAACGTGGTAAAGGGAAATGTCTGTGGAATTTGGAGTTGGGTGAGGAGCGTTTAAATCCTAGCTCTTAAGCTATTTCTGTTTCTAGCCTTTGGACCTTCAGTGAGTTTTCAATGAGGTAAAATAGGCGTGAATGAAATGATACTGTGAAGTGCCTGCTCATTGGACAGACACACACTGGAGATTCAGCCAATGTTCCTTTTTCTTTTCCTCCTTTCTGTAGTGTCTCTGAACGGTCATTAGGGCTACTCACTGATATTCTGATCAGGACACCTGGGAGATTGTGCTTCCCGCCACCTTGAAGTTCAGTGGGGCCATCTTCAAGGTGATGGGTCTCACTTCCGGGGAAGCATAAGGAACAGTTAAGGATTTAGCACATTCCCTTTCCCCTGATGGCAGAACTAGGTTTGCTCCGTAGAGTGGAGGCTGCGTTGCCCTGAGTGAGAGGGGTAGCAGGGCCTTTGCTCAAACTGTAACTGACATGGCACACGGTGAGAAATCAACCTTTGTGCTGACAAGACACTGTGATTCTGCAGCTCGGTGCTGTATTGCATAATAGCCCATCTGAACCGAATCAGGATTCTAGGAATTTATACAGCTGTGCTGATGAGTGGCTGGATACTGTGGAAAGATTATCTGAAAATTATGGAAGTGTCTATGTGTTAGGGTGTTGAAGATCATCGGAGGTTGTTGTTGTGGAGAAAAGACCACAGACTCTTTACAGTATGTCTTTAACTGTTTACCAAAGAGCCATGCCTTCAGGAGGACAGGGGCAGGAGAGAATCCACCAACCAGAGGTGGGTAACTATTTCATCTGAGGTTTCTTTTGGATACTTAAGATATAACACAAGATTCCCTGGCACCTCACACATTTTCATATAATTTTGAGATCTTTAGGAGAGGGAGCTCCTTGTACTTATAAGTAAACAAATTTGGGGCACCTGGTGGCTCAGTCGGTTGAACATTTGGCTCTTGATTTCAGCTCAGGTCATGAGCTCATGGGCTGTGGCATAGAGCCCCGTGTGGGGCTCCTTGTTTGGTGGGGAGTCCACTTGAAAAATTCTCTCCCTCTGTCCCTTCCCACACTTACACGCTTGTGTGCGCTTTCACTTTCTCTCAAAATAAATAAATCTTTAAAAAAATTTTTGCAGTAACATGCATTGGGAAAGTGATTCAAGATAACATTTTGACAACAAAGGGAGTCACAGTCAACGAGATGTAGTATACACTTGAGGGCTACCTGAGTGGGTCAGTCAGTTAAGCATCCAAATCTTGATTTCAGCTCAGGTCATGACCTCAGAGTTGTGAGATTAAGCCCCATGTCCTAAGATCTCTTTCTTCCTCTCCCTTTGCCCCTCCCCACCAGTCTCTCTCTTCCTCTAAAAACAAACAAACAAAAAGATAGGGTATACATTTAAGAAGAGTTTGAATATTCTTTTAAAATGTCTTCACTGGCAACTTCAGAGTTGTTAACTTTTACAATAGTAATAAAAATATACATATTGTAATGACAGGGGAAGAAGATGGTGATTGCCTCATGATTTAGGCAAGAAGAATTCTACAAAGGATACTCATTTCTTCTTTTAGAGAGTACCACCCAGGAAAAAAGATTTTCGTGGAAGAAAGGTGAAACCTCATGTAAAATAGAATCACATGGGAAAGGAAAAAGTACAACTATATTCACAGATGATGTGATCTTGTATACAGAAAGTCCTAAAGAGTACAAATACACAGAAAACTATAAAAACTAATAAACAATTCAGCAGAATGCAAGATCAGTATTGTATTTCTATACAGTATCAACAAACCAAAAATGAAATTAAGAAAATAATTGCATTCACAATTGCATTAGAAAGAATGAATTGCTTATGAAAAAAATTTAAGTGGAAGATTTATATACTGTAAACTAAAAAACATCTTTGAAAGAAATTAAAGATTTAAATAAATGGAAAGACATCTTGATGGATTGGAAGACTTAATATTGTTAAGATGGCAGTACTCCACAAGTTGATCTATAGATTTAATATAATTCCTATCAAATACCCTGCGGAATTTCCTCTCTACAGACATTGATAAACTGATCCCAAAACTTATGGGGAAATACAAGGGACCCAGAATAGCCAAAACAACTCTGAAAACAAAAAAACAGGGATGCCTGGGTGACTCACTTGGTTAAGCATCTGCCTTCTGCTCAGGTCATGATCCTGGGGTACCAGGATGGAGTCCCATATCAGGCTCCCTGGTTGACAGGAAGTCTGCTACTCCCTCTGGCCCTCACACCCTTACTGCTCTCTCTCTCTCTCTCTCATTCTCTGTCTCTCAAATAAGTAAGTAAAATCTTAAAAAAACAAACAAACAATAAAAACAAAACAAAACCCTAAAGTTGGACCTCTCACACTTGCCAAAACTTCCCACAAAGCACAACAGTTAAGACAGTGTAGCATGGGCATAGGATAGACATATAGATCAATGGAATAGAACTGAGAGTTGAAATAAACCCTATTTGCTGTTAATAAATTTTTAATAAGGATCCCAAGATAATTCAGTGAGGGAAAAAACAGTCTTTTTAAGAAGTAGAACTGAGACAACTGAATATCCACTGCAAAAGAGAGAAACTGGATTCCCGCCTCACACCATACAAAAATGAACACATGGACTAAATATGTAAGTCTTATAGGTGAAACACGTGTAAATCTATGTGACCTTGGGCTAGGCAATGGCTTCTTTTAAAAAAAATTTATTTATTTGAGACAGAGCAAGTGAGGTGAGTGGGGGGAGGGACAGAGGGAGAGGGAGAGAATCTCAAGCAGACTCCCCACTGAGCACGGAGCCTCATGTAGGGCTCTGTCTCATGACCTGAGATCATAACCTAAGATCAAAACCTGAGCTGAAATCAAGAGTCAGATGCTTAATGGACTGAGCCACCCAGGAACCTCAGCAATGGCTTCTTAGATGTAGGATCAAAATACAAAAAAGAAGAAACAGATAAGTTAGATTTCATTGAAATGAAAAATTTTCATACTTCAAAGGGCACCATTCCAAAAGTAAAAAGGCAGCATGTGGGAATGGGAAAAAATATTAATAGATAATATATCTGATAAGGGTTTAGTATCTAGAATATATAAAGGACTCTTACAACTCGATGATAAAAAGACAAATAACAAAATTAAAGTATGGGCAAAGGATTTGAGTAGACATTTCTCCAAAGGAGATACACAAATGTTCACATGGTGGTAGATAGGTGTCCAACGGCAAGAGAGAAGTTTTGTGTTTGTTTTTTTTAAAGATTTTATTTATTTGAAAGAGCGAGAGAGTGAGTGAGAGAGAATGAATGGGGTGGGGGCACCTGGGTGGCTCAGTGAGTTAAAGCCTCTGCCTTCGGCTCAGGTCATGATTTCAGGGTCCTAGGATTGAGCCCCGCATTGGGCTCTCTGCTCAGCAGGGAGCCTGCTTCCCTTCCTCTCTCTCTGCCTGCCTCTCTGCCTACTTATGATCTCTGTCTGTCAAATAAATAAATAAATAATCTTAAAGAAAATAAAAGAGAGAGAGAGAATGAATGGGGTGGGGAGGGACAGAAGCAGACTCTCCTCTGAGCAGGGAGTCCACTGCTGCTGTGGGGCTGGATCCAGGACCCCAGGATCACCTCCTGAGCCGAAGGCAGATGCTTCATGGCCTGACCCACCCAGATGCCCAAGAACAACCTTTCATTTATAAGCACATGTCAAGCCTCCACTTTGGTCATGTTTGCCAATGCCTCATTCACTAAGGACAGACCCATGGCCAAGCCAAATTTATGGACTGGAAAAATAAAAAAATATATATAATAAATATAAAATATAAAATAAGATCTCTCTTGCTGGAAGTAACCACAAATTACTGTGATAATTTTGTTTTTAATCTTTTTTTTTTTTTTTTTTTTTAAAGATTTTATTTATTTGTCAGAGAGAGAGGGAGAGAGAGCGAGTGCAGGCAGACAGAATGGTAGGCAGAGGCAGAGGGAGAAGCAGGCTCCCTGCTGAGCAAGGAGCCCGATGTGGGACTCGATCCCAGGACGCTGGGATCATGACCTGAGCCGAAGGCAGCTGCTTAACCAACTGAGCCACCCAGGCGTCCCTAATTTTGTTTTTAATCTATACATACATCCCCTTCTGCCTAGGAGAGTTCCCAGTTTATGCCTATTGTTCTTAAGTAATTGTTTATATACCCACATCACTTTCAAAAGAGATCTAGTTTAACTGATAATTATATGGTCTTATATAACAAAATGGGCAGAAGACAGGAGTTCCTTGGTATAAATCCATTTGCCTATCACTTATATTAAGAAATGAAATATTACCTAAACAGATGAAGCCCCCCACTGTGCCCCTCCCACATCAAAAGCCCTCTCTGTCCTCTCAAAGGGAAACTACTATTTTGAATTTGGGTGTATATATGCAGTACTAGTAATTGATATGGGAGAAGAGGAAAAGAGTCACAGCAAATATGTTTAAAATCAAGACCAAAAATGTATGGTAACTAGTGGGAAAACAAAAAAGATTTATGATGTCTTGGAAAATATTTATCAAATACAATATTTATTTATTATAAGATTTATAAGATCTTACATCTATAATTGTAGCTATGTGCTCTTAGAACAAGGGAAGAATCAAACGCTGATTGAAGAGGCAAAATTATTGTTTGGCAAAATGTAGAAGAGTTGTTTGTAATAGCAAAACATGGAAGCAACTTAAATAGACTTCAGGGGAATGGATATATTGTGATATGCCCACACAGACTAACGGAGCAGTGAATTAATGAATTAGAACATGTATTCACATGGCTAAATCTTACTAACTATACTGTGACAAGCCAAGTTGCCAAAGAACAGCTAAGCAATAATATTTTACATTGTTAAGAAAAATTACCCCAAATTTGGAAATAGGGGCAGAAGAATGGCTGCATTCTTTTCAACGTTATATACACCATTGTCCAAGAGACCCATCTAAAGCCTCTTTGATTCGCTAGGGAAATGATCTTTTGTTGGGTTTACCATTTACTGGTGCTCAGGGCCAAATTCTGTGTGCTTAGATGAACATTCTAAATTGAAAAGTTGCAAGTGTTTTTTGTCCAGTAGAGATATAAATTATTTTGGTCAGATAGAAAACATCACTGCAAAGCTTACTGTTTTATTGCCTGTTAGAAGAGTAACTAGTTTTATATTTAATTTTGCAATCTAACTTCCACGTTCTATCTTTGACTATAAATTCTCCAGTCTCAGGGCACCTGGTGGCTCAGTGGGTTGAGCCTCTGCCTTTGGCTCAGGTCATGATCTCAGGGTCCTGGGATCGAGCCCCGTATCGGGCTCTCTGCTCTCTCTGTCTACTTGTGATTTCTCTCTCTGTCAAGTAAATAAATAAAATCTTTAAAAAATAATAATAATAATAAATAAATAAATAAGTAAATTCTCCAGTCTCTCTTATACTCCTTAGAAACAGCTTTAACACTTTGTGGATTCCCTCATTAATAGGATAAATTCATCTTGACACGTGCTCATTTTATATTTGTACGAGTCATAGTTTTAAACTTAAAAATCATGCTTTAATAATATAAAATTAAGAACATGCAAAACATTGCTATGTGTGTTGTGTGTGTTGTATATACATGTGATAACAATATAAAGAAAAGTAAAGGAATGATAAACACTAAATTCAAAATAAGTTTCCTTTCTGGGGGGATAAGAAGATATGATCTGGAAGGAACACAGAGAGGGCTTCATCTCTTTGGGTAATGTTTTCTTTCTTTCTTTGACAGACAGAGATCACAAGTAGGCAGAGAGGCAGGCAGAGAGAGAGGGTGAAGTAGGCTCCCTGCTGAGCAGAGAGCTGATGCGGGGCTCGATCCCAGGAACCTGGGGTCATGACCTGAGCCGAAGGCAGCGGCTTAACCCACTGAGCCACCCAGGCACCCCAATGTTTTATTTCTGAATCCAGTTGTAGGCATGTGGGTTTTTGTTCTTTTATCCTCTATACCGTTATAACAAAATGCATTTTATAATGAAAGCTTTAAGTTGTGTGGGAACGCAATAGAGCCTCCTTTCTTTGATGTTCTATCTATGCAGCTGCCGATTCACGTTTCATGCCTTCTGTGTTATCCAATGTGCACTGTAGCTAACGCAGTCCAATGTATGATTATCCAAGGCATTTGTACTATATTATCTGATTTCTTCCATATTTTTTCCAGTTGTATTGACCAATAATTGACATATCACGGAGTTTAAGCTGTACAGTGTGATGCTCTGATTTACATATATTGTGAAATAATTATTGCAATAGGCTTAGCTAATATCCATCATGTCATAGAGATAAAACAGAAAGAAAACAAAATTTCTCCTTGTGATGAGAATTTAGGATCTACTTTGTTACCAACTTTCCCGTACGTCACACAGCAGTGTTAGCGAGAGTCATCCTGCCATACGTAGCCTACCTGCTTCAAACCTCTTTATCTTAGAACTGGAAGCTTGTCCCTCGTGACCGCCTTCCTCTGATTCCCTCTCCCCATCTTCTGTATGATTTTATGAAAGGAAGAGATTAGTCATCAAAGCTTTTAACTGGATGAAAGGAAGGTAATGATATGTAGATGGGATGTTTGAGTGGGACAGTTTTTGTAAGTGATCAGGGTACATGTGCGTATTTTTCTCTTATAAGAACTTCTGTTTCTGCATGCAACCTTGTAACCGTGACTTAAAAAGCAAAACCTTTATTGTACAGTGACTAATACAACACAATAAAAACTAAAAAAAAAGCAAAACCCTAAATAATGAAAATCATTAGTATGGTAGACATTTCATGTAATCTGCAAAACACCCGTGTAAAATAGACACATTCTTTCCATTCTCCTTGTGATGAAACAGAGGTGCAGAGTCACTGAATCAGTAATTCAGGAGAAATAACAAAAAGGCCCAGTTTATACTCAGCCTTCTGGCTTTTCAGCAACTCCTTCGGGGCTTTAGCGAGGTAAAAAGCAGAAGCATGGGAATCAAAATCTCTTGGCTTTTGTGAGAAAATGTGTTGGGGGGTGGCCATAGTGGGTGGGAGGGGTGACTTTAGTTACCCTTTAGGGAAAGGAGATGAGGGGAGGGAAGGAGGGGGGATAGGGAGGAGCCAGGGGAGAGAAGGATTTCTCACTTCTCTTGGCCAGGTCTGGGAGGAGAAAGTCTATGTGGTTTCTGAGGAGGAGCCACTTTACATACTTAAATACTAATTAGTAATTAACCCACCAACTGGAAAGAGTTAATACCACTTAAAAAAAAAAAACACTCACTTGGCTAATAATTTGTTTATATAATGGGAGGATTGCTTCCATTGGGGGGCTTGCTTTTTCCTTGCAGTAAGAAGAAAGGAGTGCCCTAATTTGCTCCTACCTTCTCTTTTGCACACATTTAACCATAAAAAATGTCACAGCAGCAATGATGAAATATTAAATAAGAGAAAAGGCGAGTTGGCCTACTTTTGAATAATAAAAGTTTATAAACCTACACTGAGCACCCCCAAACAGCAATAAGCATGCAAAAAAAAGTGCTCGAAGGAAAGTAGATGAACCCATGATGCTTGTAAAAGTGAGATTTTGGCCTCTGACCAGAATAGCATTGAAACGCTGGAAAATAATAAGTATTTACCTTCCCACAGGTAATCCTGACACTTTTGGCATCTGGCATGAAACTGGAAACATTCTGACAAATTCTGGCCAAGTTCTCCACACAGTCCTCTGTCCTGCACAGGCGACACCTTTGAATTCAGGCTTCCGTGGTTAGAATCTGCAGGTAACATAGTGTTTGCACATTAATGTCATTAGAGTCTGTACTTTTTCTTTAAGATTTTATTTATTTATTTATTTAACACAGAGAGAGAGAGAGAGAGAGAGAGAGAGAGAGAGAGAGAGAGAGAGATCACAAGTAGGCAGAGAGGCAGGCAGAGTGGGGGGAAGCAGGCTCCCTGCTAAGCAGAGAGCCCCATGTGGCGCTCGATCCTGGGACCCTGAGATCATGACCTGAGCCAAAGGCAGAGGCCTAACCCTCTGAGCCAGCCATGCGCTCCTAGAGTCTGTATTTTAAAGGTGTGGACATGATGTCATTTCTTTTTCTCACCAGTTCTTTCAAAATCTTTCTGTATTCCATCATAGGAGGGCATATAGTGGCAACCATTTGCTAGGACAATTTGACATCTATTAAAAATTGCTTATATTCTTTGATCCAACAATCACATTACTATGATTATTTGTATATGTCCCTCCTCCCCCCAAAAGGATTAATGCATATAATTTTTATTTTCTGGAAGGAATCATGAAGAATCTTTTGGAAGAGATAACTGGTGGGGTGAGAGAAGGCAGCTTTCATTTGTTTGTTCTATATTTGAATTATTTTAAGTTTAGTGTCATTATTATTTCTGATGTCAATGGATTAAATAAGGGATTGTGGGCCACTTTTCTCTTTGGATTTCTTTCTATTTAAAAATTTTCTGATACTTATTTCAATTTTTTAAAGCTATAATTGGGAAGTACATTGGAGTTTCAGTGATATTGGTAATGTCTGTTTCTAAAGCTGGGTGGTAGGCATTTCCTTTCTTACTATTCCTTTTGTATTTCATATGTATAAGTTATGGTTGGTGGGTCAAAGATTTGGGAAAACATCTAAAGCTGATCAACTTTTGAGAGACCCTTTTCTTTTTCTGGAAGAATTAATAATTCATATGAAAAAATGTTGTAAAAAAAGTCTGTCCAATAGAAAATTGACACTTCTCAGTGTCAATGTTTCACATTTATTAGGATACATTTATTATTAATTTACCACATTTTAAAATGAAGCATTTCATTTTGAGATGAATTGTGATGTCTGCTGCTTAAAAACCTGAGGCCCTGGTTAGATCATGTGGTGTATAAGGCAGCCATCTCCTTTGGTTGACTACAAAGTTGTGGCCTCCCAACTGCCTTCCAGAACCGTCCCCGTGGAATTGGTGGCATCCCCTGTCACCACCCCTCCCCCCCCCAGAGTTCCTGTGAGGAGTTCTGCTACAGAGCTTATCTCTAGCTTTATGTACTATTTGCTCTCTTATCCTCTCTTTAGACTCCCCCCTCCCCCACTGAGGGAAGGAATTTGGTCCTGTCATTTGAAATCATGCTGTTCTTCTGTACCTTCTTTGTCATTTTGCTCACCATATGGTAATGGAGATAACGTAATTGCCCAGTGATCTGTTTTCCTTTCTCTGGACTGAGCTCCTGAAAGTCAGGGGCTGTGTTATAATCATTGTCTTATTCTCAGTATCTTGATCAATATCTGGCATGTAGATCAGGGATGACAAATTCCAGGGCCATCTGATACCAATTTCTCATCCTGTGACATGGCAGTAACCCATCCCAGAACCTCCAGACCCCTCTAGGCAGCTCCTTCTGGTGCCATCACTCATATCAACCATCTACTCTCCCAACATGCCTCTGTCTCCCCGCCCCACTCATAGGGAAAATTAAAGTCAGCAAATGCTCTCTAAGGTTGGATTAGAACTCATATCTCCTGGTGTCTGGCACTGTACCAAGCTACTACATCACACAGTTTTATTGAACATAATCTTATCTATCCTTTCCAGGGATTTATAAGGCAAGAGAGGACAACTACAAGAGCTATTTTACTCTTTCAACAGATTCAGGAATTGAGGTTTAGAAAGATCAAAGTAGGAAAGAAATTCTCCCATATGAAGACTAAAATGAAACCATACTAAATATAAAGATTAAAAACCAAAATATTTCAGATTTTTTTTTTCTAAGTAAGCTCCAGGCCCATCATGGGGCCCAACACAAGACCTGACTCACAACCCTGAGAGCAAGACCTTAGCTGAGATCAAGAGTTGGATTCTTAACCAACTAAGCTACCCGGGTGTCCCAATAGTAATTTTTACTATTACTTCTTTTCTTTTAATGGTGTTCATTATTCAATTTTAGCTATTTTTCTAATTTTAGCTCTTAGGACAATCTTGATAAATGAAGCCCATCCATGAAGGTTGTCAGAAAACACAGCGATCACTCAGTCACTATTGGGCATTGTAACTGACAGGAGGCTTGTATTAGTTCCCTGTTACTGTTGTAACAGATTACCACAAATTTAGTACTTGGAATGACACCAGTGGTTTTCTGGTTCAGTAGGTCAAAAGTTTGAAATGGGTCTCACTCGCCTAAAATCAAGATGTTGCCCACGATTTTCTTTTCTGGAGGCTCTAGGGGAGAATCTGTTTCTTTGCCTTTCCAATTTCTAGAGGCCAAACTAGAGTCCCCTTCCTCCACCTGCAAAGCCAGCAAAGTAGGGCCAAGTCCTTCTCATGCTACCATCTCTATAGATTCTATTCTGCCTCCCTCTTCCACTTCTAAGAATCCCTGTAGCCATGTGGATAATTCAGAATAATCTCCCTATTTTAAGGTCAGCTGACAATCAACCTCAATACCATCTACAAACTTACTTTCCCCTTGTCGTGGAACACAACATATTCACAGGTCCTGAGGATTAGGGTGTAGATATCTATGGGCAGCTAGTAATCTGTCTACACAGGGCAAAGCTCAAAATGTCCTCTCTTTAGGCAGATTTTCCAGGAGTGTTAGGTTTATGGTTCACCTAGAAAAGTAACAGAAACCACTTGCAAATACCCTAGAGCCCTTGTCTGACTCTTCTTGATAAATAGTCCACAGGTGCTCATCGGAGAAGAGAGTGTCTCCTCTGTGGAGCTACCTGGGCACTGAACGGTTAGGGGAGGGATAGCAGAGGAAAAAGAGTATAAGGGTGGGACATGTTTTTTTTTGTTTTTGTTTTTGTTTTTGTTTTTTGTTTTTGTTTTTGTTTTTGTTTTTCCTATTTGCATTTACATTCCCTTTGCATGACAGGGTACTCTGATATGTGGGTCTCCTTCAAGGTGGAGGCTGCGCAGAGGGCCAGCTGAGCCGGGTCTGGTTCTGGGCTGTGAGAATGGGGAGGAAGCTGGGGCAGAACTGGTGGAAACCTGCATTATTAGTCCGTGGGGTGGGAGGGAATTGCAATGATTAGCAAGTTATTTCGATTTCAAAGTGAGTGAATCACTCTACACTCCTGTGCACGTTTGAATGCAGCAACCCACATATAAGGTTGTACGCAATGTGAAAGATGGGGGCCATTATTTTGTTCTAATGAACACATTTTGAATATTATCCCCCAACAATTGCCATCTGTTTAAAAGTTCAGGCAAAAATAATTTAATATCACCCCAGCATTGATCTATTTAGTCTACTGCATTGATGCTTTTCCTGAATATTGGAAACCTTAGAATAGAATGCCAGAGAAAACATCTGACTTACAAGAAAGTCTTCCAGACCCTGAAATAGAACCCAAAAAGGATTCCAGTAATGATGGCTGTTCTCTGCTCAGGAAACAATGGTACGGGAAGGATGTCATGTGTTGTTTTTTGGCTTCAGTTTCTGGTACTGTGAGGTAGGTCCCTTCTGTATAGAGACCAGTGGTGCAATGTCATGGTAATTTTGAGAATTTCATTCAGATGTTGCCAGGTACAGCTGATATAATTAGGGGAAATAGCTAGAAGGAGCCCATTTCTTTCTACATACAAAAAGCTGTGAGTTGGGGCACCTGGGTGGCTCAGTGGGTTAAAGCCTCTGCCTTTGGCTCAGGTCATGATCCCAGGGTCCTGGGATCGAGCCCCACATTGGGCTCTCTGCTCAGCAGGGAGCCTGCTTCTCTTCCTCTCTCTCTGCCTACTTGTGATCTCTGTCTGTCAAATAAATAAATAAAATCTTAAAAAAAAAAAAAGCTGTGAGTAATTAATATATACAACTTGGAGAGTTTGGAGAGAAGTATAAACCCATGAAACCATCAGCACAGTCTATGCTATAAACCTATCCATCACTTCCAAAAATGTTCTCCTGCCATCTTATCATCATCATCATTATTAAGAATGCTTAACGTAAGACCTACATTTCTTGGGAAATTTTTAAGTATGCAGTACTGTGTTTGTAACGATAGGCACTATCCTGCACAGTTGGACTTCTAAGTTTAGGACTTACTCATCTTGCATAACAGGAACTTTGTACTCTCTGACCAATATCTCCTCATTCTCCCTCCACTCAGCTCCCAGCAATCCCATTCTACTCTCTGCTGCCATGACTTTGACTAGTTTAGATTCCTCATATAAGTGGTATCATATAGCATCTGTCCTTCTGTGTGTGGCTTGTTTCAGTCGGCATAATGTCCTCCAGGTTCATTCACGTTGTTACAAATGGCAGGATTTCTAGAGGGAGCCCACATTATTTTTCATGTCAGAGGGGAGCATTCTTTCCTGTGGGCTTATGGTCCATAAGACATAAGTCTAAGGAAATGTACATGCTACCTTGGCCCCCCAAGCAGCTCTCATTTCTGAAATGCTGTTTCCCAGCCACTCCACAGAAGCCCAAGGAAGCTATCTCCTTCTGCCTGAGGACACACAGCAGCATTATGCTTCCAATGTGGAATATCTTGGGGGCATGTTTGGCATCGGTAGAAGGCAATTCTTATCCTTTACTGATATTCTGGTTTCTGTAGTTTTGGGTTTGTCAGTGAGCATCTTCTATGATTTTATGCATAAATGTTACGATTTAAGGGATTATGGCAGTGAGACTCGGAGGAGGCTGTGGAGAGCACTCAGCGTGACCTGGTTCATACGGGACACCAGGCTCCTAACCAGACTGAGAGTGGAGGAGTCTAGACTGATTTTAAAGAAACCCCCTGATGTTCAAGCAGAAAAGAGCTCAGCATATCTACATGACTTTCAATAAAGGAGGCAACTGTTCTGTTCCACTTCTCACGCTGCTAACATTTTCTTTCTCAGCTTTGAAAATTTGCTTTAAAAAGAGATACCAGCCCCTCAGGACTCTTGACAATGATGGAGGAGGGATGGTGTTTGGCAGACTTCAAAGCTTCCTCTAAGAGGCTCTGAAACTGATACCCCATAAATTGTCACTCTCAGAAACACTGAACAATGACTTAGAAATGTCTACTATTTCCAAAAGTAAACAAAGCTTGACCTTAGTATTGACATTTAAGTAAAGCTAGGCTTTTAATACTTGCCTTTGCCTTGTTTTGGTAAATCCTCTATTGTATTCAGGGTCTCCGTGATTGTTGTGCTGATACTGTGATAAATAGAGAGACTGAAATTATAAAACAGCTGGAAGAAGCTGGGAATGTCCCAGCTTTGCACGGGATCCGCTGTTGCCCTTGGCTCTTGGGATAAAGCTGGAAGAAAGTTAGGCTGCATTAAGTCCATATCTGACATGAAATATGATTGAAAATTCTGGTCAAATTCTTGCTGCATCTGTTTGAAGACGTTAAGACTTCTGTTAAAGAGAAATCTCACATCCACAGTCAGCTGGCTGAACACATTCTCTATTTGAGCCATTTGTGCATCCTCCTCAATGAACTTTTCACCCACAGGGAGATCTTTTTCATTATCCTCATGAAAAGGAAACAGGTATTGATATATCTTCCTGAAAAACTGTTCGACCTATGGGGTGGAGGACAAAAATGGAATAAGAAATTAATTTCCTTTCTGGATCATTTCTTTTTTTTTTAATCGATTTTATTTTATTACTTCTAAATGGAAAAAATAATTGACACGGACCATTTCTTATTGTAGATTTTAAAGTCAATTTACACTGGTCATTCTAAATCAAAAACAATTCTGGGCAAGCTAGGAAATGGTGACTCCCCTTAAGATAATTTATTAACACTCTTGTATCTTTGACTTTGATTGTGGAAAGAGGATCTGACATTCTTCCCAAGGCCTAAAAAAGGCCAAATTTTCAGTATTGCTGACAAGCCACGCCTGATATACTGGCAGTGGTTGGGATGCCGTGGTCTAACTGGAACAGTCTAGGTTTCCCCAAAACTCTGAAAAAGGCTCTTGTCTTTCACCTCTGTCTTAGGGTTTGGGCTGGAGGTTGGTTTGTTTCATTCAGTGGAGTGTCATTAGTGACTTTATGGTCTCTTCTTTCTTGTCTCATAAATTAGTCCATGAAAAGGAAAAGATAAACACATTCATGCTATATTATAGATGCCTGATAGAGTTAAATAGGTTACTTAGGGACGGTTATATATTAGTAGTGATCAAAGCCTTCCCTGGTTATTGTCAAAGAAATGAAGCTCTAATTGTAGAATTTTTACACTCAGTGGAAGAATTTTTCAGCAGTCACACCATGCTCTCCATCTATATGGTGCCTAATTTCATGCCAGACCACAGTTGCCCTTATATGGTAGTGATGTGGCATGTTGACTGTTATGGAGCATACCAACTAACATCAGAACACTAGCATCCCAGTCCTGCTCAAAGAATTCTCCAGGAACTCTTAGATTACTCGTGCCTTCCTCAAAAAGTAATCTGGGTTGATTGTCTGCCCCTCGGTCTGCCAGCTTCTATTTCCCTGAATCCATCCACAAACACAAACCTTAAAGCCCCATGAAAGTTTCATAAAATCACACAACTGGGATAGTCAGGAATGGTTCCCAAATCTCCTGCCTTCCAGCCAGTGCTCAGTCCACCATATTCTGGTATAGTGAAGAGTGACTGGGGCTATAAAAACAGAGCAGATGCAATTAACAGTGGAGGCAAATTAACTTGGCAAATGAATTGTCCTAAGGGTTGCTCCATCTATAATTGGGTATGGCACTGCCAAGTCAGGAACATCCTCTAATTAGTGCATGCTCTGATATGGAGACGGAGATTTCACTGCCTTTCATATTGAGCTCACTTCTTGAAAGGAAGAGAAATTCAGGCCAATACAATAGGAGCCTGCCATGGGGCAGAACTCATCCTATTCAGGTCACCACCCTCTGTGATTCCCTCTGCCCAGATGATAGCCAAAGGGAACAAAAAGAAAACATGCCAGTCCTATGAGACTTGTGTAGGTATGGCTAAAGAGGACGTGAACGTGTGCATATGTGTGTATTTCCAGAAGAGGGCAAGCCTATCGAAAGAGAGATTCAGGAGGCTGAAAATGTCTTCAAATATTTTGCCTCCAGGGGAAAAAATTCAAGCAGGTTGAAATCAGAGACTATGATACTATTATTCAGAATTCAATTCAGCATTTATTAGATAGCTACAATGCTTACATGAAGACAGATAACATATTATGGTCCCTGGCCTCAAAGAGCTTACAATCGAGTGGGAACATGTTCACAAATAACAAGAGGCAGGAAGATTCAGAATATTGCTAACAGAGACACATACAGTGTCATTATAGGGAGAGACAAACACTGAATGGCTATTTGATCTGATGTGTTGAATGTACGTAGGGGGTTCATACATAAGCAAGCATGAACGTTAGATTCTAGATTGTAAAAGGCTAATATCAGGTCAGGCATCTCTATTCTAAATAGTAAAATAAATTAATTTTTAAGAATTAAACTGGAGTAGGTACTTTCAGAATTCTGAAACCTTGAGCTCTTATTTTTCCCTTACCGTATTTTTCACAGAGGCCCAACTAGGTTGGCAGGTTGTATAAAATCTCATGCAGCCATTCTCCAGGCAAGTCTTGCATTCATCCCAGGAGCCTGTCAAAGACACCTGACATAGGCTTTCTTCTTCTTCCAGATGTTCCTGCACTTCATTCATGAGTTTCAGGGCTTCCTAATTAAAAAGAGAAACAAACATCCTATTTTCATCTCATAATTCTCTGTGTGTACCAAAGCTGATTTTTTAAAATATGCATATTCTGATGTACTTCTTCATTCATTCTTCGGGCCCCTGGCTGCTGGCAGAGCTTGAATCTGCCTTTCTGTTTGATTAAGAAACGAGCACTGTTTGATCCCTACTAGGGACTGCAAATCTTCTCCATCTATCCATTTGTGCCATCAACACCTATTTCTTGGGTACTCGCGAAGGGACAGACATTACATTAGATGTGGGTGAACCATGACATGGTCCGTCTCTGGGGGACGACTATAATTTACTTGTGTGCTTGTCTGTCTCTACATCTAGTTCTTGGAAGACGTGGAAAGTGGGCTTTAAAGCTTATAGAGCTTACAAATGTATTTCCCTTATTTATGCTGCCTTTAATTTTTGTATGTGCTTAAACATTGCACGAAAGTACAACTCTTGTATATCAAATCAAATCTGCCCAGCAAGTTACACTTTAATTGCCGAGATGTTGTGTTATGGGGGCAGAGGTGGGGGCACGGTGGTGGTGGGGGGGGGGAGGCGATCTTTCTTCTCGTCTGTATTCCAAGTGCTCCCCCTCGTGGTGCCTTGCTGAATGTGTCCAGGTCCCGCTCTGGGTGATACGGAATCCGGCAGAAGGGACACCTGCCTCTGAGAATCTCAACCCTGCCCCAGGACCTCCCTCAAGGCCAGCACCCCTGCCTAGACCCCTGACCTCCTTGCATGTGTGGACTTTTTTTTAAAGGAAATTTTTTAGGATTTTATTTTTTTTATTTGACAGAGAGAGAGGGAGAGAGAAAGAACACAAGCAGGGAGAGCAGCAGGCAGGGTTGGGAATAGCAGGCTCCTCGCTGAGTGGGGAACCTGATGCCCGCATTGGGCTCTCTGCTTGGCGTTGAGCCTGCTTCCCCCCCGCCGCTCTCTGCCTGCCTCTCTGCCTACTTGTGATCTCTGTTTGTCAAATAAATAAATAAAATCTTTAAAAAAAAGTAAAAAATAAAAAAATTCCAGAATACTATCTAGAAGATTATTTGAAATATGGACTGAATACCCACTCTGGCAAGTGATGAACCTCACCCTTGAGATGTTAATGATAACAATTCATGTGTATAATTTATAAATAAATTAATGTATATAAATTTAGGAGTGAATGCTAATAATAATTTTAGTAATAGGGATGGGAGATCAAAAAACCTTTGGAAGGGGCACCTTGGTGGCTCAGTGGGTTAAGCCTCTGCCTTCAGCTCGGGTCATGATCTCAGGGTCCTGGGATCGAGCCCCACATCGGGCTCTCTGCTGGGCAGAGGGCCTGCTTCTCCCTTCTCTCTGCCTGCCTCTCTGTCTACTTGTGATCTCTCTCTCTCTGTGTCAAATAATTAAATAAATAAATAAAATGAAGAAAAAAAAAAAAAAACCTTTGGAAACCACAGACCTAGCCAGAAATTTCTGTGACACTTTTGAATCAATGTCCCAAGTCAGAAGTAACTAAGATAAAGTCTTTTCAAGGAACTAACACTTCCCTAACAGACAAATCCCCCAAATTCCTGGATTTGGAGTCCTGCAAAGGTCTACTCTGCCAGGACTGTGTTCTTAAGAAATTTGAAATTTCCTCAAACTTTTCCTCTACTGAGAGCTGCTGTCCAAAAGATCCATTATTAGGGGAAAGAAGTAATTTATCAATTGCACTAAGAAATGCAATATTTATGGTCTAGCTATATTTAAGAACAGGTGTGATTCTCAATTACTGTACCTGCTTTTCTTCTCTGCATTTCTTCAGGGTTTTCATCAGATTGGTATGTTCCTCCTCTCTTCTTTCCATCATGATTTTCATCTGCTTCATACCAATCAAAGCCTTCTTCACCTCTTCTTCTACATCTATGTCTCCAGCCTCAGAAAAACCTAAAAGATACATTGTAGTTTTTTCCTTTGAGATCTGATTAGATTACAATGTATCAGAATTACAATGAATTCACCAACTTTTCACCTCAGACTTTTACCACATCAGACTCTGAAAGCAGATGACAACAAATCAGCTGTCAGCTGCTCCATGGACACAGCTGCCACATAGAGGATACCTTCTATTCCTTGCTTCTGAACTAGACGAGTCAGAGTTCACTTAACCTCATTCTTGTCATTTTCCTCAGGGCCTTTTTCCATGTATCCTTTTTTTTCCTTTCACTTAAAACTCAAGTGTGTTATATTAGAAAAATATTGAAAACTTCTTCACAGACTATTTATGTTAAATGCCCAACTGGGAACCTCAAACACAGTGAACAATTTCCCGTTCTTTCAGCTTTAATTGCCTCTCCAGGAGGCATCAAACCTAGAAAGTATCTCATATAATGCAAGATTCTTTAATAACCTACTGGACATCTCTTACACAACTTTAATAAGCCTGTAGTGGGCATGAAATTCATTATCATTCTCTTTGCAGTAGTCAATGTGGCTTCCAAAGGAGCTTATGCTTGCTTCCAAATTTAATATTACACATCCCTAAAGCGACATTTTAACTAATATATTTTTCTAAGTGTTCAGTACTCAAAGCATGTACTATCAAGCAAAGGTCACAAGTTAAGGAGCATAGACCAACCAGATTCGATGTCATTATAACCCGTTCTTCCACTATGTCAAGAATAGCTACACAGATTACTTTAATTGTTTAAATTTTTCAAGTGCTGGAAAAGAATTTCACTGTTCATTAAAACTGTGCTTAGAGGACACCAAACATCTGGACGATACCAAGAAATGCAGTCCAAAAGTTGGCAAGTTTTATCTGTATGAGAGCAAACATCTGGATATGTGAACCTTCTCAGATACTCGACTGGAATTTTCTATTTTTATTCCAGATGTTTGGCGTCATGTCTACTTGGTTTAAGTGCCTAGAGAACATCTCACTGTGAAATTAGAAGGCCGAAATGAATACGGTTATCTCTCAACTGTAAATCACCGCAAATGCCAGCAGGACATGCAAACAGGCAAACAGGACACAGCACAGATAAAGAAACCAAACTTACCCTTCAGGTTTCCATGGATATCGGTTTTGTCCTTCCAAGTAGGCGCACAGTGACAATCTTTCAACCATAGCAGATACACAATAAACACCAAGAGTGATGGCTTCATGTTCCTGCTGTTACTGCAAAGGAAAAATAAACCTGTACCAAATGCCTTCAATTAGGTTCGTTTTCGCCAGCATCAATTGAAAACACATGGTGATCCAAAGCATTTTTCTGTCAATTTTTCTTTATGACTTTAGACAAGTTATGCTAATATGCCCGAGACATAAGGAGACTTGGAATATAAATTTTTTTTTTTTTTTGGAATATAAATTTTAAAAAAGACAACCTAAGTCCCTATTTTGTTTACATTCTTTATGACAGCTAAATAAGATCATCATCTGAAGTATTTGAACTTCCAAGATAACGAATAGTATGGATCATAGCCCCATAGAATTCATACCTCATTTTATGTTCTTGTCAATAGTAAACATCCTGAAGCATAGAATTAGTTAAAATTCTGAGAGTTTAAGCAAGTTTTTACCTAGGTAAAAATAGCCTCACAGATTTTTCCCATATGTCTTATAAAACCATCAAGATATATGAATAGTGCACAATTAAATTTTTTCTTCTCAGATAATGAATTTCCTTTTAAATTCAATTTGATGTGCTTTTGTTATAAACATTCCAAATATAAATGTATGCTTTTTAAAAAAAAAAAAGCTCCCCAAGCCCCCCAAAACTCCCACAAATGTATACTTTAATGAAGTTAAATATATAAAATAAGTTAGTTAATAACTTCTCCCAAAGGGATATTTATCTGCTTTTTGTATATTTGTTATTTTGGAACAAAATTTTCACTATTTAATCACTATTTGGATTATCTTTTAAAGAAAATAACACCAATACTAGTAGTTACAAAGTTATCACATTTTACATAAATCTAGATCTATCATTTGAACTAAGTCTTCTCTTTCTGTTAAGATCCTGTTTATAAAATGAAGCCTGTTAATATATTTACCACTAACTTTGCAGTATCTCTCCAGTGAGGTTGCCACCAGCTTCTGAAAGGTCCTTCACTTTTATCTGATTTAATTTTGATCCGTGTCAGGGATTTAGCCTTGTTCTATTAATTTGATGACACAGTTCTTAATCCTATTTACCTAACATTTTGAGATTAAGAGTATGGTTTAAAATTTGATAGGATTTAGAAAGAAACACTAGAGGGCGGGCTGTGCACGTGATCAGGAACAATGACCCTGAGTTACTTCATTTTACACAAATTTTTTTTTTTTTTTAATTTAAAGTATAGTTGACATACAATATTACATTAGTTTTCAGGTAAACAACATAGTGGTTTGACATTTATACACCTTATGAAATGATCATCATGATAAGTCTAGTTACCATACATCTGTCACCATACAAAGTAATTGTAATATTATTGACTATATTACCTATACTATAATAAATATAAATGTAAATAATAGTGCAATAAACATAGGGGTGCACATATCTTCTTGAATTAGTGTTTTCATTTTCTTCAGATCAATACCTAGAAGTGGAATTGCTGAATCATATGGCAGTTTTTAATTTTCTGAGGAACTTCCACACTGTTTTCCACAGCAACCGCACCAATTTATATTCCTACCAATAGCGCTTGAGGGTTCCTTTTTCTTCCCATCCTTGCCAACACTTGTTATTTCTTGTCTTTTTGATACTAGCCATTCTGATGGGTGTGAGGTGACATCCCATTGGGGTTTTGATTTGCATTTCCCTGATGATTAGTGATTTGAGCATCTTCTCATGTTTCTGTTGACCATCTGCATGTCTTCTTTGAAAAAATGTTTATTCAGGCCTCTGCTCATTTTTTAATCAGATTGTGGGGTTTTTGGTATTAAGTTGTATGAGTTCTTTGCATATTGTAGATATTAACCCTTATCGAATATATCATTTGCAAATATCTTCTTCCATTCAGTAGGTTCCCTTTTAGTTTTTTTTTTTTTATAGTTCCTTTGTTGTGCAAACCCTTTTTAGTTTGATGTAGGCTCACTTGTTTGTTTTTGCTATTGCCCTTTCCTGAGGGGATAGATCCAAAAAAATATTGTTATGACCAATGTCCAGGAATTTACAAACTCTCTTTTCTTTTAGGAGTTTTATGGTTTGGGGTCTTACATTTAGGTCTTTAATACATTTTGAGTTTATTTTTGTGTATAGTGTAAGGAAGTGGTCTGGTTTCATTCTTTTGCATTTAGCTGTCTAGTTTATCCAACACCATTTGTTAAAGACTTTATTTTTGCCCCATTGAATTTTCTTGCCTCCTCTGTTGTAGATTAATTGATCATATACTTATTTCTTGGCTCTGTATTCATTTCCATTGATATGTATATCTGTTTTTGTGCCAATACCACACTGTTTTGTTTTAAGATTTTATTTATTTATTTGACAGAGAGAGATCACAAGTGGGCAGAGAGGCAGGCAGAGAGAGAGGGAGAAGCAGGCTCCCCACTGAGCAGGAAGCCCAATGCGGGGCTTGATCCCCAATCCTGAGACCATGACCTGATCTGAAGGCAAAGGCTCAACCCACTGAGCCACACATGTGCCCCAATACCACACTGTTTTGATTACTTTAGCTTCATAGTATAGCTTGAAATCAACCAAGCTGATGCCTCCAGCTTTGTTCTTCTTTTTCAAGATTGCTTTGGCTATTCAGCGTCTTTGTGGTTCCATTTAGGATCATTTGTAGGATCATTTGTTCTAGTTCTGTGAGAAATGCTATTGGTGTTTTTGTAGGAATTGTATTGAAGCTGTAGATTGCTTTGGGTAATATGAACATTTTAACAGTATTAATTCTTCCAGCCCTTGAGCATGGTATATTTATTTGTGCCATCTTCAATTTCTTTCATCAATGCCTTATAGTTTTCAGAGTACAGGTCTTTCACCCCTCTGGTTAAATTTCTATGAATTTGCTTCTTTTTGATGCACAATGTAAATGAGATTTTCTGAATTTTTCTTTCTGCTAGTTCATTATCAATGCATAGAAATGCAATAGATTGTTGTATATTGGTTTTGTATCCGTAACTTTACTGAATTCATTTATTAGTTCTGGTGGTTTTTGGTGGAGTCTTTGGGTTTTCTATATATAGTATCATGTCATCTTTAAGTAGTGACAGTTTTATTTCTTCCTTACTAATTTGGATGACTTTTATTTATTTTTTTCTTGTCTGATTGCTGTGGCCAGGATTTCCAGGGCTATGTGGGATAAAAGTGGCAAAAGTGGGCATCCTTGTCTTGTTCCTGATCTTAGAGGGAAAGCTTTCAGCTTTTCACCATTGAGATTTTACTTACATGTGGAATCCAAAAAAACAAAACAAATGAACAAACAAACAAACAAAAAACAGTCTCTTAAATACAGAGAACAAACTGGTGGTTGCCAGAAGGGAGGTGGCTAGGGAGATGGGAGGAATAGGTGAATGGGATTAAGAGGTACAAACTTCCACTTATAAAATATATAAGTCATAGAGATTAGAAGTACAGCATAAGGAATTATAGTCAATACTATTGTAGTAACATTTGGAGACATATGGTGACTATACTTATCATGGTGAGTGTGAGTATTGTAAAGATTTGTCAAATCACCATGTTGTACACATGAAACTAATATAGCTCTATATATCAAGTAAACTTCAGTAACAAATTAAAAAAAAAACATTAAAATGATGACACATCACAATCAAGTGGGATTTATTCCAAGGATGCAAGGATGGTTCAATATCTGCAAATCAATCAGCATTATTATACCAAATTAACAAAATTCAGATAGAAATCATATGATCATCTCAACAGATGCAGAAAAAGCATTGGACAAAATTTAACATCCATTTATGACGAAAACTCTCAAAAAAGCAGGTATAGAGGGAACATACTTTAACATAATGAAGGTCATATATGACAAACCCACAGCTAACATCATACTCAATGGAATGGATGAATTGGGCAGGACAGGTCCACAGGGGACATCTGGGTAGGGTGAGTGGTGGTAGTAAGGTAGATGGGGAGTATGAGAATGTCATCCATCAGTGCCAGGCCAAGTGTAGAAGGAGATTAAGGAAAATGGTGTCTGCGAGCACTTCCATCTTCAGAGAAAGTTCTTATAACTTTCTGTTCCTTTTTCACACGCCATAAAACTAGGCAATAAATCTCTTTCGCACATGGCTTGGGAGCTTTTCATACTCCTCTCTCTGTGCTGGGTCTCAGAATGAGTGTGTTTGTGCAGAGGCCCTTTGAGAGTGGAGGCTCAGTTCTCCTGGAGTTAAGCCCTACTGATTTACAAAGCCAGATGTTATGATGGCTCATCTTCCCTGTGTAGGACCCCAGAGCTGGGGTGCCTAGTGTGAGGCTTGAACCCCTTGCTCCTCAGGGAGGACCTCCACATTGTGACATTTCTCCCACACGTGGCTCACTATACCAGGGGTGTGAGTCCTGACTAGACAGCATCTCTGTCCCTCCTACCTGTCTCGATGTGGCTGTAACTTTTCCTTTATATCTTTAGGTGTATAAGAGCTATTCCACTAGTCTGCACGTTGTTCTCAGAGAGAGTTGTTTTATATGTAGCTGAAATTTTTGTGTGTCCATGGGAGGTGGTGAGTTCAGGATCTTCCTGCTCTGTCATCTTGATCTTCTCTCCTCTACAAAATATGTTTTGATAGGATTCATTAAAGCTTTCAATATTTTTTTTAAATTGAAATTTATGATATGTATATTCCTATGTAGACCAAACAAATTTTTTTGGAAATGTAAGCCATAATATGAAGTTGAGCAAGTAATCTCTTAGATAAAACAATTTGAAGATTATTTATATAGCTGTCTGATGTCTGGCATTTTTTGATGATATGCAAACACATTTTAAGTAGATAAATGATAAAATCTAGCATATAAATAATGCAACAGATAGTATTTCAGGCCCCCTACAATTTGATAATTGATGGGTTGAACGAAAATTCAGCTAGTGATTTGTTTAACAACAATTTGGAGAACTCTTGGTCACCATAGCCAGTTATAGTCTGGGTCTCTCTGGTTACTGAAATCTCAAGATCATCATGGGTGCCTTTAAAGTTTTGAGGGACTAGCTGGTTAATACTTATTATGTGGTTAGTGCTTTCTAAGTGGGTCACACTGACTCTTCTGAGCTGGTCCACCTACCTCTCAAGGGCCCTTAGAAGTTGGCCCTTGTGTTTGAGCAAACTGCTGTTTGGATTTATCTATGTTCCACTTGGGCACCAGGATGGGCAATTACAGGACACACTCAAAGTCCAGCCCACGCCCTATTTCAGAGGTCTTGATTACCCGCTAATTCTGTTTTAGTTGGAAACCTCTTAGCCTCTGTTGGAAAACAGATCAACTCAAAGCAAAACTTGAAATATTATTATGTTAAGTAGCCTAATGTCACTTTTTTTTTTAGATTTTTTAATTTATTCATTTGACAGACAGAGATCACAAGTGGTCAGAGAGGCAGGCAGAGAGAGGAAGGGAAGCAGGCTCCCTGCTGAGCAGAGAGCCCAATGTGGGGCTCGATCCCAGGATACTGAGATCTTGACCTTAGCTGAAGGCAGAAGCTTTAACCCACTGAGCCACCCAGGTGCCCCATCACTTTTGAGCAACTATAGTCCACACCTGTCAATAGATGTGCCCTATCCTGAGAAGTGACTGTTTGGCCAGTGGAAGAAACAGGGCTTTGGATGTTTTTCTCAGGAAGAGAAGAGCACAGTTCTGGAAATGTTAGTCATAGGGAATTATCCAGTGCTACTCTGACCCTGAGAGCCCTTGCACATTAGTTTGCTGTTGTCCACGTTTGGGACCATTTGAAGTCATGACTGACATCTGCACACTCTTTCTCGGCAAACCCAAATTTTGTTGAAAAAGAAAACTGTTGTTTAGGAGGCCCAGTGGTTCATCCTAGAGTGGCAGTTTTTTGTTTTGTTTTGTTTTGTTTTCTCTCTGTAATCCATGTTCCCCCTTTAAGTGTAGTTTTTGAGAGCACAAGTTTATTGCTAACTAGTACTAAGTACTTTTAAAATATCCTGAAGCTTCCAAAAAGTTTCTTCCTGTAATTATTTCATCTGTTTTCACAGCTGCCATTTTGTTCTTAAGATTAAGCAATATTTCATACGAACCCCTTTACTTTTATAATTATGGTGTCATTATGTTTAAGAATTAAGTGAACTATAAAATATTACAAATAGCTACTTGGTAACTAGGGAGCAAGGTCATCTTAGTTAAGAAGGACAGCAAGAAGATGTGTTCAGTATCAACCAAGACATAGGCTGAAGAGTCAGACAGATGGACTTCAGAATGTCAGCTACACTGCTAAGATCAGGCTTGGGCAGAGTGTCTTAGATATGTGGCCATAATAAATATGTGGCCATACTAAAGTCACCCCAGATTGGATTTGTCCATCCTGCCTGCCACTGGCATAGCCAGACAACCTCTGGACTTCCTATTGGGACGCTTACTTGGCAGAAAGCAGACAAGGAAGCCTGTGCCATTAGTGCGGTTTCCTGTGTGCAGCCCAATTCCAAGATACTATGTCAGTGGTCCCCTGCAGTTGTGCCACCCGGGAGCCCTGCATGTGTCCTCTACACAAGCTGGGATTTGCTGACTTGCACCAGTAAGTTCAGAAAGGGAAGGAAAGAGAGTGAATCCCTAATGCATTCTCACAACCGATGAGATCATGGACTAGTGGATTCTCCATGAATCAAATAACCTACTTTTGCTTGGGAGGGTGGGAGGCAGGCCTGTTAACCTGGTAGAAGTCCCTCCCTAGTAACATGAAGATGTTCTCCTACACCAACACACACACACACACACACACACCCCAAGGATGGAATGCATGAAAGAAGTAAAATAAAAGGGTGTCTGCGTGGCTCAGTGTGTTAAGCCTCTGGCTTCAGCTCAGATCATGATCTCAGTGTCCTGGGATGGAGCTTCGCTTTGGGCTCTCTGTTCGGCAGGCAGTCTTCTTCTCCCTCTCTCTCTCTTACTGCCTTTCTGCCTACTTGTGATCTCTTTCTCTCTGTCAAATAAATAAATAAAATCTTTTTTAAAAAAGTAAAAGGCAAAAGATCAAGTATTAAAGATCCAAATTAGGGGTGCCTGGGTGGTACAGTGGGTTAAGCCTCTGCCTTTGGCTCAGGTCATGATCTCAGGGTCCTGGGATCGAGCCTCACATTGGGCTCTCTGCTCAGCAGGGAGGCTGCTTCCTCCTTCTCTCTGCCTGCCTCTCTGCTTACTTGTGATCTCTCTCTCTCTGTCAAATAAATAAAATCTTAAAAAAAAAAATCCAAATTATTTATGTGGATTATGTAGATTATAATAGTAATCAATTTCACTAGGTTTCTTTCTTTCCTTCCTCCCTTCCTTCTTTCTCCCTTTCATCCCTTCCTTTTTTCTCTCCTTCCTTCTTTATTTTTGTTCATTTAGCCATTTATTTAATAAACTTAAAGGACATGATTCATATTACAAAGCTAAATTTGAGAAGTAGAGTTCTCTTTTAAAAATTGCTTCCTTTAGGGAGCCTGTGTGGCTCAGTTGGTTGGGCGTTGGCCTTCGGTTCGGGTTGTGCATTGGAGTCCCAGATCAAGTCCTCCTTTGGGCCCCCTGCTCAGTGAAGAGTCAGCTTCTCTCTCTGCCCTTCATCCCCAACCCCCTCAAATAAATCAATAAAATCTTTTTAAAAAATTGTTCCCTTTATAGGCAAAGGTTGGCTAACTCACTGACAGAAAGGACCAGTGGTATAGTATAAAGATCACTGATTTGAGAGGTCAGTTTTCATCAAAATCTCTGCTACTCATACACTCCAGACATCTGTGTCCTCATCTAAAAATGAGAAATAATGGAAAAAATAATCTCAACCGTTCTAAACCCCAGTTCTAAAGTTCTGTGATTAATATTCACTTATTGTCACCAAGCTTCATCATAGTTTGAGTATAATAAATGAGTTGAATCAATCTGTAAAATAAAACATTACAGCGACCTTATCTCTCTTACAGAGTTGCTGAATGTGTCCTTTAGTTAATACAAATGAAAATATTGTGTTGAGCCATAGAACACATGTAACTGGAAGGTAGACTTAAAACTTCCTTAAAAAAATTCAGACTGAACTAAAATTATTTTAGGCTCATATAATATAGGCAGCAAAAGTAGGTACTGAACTCAGACTTCAAAATCTTTAATGAAAAAGATCAAGCTTGAATACAGTATGAAAAAATTATATCCCACTTAACCTCATTATCAAGTCAGAATTTATCTGTACAGATAAGTACCGCATAAATTTAATTATTGATCAGGATGCATATAAATACTAAATACATTCTAAAATTTCCATTATATCCAGCATAATGCTTCCCTTGTTTCCGGTGAGCTCAGCTCTCAGAATAGCGTATTCAGCAAATGTGTATTGGGCACCGATTATGTCCCACACATGGAGGAAATGACAGGAAGAAAACAGAGGCTTTCTGCTATCTGAGAGTTCATGTTGCATTCTAATGGGAAGGAAAAGGACAATACACAAATAAACATAAGTAAGAACACATCTGAGAATGAAAGCTGTTACAAAGAAATAAAATGGGGTAATGTGATTTTAAGTAATTTGAAAGGGGAGGGGCTACTATAGGTAGCCAGTCAAGGAAACTTTTAAACCAGTGCTTCTTAAACTCTATCATGTAAATGAACCACATGGGAATCTTGTGAAAATGAAAATTCTGATTCAGTATGTCTAGCTGGGGCCTGGGATTCTTCACTTCAAATAAGATCCCATGTGATACCTATGGGTCTTGGACCACACTTTGAGAAGCAAGGATCTTAAGTATTTTTCCCCTATGGCATTCCCATACTTAAATCCCTTCAGTTAATTCTCATCGACCACAGAGGAAAGTTCAGTCAGAGCATGTAACTCCTGGCTCAAAAGTCTCCAATGGCTTCCCATTTTCCTCAGAGCAAAATCCAAAGGATTTATAATGGCTTACAAGCCTCCTCAAGACATTATCCCCTCTGAAACTATCTGCTCTCATCTCCCTTTACTCTCTTCTTGGGATATCAACTCTAGCTTCCCTGGCCTTAATGATGTTCCTGGAGTATGTCAAGCATGATCTTGCTATAGGGCCTTTGCATGGCTAATCCCTGTGCCTTGAATGCTTTTCCGCCAGATAGCCACTCTTTAACTCAACTGTGTGCACAAATTACCTTCTCAATGTGACCCATCCAATGACATGAGGTCTATTTCCCTCTTTTTAAAACAGAGGACAACCAACTCCCCTGCATCTCATTCCTGGTCTTACTTACACCCTCTTCTTATGCTTTTGCCATAACACTTAACAGCTGCTAACAGATTACAAAATTTATGTGTATATTATATGTATTACTTATTTGTATTCTTCTGAGAGGGCTTTGTTTCATAGTCTAATAAACCTCAAGTGCCTAGCACATTGTGTGTGTGTGTGTGTGTGTGTGTGTGTATAAAATGAACAGAATTGCATAGCATACTTACATGGCCAGACTCTGGTCTATTTCTCCTATCTCTAACTGCTTCCTTCCCTATACTTAGTGGCCCAGCAGTCCTAAACTTCTAACGGTTACATGAATACTTCATAGTTTATTTTCTCTTTGTGCTACATTTTGCCCCTTCCAGGTCTTTTTTCCACTTTTTACTTATTCTTCAATGTTCAGATCAAGATGCATTTACTTATTTCCATTCTTGGGACATTCTTGATAGGGCCCTGCTTTCCTATACCATTCTCTATTGTATATACCTCTATTAATGCACACTCCCTCCTTTATTGCAAGAGTTTACATATCAAACCAGTCAAGGTCTGGAAACAGGAAACAGAACGTACACTCAGCTGAAATCGTAAGAATAATTTTATGAAGAGGCCATTTGCAGAAGTGGGCAGAGTTAAGGAAATGGATCACTGGGTACAGGACTTCAGTGAGTGCTAGAACTTTGGAGAAGAGAATTGGAATATAGGAAACAGCCAGAGCAGCCACACCAAAACAATGTCCCCCATTTGCTGAACTCAACCCAAAGCCATGAAGCTCTAGGGTGCCTCCGAGACATAGTTCATAGAGACTGAATTCTGGGGACATAGAGGGAGGCAGAGAAACATAGAAAACGGATCTGGGGAGAGGGTGGCAAACAAAGACCAACCAGCACATATGTTCATCTCCCCAGTAGGTGGATGATTCCTGAGGGCAGGGCCGTTTCTCATTCATCATCGTATCCCTAGAATCCAGCACAGGGCTTGGTTCAGAGTGATCATTCAGTTAATTCTTGAGGACGTAAACTATAACATTAGGGTGTATACTACATTTAATTGAATATTTGTAGGAAGGTAGGCAGGAAGGCTGGCAAGATAATTACTTTCAATCTTTGACCCATTTTCATTCATTTCCACACAGAATTTTAAAAAATGTTTCTTGATTTCCTATCTAACTTAGATGACAATAGTATGAACAGGACAGAATCTACTATAAGAGTTAATTTTGGTCATCCTGCTTTGCTGAGTTCAATCTAATAACCCCAAGGCAACATAAACCTGGAAATAAAAGTACCATGTGAGACTATCAGCCTAAGATCCAAAGCATTAGAATTACAAAATATTTCAATTAGTGATGCTCATCTACTAATTGCACATCGTCTCTGGGTCCTGGCTCGAGGAGACAATGACTAAAAACTTGTTGACCATATAGGGTCAGGTAAGCCAGGTAGGTTTTTGAGACAGGGAGTAATCCAGATACTCTGATGATACCTGGGGGGCCATCAGGTAAGGTGACCAGCTGTCATGGTTTGCTTGGGACTGTCCCAGTTTTAGCACTGAAAACCTTCAGCTTGAGGAACCCTCAGTCCCATGTTAACTGGGACAGTTGGGTACCCTACAATTACAATTACAAATACAATTGAAAAATAGAGTCTAATCCCTCCTGAATAGAATTTCCTTAAGAGGTGTTATTCAAAGATGACTCAAGCTACTGTAGCTCATTGACAGTTCACTGATGAACTAGTCAAGAAGTCCTAAGAAGTAGTCAAGTCTTAAAAACTAGTCAAGAATTTCTAAGAAAAACCCTACACTGCCTGTATTCTCTTAACCTCAAACCTTGCAAAACGGTTTGATCTAATCAGGTCCTCAGGTGTAAAATCATGTATTATAGCATATTCGTAGAAGTAACAAACCTTTCTTTGCATTGGTTTCTGGGTGTATTTCTAAACATTTTGCCAGCCTTCGCTGTAAACCGCAAGCCCTTGTTCTAGCTATCTGCAGGAGGGATATGCACAGACAGCTCTTGTACCCATGGCCATTTCTGATCTCTGTATCTGCTAAGTGAGGAAATGGTTGAGAACAACTTAACTTTTTGCAGCAAGTCTAGCTTGTTCAAACTTTTGGCTGAACTATAGAAACTTGATACGCCATAAAACTGCCTGGTTCTTGAGCAAGATAAACTTATTTTATTAGTGAAAACATCATATAGGTACCGATTTATGTATCCTTTATGTAAGTACAGGAAATATTTAGCCAATATATAGTATTTATAACTTATGAGAGATTTTAGAAGAAAAACTGGCAAGTGGATTGCTTTGAATTTTGGTGGGAAAGGCGAATGCTTCTGAAGCAAATAATAATAAAAAAGATCCAACTGCTGAGAACAGTAACAGCATGCAAATGATAACAGGTCAAACAACAGTTTGCTAAGACGAATAGATTAAATCAGTCCCCAAAATCAAGAATTGCCTATGTGATGCAATGTTAAGGGAAATAATTTAGTTAACACTTACGATTTAAATCATTATTAATTTTTATGATTATGGCAGTCACTGACATTTTTGGTGCTAAAAGGAAATAATTTAAATAATTGGAAAGTCAACTGTTTTGAAAGTTTTAAAAAATTTACTTAAGCTTCTTAAGTCACCATCACCTGAGGAAAAAAAACGAGAGCTGCCTTTACTGGCTACACAGTGCCAGGCTCCCTGTTAGACATTTTACATAGAACCTCATTTAATCCTTTCAACCCTATGATATGAGTGTCATCCAACCTCATTTACACACAGGGATCACAGAAGTTAAATAATTTGCCCAGTGTCACAAAAATCTCTTTGTTCTTTCCACTGCATCATGTAATTGCCTTAGAAATAAAACCAAAATCACTTAAAGACATGTAAAAATACCATTCTAGTAACGGTATTATTTTGCTTCTCCCTGTGTAATTTCATTGTATTTTGCTAATTAAAAGTGAAGTTAAATAAGAAACCTGATATAACATTATAAGATCTATAATGATGCTTTTTGTGTATTGTAGAGGTATTTGTACCTTTAGTGCTTGTTGAATGGTACTTGGTAATTCTACTTATTTTACTAATTTGCTCATATATTTCAATTTCTGAAATAGTTGCCAAAAACCGTTAAAAGGGAACAATGGGCATATTTTTAAAGCTTAATAAATCAAAACAATATGGGCACATGCTAAAGATTAATTTGGGATCATTTACATAAATGGCATTCTGGAAAATAAAAGGAGGTTTTTTTTTTTTTTTAAGTGCAGAAAAAGGAATGCAACCTATTTCTTACAAGGGCATATGAGTGGATCTCATATTCTCACACATGGCTTTGTTTTCAAATTCTTGAAAGTGCAGAAATTCTTTTAATTTAAAGGTGAGCCCATGGAAAATCTGGAACAGCTGTAGAAAACCATAGAGGAACGCAGTGCCACAGCCACTTTCTTAGCTCGCGACACTACCCCAGGGAGATCTGACCCTCCGCTCACCACTGTTCTAAATTATCAAAGAGAGGCACCTCTGTCCCCATTGCTACAAACAAGATGCTTCCATGGAATTCATTGTCTCATTAACTGATCCTGCCTAAGGGTTATTGAGTACAGAGAGAAACTTGACAACCCTTTGGACGCAAGAGGGACACCACGCTGTCCAAGGAAGAAGCCTCAGGAAGAGTCTAAGTTCAGCTGATTAGAAAGTAAGATGTGGAAAACAGCCGTATCTCAAAATGCTATCTGAGGGACATGGCAAAACATACCGCCATGACTTTCTTCAAGGTCACACAAAGTTTAAGTGATTTTTACTATCCTGCATTCCAATGTGTCCTTCTCCATCAATGCATTTCCCATGGTAGTTCATCATTCTATATTTATGACATTTTTATTAGGTAACAGCATCTCATCTCTCTGAGTAATTGTGCTGCTGCATATTTCTGGTCACGGTCACAGTCTGGGACTGAGGGGTTTCATCCATCTTGGGGGAGTTTGAAAATCCTGTTCTCGAATGAGACAGGTAAAAAAATGGTCTTATTAGGATTTCTGTTTTCAATGTCCAAAGAAGAGTCCCTGGGAAAGAAAAACAGATAAGAGAGCACTGGTAAGATCTGTACGTTGGAAGTAGGCTAAGCTAGAGTAATCAGCTTAATCTAGCCCTAAATAGTGTACGCAGCTCTTTGTCTCATTTTCGTCAGTAACCAGGGCCCATCAGGCACACGGATTGACAACAGGGGGCTCCTCCACGCTTCCACCAATGCTGAATTCTGCAGAACTGCTCTGAGAGCTCCATGAACTGTCCGAGCATTCATCACACATCCCTGTCACAGTGATTCATTTTCTGCCTGGCTTCCCCTCCCCCCCACCCCCCCACCAATGGTTTTGTAGGGCTGGGCTGTCTCCCTGTGTTCACACTGCTGGCTGTTTTGACAAAGACAAGAAATGAGTTAGTATAGCCCAGGAGGTCACCTGAGCTTTGCTGGCAGCCTCTGAAGGAGCCACCAGCATTTCCACGTTCCTGGGCAAGGACAGGAAGTGGCTTTGTTCTGCCTTCCAAGAGGCTGGACATCCACTGAGTTTGTCCTGCCTGATCTTAGAGGGGCTTTTCTGGCCCTCCAGGGAAGTGGGCAGGAGCAGCCAGAAGAGGAATGTCTCTAGCCTAGAGGATTATCCTCCTTCACCTGTCACTCGTAATCGCTCAAGTGCTGCCCTCTGGAGGCATCTATGCCACTGGCCAGAAGTCAGCCCTATTGGTCCCAAGATAGTCTCCACCTGAATGGGGGGAACCCAACAAGCTTGTAGGTTTTCTTTTCAGAGAAGCAGCTGCTACCAGGTCTGAAAGGAGAAGTGGCCATTTGGCCCCAGGTAAATGGCCGTCGTGAAGCAATTGTGGACCTACAGTACAAAGAACATCCAGATTTCCAAAAGAAGCTAGAAATACAGATTCTTGCTGAGATTCCTGACTTTTCAAACTTGGCAAACTCACTCAATTGGGAAAAACAAAACAAAACAAAACAGAAAAACATTGTAATGGCAGGACCATGGGTAATGTATATAATGTCGTGTGTAAATTAGAAAATAAAAGCACCCCTCTGGGCAGATAGAGCAGGACCAAAACCCCAGTGCCAACGTGCCAAGTAAAAAGGTCCCCCTGAGCAGTTGCTCCCTGTGCTGCTGGCTTAACGAGTGAGTCCTGGCCGGGTTTCCTCCTCCCTTGACTGCTGGCTGGGCGCTCATGGAGGTTCACCCCGCACAGCTGCAGGCAGCTCTCACGCCACTGCCAAGTGTGTTCATACAAGCCAGATTCTGCCCCTGGGCCTCAGGTTCACAAACTCTGGATGATGGAAGATGTAGCTAGAGAGCAGGGAGGCCAACAGAAATTGCAACCCTACCCTTTCTAAGGGGCCATAAAACTTAAAAATATTTCCCCCTTCACTGGGTCCCCCAAACCTCCTCTCAGTCATCCTGGCTGGTGAATGTTGGATCAGTAGACACCAGGATTTTAGATGGCATTTTTTTTCGAAGGTCAATGTAGTCTGTATGTGAGAAGGATGTCTTTCTTTGTTTACTTTCTCTTTTTTGGTACACTTCATTTATTCTTCTTCTTCTTAATATCTTCCCTTTATTGGTCTGCTATGTGTCAGAGCACCTTATATAAATTATTTCTTAGTGCATGGAGATCTTCTATTTGGTACCTTCCTCTCCCCTCTATTTCTTAATAAATGCAAGAACAATTCTTTTATAAAGCAAAGAATGTATTTGTGTAATGTATAACTTTGAAAATCACAGTAACACCAGATGTGCATGTCCCAATGTGTGTTGTTCCTTCAAAATACTGTGTTGCCTTGGTGATTAGAGACTTACTCCAACGATGTCTTCATCAGTCATCACCTTTCCAATGCTTCTCTTTTGGAAGTACCTTCAAAGGCAGTTTACATACCATTCCAAGAAATTAGGCTTATCATTTCAGTGGCATCTAATGCTTTAATCCTTAAATGATGATATTCAGCCTTTCCAGACTTTTCAAGTCTGTTATCAGACTTGAGTACAAGTAACTTGAAGCGATTTCCAAAAATTAATTAACCCCGGTCTCAATGGAATTAGATTTGCTTCTTGAGAATGTTCACAAGAATATGCTGGATGTGGGGCACCTGGGTTGCTCAGTTGGTTAAGCATCTGCCTTCAGCCCAGGTCATGATCTCAAGGTCCTGGGATCGAGCTTCGAGTCAGGGTCCCTGCTCAGTGGGAGTCTCTTTCTCCCTCTCCTCCCCACTCATGCTGTCTCTTGCTATTTCTGTCTCTCTCTCAAACAAATAAATAACATCTTAAAAGAAAAGAATATGCTGGATGTTTTAAGATTGTCTTCTAAACAGGGGTTCCAAAACTATTCTGAGCCCAGGAGCACCACTGATTAGGTGTATGAACTTTAAAAGACATACCTTGTATTGGACTGGAAAGGTCCTGAGAAGTTGATTAAACTAAATAAAGAGTTAGAATGGTAGAATCTGTAAGTTTTGAGTTTGGATTAAGGAGCCAGACAGACTGGGTTCAAGTCTTCCTTTTGCCCCTTAGTAGGTATGTAAACTTGCACAAATTACTTTATCTCTTCATGTCTCAGTTTCCTCTTTGTTAAAGTGAAGATGATAATTGAATGTGTAGGGGCTCCAAGAACACTGGGTGATATGGAATAAGGTGATACAGGTGAGATAAAAAGTAAAAGGATGAAAAGAGATACATCATGAAAACATTAATGAAAAGAAGCAGAAGAGCTATATTTGTATCAGGTAACTTAGACTTCAGAACAAATAAAATTACCAGAGACTGAGAGAAATATTAAATAATAAAAAAAGAGCTATTCTACCAAGAAGTCATAGCAATCCTACATGTCTACATAACCAAACAACAGAGATGGAAAATATGTGAAGCAAATACTAATAGAACTGAAAGGAGAAATATACAAATCCCCGATTAAAATTGGAAACATCAACATCCCTCTCTCAACAAATGATAGAATAGACAGAAAATCATCAGTGTTATACAAAGACTCATCATCACCAACAACCAAGAGAAGCTGATCATCATTTATATAATAGGCATGCTAAGGATGCTAAAAAAAAAGTGGACAATATGAAGGAATGTTGTGTATGTAGGCAGAGAAATGGAAACTCTAGGAAAGAATTGAAAAGAAAATCGTAGACCTGTACCCCTGAAACAAATAATACATTATATGTTAAAAAACAAAAACAAAACTATGGTCCCTCCTCATCCACATTTCTAAATAAATGCAGCAACTTAACCCAAAAAAAAAAAAAAAAAGAAGAAGAAGAAGAAGAAGAAGAAAGAAAGGAATAAATAAATAAATAAGAAATAAAAAACACTAGAACAGAAATGAAGAATGCCTTTCCTGGGTGCATTAACAAACTGGATGTAGCCAAGGAAAGAATGAGTAAGCTTGAAGATATGTCAATAGAAACTTCCAAAACTGAGAAATACAGAGAAAAAAAAAATGAAAAAGAACAGAATGTGTAAGAATTGTGGAACAATTATGGAAGGTATAACTTACATATAAAGGGAATGCCAGGAAAAAGAGAGAGAGGCGGGGTGCCCGGGTGGTTCAGTTGGTTAAGTGCCTTCAGCTCAGGTCGTGATCCCAGGGTCCTAGGATTGAGCTCCACACTGAGCCCCGCATTGAGCCCCGCATTTCATTGGGCTCCCTGCTCAGTGGGGAGTCTGCTTATCCTTCTCTCTCCCTCTGCCCTTCCCCCAGCTCATGCTCCCTTGAGTGCATGCACTTTCTCTGTCTCTGTCTCTGTCTCTGTCTCTGTCTCTCATAAATAAATAAATAAATAAATAAAATCCTTAAAAAAAGAGAAAAGAAAAGAAGAAATATTGGAAGTAATAATGGCTGAGAATTTTCCAAAATTAATGACAGAAACAAACCATAGATCCAGGAAGCCCAGAAAACACCAAAAATCTGCATGTAATTATCACATTCAAACTGCAGAAAATCAAAGACAAGGAGAAATTCCTGAAAGAAGCCAGAGGGGTGGAAAACATCTTACATGTAGAGAAATAAGGATAAGATTTTCACTGACTTCTCTTCAGAAAGCATGCAAGAAAGTGGAGTGAAATATTTAAAGTGTTGAAAAAAACACTAATTTAGATTTCTGGATTCAGTGAAACCATCCTTCAAAAGTAGAGAAGAAAACCATCCTTCAAAAGTAGAGAAGAAATAAAGACTCTCTCAGACAAGCAAAATGGAAGGAATTAGCAGACCTGTCACTGATATACCTGTCTTGTAAGAAAGAAGCTCTTTAAGAGAAAAGGAAAATGATTTAGGTCAAAAACTCAGATCTACATAGAGAAAAGAAGAGAGAAGAATAAATGACGGTAAATAAAACATTTTATTTTTCTTATGTTAATTGATCAAAACAATGACAACAACAATGTATCGAGTGATTGTAGTATATAAATAAGTGAAATGTTAAGGTTAACAAATGTTATAAGGGAAGAGAAGGATGAGTTGGGAATAAAGTATTTGCACTATCTGTGAAGCAGTATGGTGTTGTTTGAAAATGGTCTCGAATTTGTCATAAGTGTATATATTGTAGAGTCTAGGGTAATCACTAAATTAAAAATATGAGTATAATTGATATACAAACAGAGAAGATAAAATGGAATCATAAAATTCTCAATTAAAACCAATAAGGCAGAAAAAAGGGAAGAAAAAGAATGAACAAATGAACAGAGACAGTGTATAGAAAACAGTAACAAATGTAGGAGATACTAATCCAACTAAACCAATAAGCACTTCCATTTTCTGTAGGAAGTGATCAGAATATATGTGGACTCACAGAGTGGTAAGCAACCAGTTCGCTGATTTTTCAGTGCCCTGAAAAAGGAAACATCAGGGCTAAATATCACTTAGCTATCAGAGTGTCAATCATAGAAGAGACACCAGCCAACCAAGAAGACAGGATGACTTGGTCCTTGGACATCAGTCTGCCTCGGTCCTGGCTGCCCGAGTGCTGGCACAACAGGCACACAAATGGAATAGTCATTGTGGCAGAGACAGAAATTATGCACAAGCCTAACAGCATAGCTGCTGACAAATGCTGAACAGCACTGCTCTCAAGGAGATCAGTTGTCCTCTTAATGTCAAGTAGCCTAATTGGATCCCTTCTACTTTGGAAAGACCAGGGACTCATCTTGATTGGACCAGACACATACTTTGGTCATGAGCTTGCCTTTGCTTACATAGCTTCAGCCGACACCGTATCTGGGTGTTTATTCCACTGACACAGGATCCCACATAATATTACATTGGACCAAGGGACCCACTCCACAGGAAAGGAGGTGTGGTGACCAGTGATGATAATCAGCAGTGCAGGAGTAGGCATATAGCCACAGAATCTAGTGATCCAGAATCTAGAGGTTGAAAGCTTCTACAAATTTTATTTCTGGTAAAGAGAAAAAGAAATCCTGTTGAAGATCCTTTTTGAGGTGTCAGCTTGAATGTCATAACTAAGAAGATAGGATACCACCCTCCAGGATGCAGCTTATGCTCTAAATAAATTACCCATTTTATGCTGTGATATCTCTCAAGCAGAACCCTTGGGTCCAATAAACCAAGGGCGGAAGTAGTTTTCACCTTAATTCTCACTCATTTGCTTTTAATTTGTGCTTCTCATTCCCCAAACCTTGGATAATGTGTATTTAAACATCTTGGTTTCAAGACGGGGACTGCTCCCACCAGTGGGCACAGTAACAAAGCTATTAATTTTCTGTGTGCCACCCAGTCATGGTGGGTTCCTCATGCTCAGAGAGCAATAGTCAAGTAAAGGAATCGCCATCCATAAGTAAGGAATCCCGGTCATCAGGAGGAGGTGAAGCTGCGGGAAGAATATGGAAAGAGGATGTCTGGCATCCAGATAATACACTTAGTGCCCTTTCACTCATTTTTTGAGGGTAAAGGGATAAGTGCAGCAGCCACAGCCTGACAAGGGCCTGGTGACCAGAAGCTCAGACTTCTTAAAAAGGAAGATCTGGATCATTCTACTCAGTAAGTTACCTACATCAACAGAGGTGTTGAGGGTGAGGGGAATCTAGATTGGATAGTGGAGGGAGCTAAGTACTATTTGTGGTGTAGAGATCAGCTTCTGCAGCTGGGGCTGTAGATTGTCCCTCTAATCTTCCTTTTGTAAGATTCTCCCATGAAGAGAGCTTCATCTGACTCTTGAATTTATTTCTCCCAGAACTTAGACAAAGCTAGTGGATCTAAGTGGTGTAAGGGGTAGACTGCTGTGGAAGCTGTGGGGCACTGCCTACATCTCCCCTCTGGCCTTGCACTTCATAATTGCAGTCCTCATTCCTCTAGGTGCTGAGAGGGTTGACAGCTAATGGTTTGTAACCGCAACTGAGTTCTCCCTCCCAGGTGTTACCCTTGGCCGAGGAGGGCCACCTTGCTCAAAGTCATACCACTTTCCTGGAAAAGTAACTGTCAATCAGTGAAAAGTCTGAAAGGCCCAAATTCCTTGTCCCAATTTGAGACAGCTCAGCAGGGTCATCCTCACTCCAGAACTCCTTGTGGGATCCGTTGAGTCCTTTGTTGTGACTGAACCACAGCTCACCTCCCTCTGCCCAGTCCTGATTTCTTCCCTTCTCCATAAATGCAATCTGGAGAACACACTTGAATAAACTTGAATAAACTTCCTGCACATAAACCTCAGACTCAGAGTCTCCTTCCCATGAAAACCAACCTACACCAATCAAAAGAGTTGGAATTATTCCTTCCAATATCTTCTTAAACATAACTAAGATGTCTTTAAGGGAAAACAACAAAAACCTTTTACTGTTCTCTGCTTATTTGGAGCATTCACTCTCTTGATATGTTTTTTAAAGAATGAGGGTGGGGAGGGTCCCAGGCAGAGGGAGAGAGAATTCTCAAGCAGACTCCCCAGTGAGCAAGGAGCCTGAGGTAGAACTTGATCCCAGGGCCCAGAGATCACCACCCGAACCAAAATCAAGAGTCAGATGCTTAACCAACTGAGCCACCCAGGTGCCCCACTTTCTTGATATTATTACAATCTTAATACAGTCATATTTTCATCCTTGGCTCTAAGCTATGCTTTTCATGTTCCATTTGTTATTAGAAAGCAAGGGCTTATCAATGAGGTCTCCACACAGTTCATATAGATTTCTTTGGTCTGCTTCCTGCTCCTTTATTGGGGTCATTTGTAATAGCTGAGTGGAAATTACCTTTTTTTTTTGTTCTTTCTAAGCTTTACAGCTGTGTTTCCTCATCTGCAGAAAAGTATCTGTAAGTTTTCTTTGAATTTCTTGTGATTTACTTTTACAAAGACTAGGTCATATGTAAAGAGTAAGACTGAGCCAGACATATATGATTAACTTCTCTTAAAATTCAAATTCAAGGGTGGCTCTGTCAGTCAAGCAACTGCCTTCAGCTCAGGTCATGATCCCAGAGTCCTGGGATTAATCCCCGCATCACATAGGGCTCCCTGCTTAATGAGAAGTTTGCTCCTCCCTCTCCCTCTGCCTGCCACTCCTCCCTGCTTGCGTGCTCACTCTGTCAAAAAAAAATCTTAAAAAAAAAATTCAAATTCAAATGCCAGTTTGGTCCTGCTCTCATCATCCGCCTTTCTCCTCTTTACCTTCCATCCTCTAAAGTATGAGTCAATTGAGAAGCAAGACTAATAGTTCATTGTGAAGTTCTTCCTTAGCAGTAAATGGGATTCAGAAATAGTCTGGAGCTCCCTTCCCTTGTGTGGGATTGTGCCTTCAGGGCAACCCTTTATGTACTGGGCTACAGCCTCCACAGTTGACCCCAGGGCATTTGGGCAGCCTGACTGCTGGGCTTCAGCCCAGGTTCCTGGTTTTCACTTCTGTCCTCACCTGGGACAGGAGCCGAGACTGAAACTAGGCCAGTTGGCTGAGGCTCTGACCCTTTTTCTTAGTTTCTGCCAACTTTCTTTGTTTCTGGTATTTCTACCTTGATCCATACATAGATCGTTGGGCCAAGATTCTGGTCAACAGGATCCCAGGAAGTCTTGCTTCCCAGAATGCCATACTCCTCCCCCTGCCTTCAGATCAGGCCCTTCAGATTGATGTGCACCCAAATTGCACCTGTATCCCCTATAACTGAACTTGAATCCACACCTAGACCCTGAACCTGAACTGTTAGCCTTTGCAGCCTGGGTGAGTTCCTCTGCCCTGTGACAGCCACCTCAGCAAAATTCTTTCTCACAACAAATGTCCACATACCCATCACTTCAGCTAGTACTACTGCTTTGACAAATTAGTTCCTGTTAATGAGAATTAAGCTCAGAGTAGTAGTTTCCCTGATTATATCCACCACCCTCTGAAGGGTACAACTGCTGGCAAAGCAAGTGAAAAATTTTCCAGAATTTCAACATTTATCTTAATGGGACTTTGTATGAAGATTTAAATTACATTCAGTTGTGACCAAAATATCTTGCCTGTTTAATAGTTTTGTTGCCTATTATCAAAACGTTAACCTAGGCTGTATCTTAGCAGATTATATTATCTTCTCACAGTCATATTATTTAAATTCTCTCTAATTTCAGGCTTATAGACACTCAAAAGGGCTAGATTTCTTATTTCAAAACAAGAAAGGCTTAATTTAGAACAGAAAACAAGTAGTATTAACACATAGACACACCACAGTGAAATAGTGTCCTGGGATTATAAAATAAAGAACCACTTACATGCCAAATGCTCTGGCATCAACTATACAACAGAGGGGGGAAATCAAATCAAGAACTAAGATGTTCTAAGAATTAGCATGTAGACACTGGCGTGTAATGTAAAGCAGTAATAAAGGGAAGGATATAATATAGTGTAACTAAAATGCTAACTGATCTTTCCAAGGACAGATAAGTAGCTTAAAATACGTTCTATTTTTACTAAACGAAGATCTTACATTTGTAAGATATTTACTCAAAATCACTAGTTAGCTTAACTTCTTATGCAAACGATGCTTCGCTTGGGCCAATATTAAATTAAATTTTATTTTATAGCCCTGATATACATCTGGCCTTGGGTAATACACAGTAGATAATTTATACACAAAGGAAGAGTCATTTGTATGTGAGGAAGTCAAAGAATAGACAAAACTGCATAATTTACCAACACCCAACTGCAAGCTTATACTTTAGAAGAGCACCTTTCCTGAGCCTAGTAAGTGGCTGCACCATTCTTCTTCAAACCAATATTCAGTTAAATGAAAAGTAATGGCTAGAATGACATGCTGGCCAATTCCACCTCATCATGCTAAAAGAATGGCTCGAATTCAAGGAATAGTATGTGAAGCAAGATAATATAAGGCCACCAAAGAAATAACAAGGGAATCGCATGGCTCTTTGTCCCAAGAAGCCAACCTACCTTCCTTCAGCTCAATGGCTATCCACCAAAGCAGGGCAGAAGGTGAGCGAGGGGACGGAAGCCTCAGGGCTCTTTATTCAACCTAAAGTACTCCAGGTCTGATTGCGAGAATTAGAAACCAAAACACACTAAAAAGCTTCTTTAAAATTCTATAATTGAGCCAGAGATTTGGAAATAGAAGTATCTAAAGAAATTGGGGGTAAGAGGATAGCGCTGTCCTCTAACTTGAGGTCTCACAAAACAGAATCAGAGAACCCAGCAAGCCATTTGACTTCTCTACACATGCTTGCAGAAGAAAGTGACTTTAATACAAGTTGGTCTTTTTCATGATCCGAAGAAATTCTTCCTCGTTCACTTCGCCATCTCCATCCCGATCGGCTTCGTCTATCATTTCCTGCAGCTCCTCGTCGGTGAGGTTTTCCCCTAACTCGTTGGCCACACGCTTTAGGTTTTTGAAAGAGATCTTCCCAGTTTCATCGTCATCAAAGAGCCTGAAAGCCTTCAGGATTTCTTCTTTAGTGTCTTTCTCGGCCATCTTCTGAGTCATCACGGCCAAAAAGTCATTGAAGCTGATTTTCCCTGTGCCTTCTTTGTCTACTTCGGAGATCATCTTCTTCATCTCTTCCTTCCTGGGTTCAAAGCCCAGCGCTCTCATGGCCACCTTCAGCTCCTTCACGTCGATGGTCCCACTTCCGTCGGCATCGAAGAGGTCAAATGCTTCGCGAACTTCTTGCTTCTGATCTTCCGTGAGTTCAGGCTTAGGACCCACCTTTCTTTTCTGGCTGGTAGAGGCCACATTTGACTTCTTGTAGCTGGAAGCCATCTTCTTTCGGCGGTTGTTACCTTTAACGGCACCACTGCAGTCACTGCGCTTGCGCAGGGGTGACCCCTCCCTGGAGCGCAGGCGCGGGGCCTCTCCCCATTCATTCCCAAAGCTTTCCCTCACGTTCTCCCAGTGAGTTGCAGCTCAGTAAGCAGGCCAGTTCTGCGGCATCTTATTACATTCTAACCCACCATTCCCTCGATTGTCATCCAGTTTCCATGAGCTGAGACATGGGCCGGCAAGAAGTGACTGCAGCCACAGTTGTCTTCCATAATGCATTGTAACTTGCTGTACTATCCGGGCCGTTTGCCAGCACCCAGAAGACCATGTTTATAGGGTTATTTGGAAGTCCTTCTTCTCTCCTTTTCTATATAAATTAAAACAAGCAAACAAGCAAAAACAAACAAACAAAAACCTTCGTGGAATTAAGAAAACAAAACAAAATTAAAAGCCCCCTCTTAGTCTGAGGTCACCTAACGCGAAATTTAGGATAATCAAGATGGAGCTTGTCCCTGGGCATTAAATGCGGGGAAGAAGGAGAGAGAATCTTAAGTCACAGCATGTGCTCAACTTGACATAAATGGAAAACAGATAAAATGGAAAAAGTTATATATAAAATTTGTAGAAGTTTCTCTCCTGACAATCCCCCCAACAATAATAAAACTTCACTGGCTTATTCAGCATATGCTGAAATATGAAATGTAATATCCAAATGTATGATTTACTTTCAGTGTTTCAATTTTACATACTCAGTGTAATTACACTCGAATAACAGTCTTTTTTTTTTTTTTTTAAGATTTTATTTATTTATTTGACAGCCAGAGATCACAAGTAGGTAGAGAGGCGGGGGGGGGGGGGGGGGGGGGAAGGCAGGCTCCCTGCTGAGCAGAGAGCCGATGTGGGGCTTGATCCCAGGACCCTGGGATCGCGACCCGAGCTGAAGGCAGAGGCTTTAACCCACTGAGCCACCCAGGCGCCCCGCAAATAACAGTCTTAATTTCATTCACTAGGCTTTTCATTTGGAGGGGGGTTGAAATACTACTTTCCGGTATTTTTTAAAGACTCTAGCAGCATATTACGCTCACTGTTTATCATCTAGTTGGGGCTGTGCTGAACCCCCCCTCCCCCCACCATTGTCCTGCTTTGGTCATGGAAATGGAAGCATATGGTGCAGCACATATTGGGACTAAAAATTGCCTCTGGGGAACAAAGGGGCAAGAGAAAAATGGGAGGTTTTTAAGTGAAAACAAAGAAAAGAGTCCTCAAATAAGCCCATAAAGGAAATTTTTTTGAATATCTGACATTTTAGCATCCTTTTCCCCCCAAATCTCAACTTATTATTACTTGATCAGTCACCAAGAAGGCACTTTCAAAAGCTTTTATTGAAGAGTTTTTGTATCCCCAGTATCTAGAGCAGTGCTTGACACCTAGTAGGTAGATTAATAAATATTTGTTGAATAAGTGAATGAGAGTTACTATTGGTTTTAAAATAGTTCTAACTTGTCCAGATAAGACCAACCCCACTCCCACTCCCAGATTAAATTATGCTGGGAGTGTTTTATAAATTCAGTGTTGTTTTTTAGTTAGTGATCAGATATATTTACATGATCTGTTTAATAGCTACATCTTACTACCTGCCCCAATTGATATGTGACATGATGGACTGAGGGCCTTAGTATAGTGTTTCTAAAAGTCAAGAAAACTTACCTCTGGCATCTCCCATCTCCTGCCTCCCAGCACTTGTCACAGTGTCAACCCAAAGTAGACTTTGGCAAGTAGACACTGTCATTGCCTATCTTTCAACACTGTAAATCCTCCTGCTTTCTTAACCGGGTCAAAAAGCCTGGGATCTTATCCCAACCCCATGCCTTGTTATTTCTGTGACTCGAGAAAGTCACTTAACCTCCCAGACTCAGTTGAGACATCTGCAAAGTAGACATAATAGTATAGCTTCCTAACAGGGCTCCTGTGCGTGTTCTGTGAGCTACTCCAGGAATGGTTCCCCAGTGGAAACCAAACAGGGCTGGGTAATTGTTAGTTGAATCTGAATTTTTCCTAGACATTGTGCATTTCTTTTGACACCCACTCCTCTGCCCAAATTCAAGCCAAGCTATGATGTGTTGGGAAAAACTGAAGGATAGAAGCTGCCTTATATAGAGCTACATTTGGGCCAAGCTGAGCTCAAAGCAAAGCAGTTGTCATAGTTTCCAGATGTGTGCAATCAGCAGTCACAACTAGGGGCCACCAAGAGCACCCTTCATAGAAAACAGTGCCCTCAGCCAGAGTCAGCTGTTGCTGGGGAGTTACTTTATGTTCATAATCTGTAATCTGATTTAAAAAGGGAAGAAAATTTTACATGGATTGTGTGCCCAGCACTGCACTTGCTCCTTGCATTTGGTCTCATTAAATCCTCGCCATCATTTCCCCACTCTGCAGATGAAGAAAAATGAGGCCCACAAGAGGTTGGTAACATATCCAGTGGTACACAGCCAATAAATGGTGGCTCTGGGATTTTAAACCTTGGCCTGTCTGAGTCCAATGCTGAGGCTGTGTTCACCATACCATGCTTCCTTTTCTACAAATTGAGATTATTACCAAGAGGTAGTATCACTGGGAAGATATGATCCTGCTCTTCTTCCCTAAATGTAATAATAATTAAGCATCTTGCCTAGAAAGATTTAATAGGATTTTGTAGGATCTTAGATGGTGCCCCCTTCTGGGGTGAGGAATGAAAAAAAAGAGCAATATGCTTGATAGTTACATTTATTTTTCCATTCTGCCTCATTCCATTCCCTGCTTTCAGCTCCTGGTACAAGGTAGCGAGAAGCAGTCTGGGCAAAGTCCTTTCAGTTGTCATCAGTGAGAGTCTATATAGTGCTTGTGAAATCAGCTTCATTGCCTGTAAGTCACATTTTAAGTTCCACTAAGAGCGACATAAAGTAAACAAGATGTCCTGGAAAGTCAGTGGATAGGAGTGTTTTTGTTTTGTTTTGTTTTGTTTTGTTTTGTTTTTGCCCATTAAAGCTTTTGTACTGCAGTGTCCTAGGTAATATGTTAAATCAGTTGTTGATTTTCTGAGAGGGGGAGAGGAGATGCTTGTTTAATGGAATGGTCATGGAAGCTTAACGGCTGGAAGAGGGAAAAAAAGAGGTGCTGGAATTCCACAACAGGGTCTGGAGTCAGTCAAGACCAAGAGAAAGGACCCATGCAGCTTGATTATTCTAAGTATTTGGTTTTCCATTTGACCTACATGGCATTAAAAAAGGTGAGGCTCAGGAGTCTTTTAAAATTTAAGTTGCACTCAGCAAATTCAGCAAATTCCAGGTGCCACCCAAGGCAGAAAACATGCATAATAAAGTTTCTTTATTGCTGCCTATTTACTTTCCAACAAATGCAGAACAGAGAAAATGCAAATGTTTGACACTTGTGCATAAGCAGGACAACTGTGCCAGCATGGTGGATGGGTGATTCCCAAACCAACAATAAGAGAACTACGCTATTTATTCTTAAATACGTGGAGTCATTTACAAAAAATGGCCTCAGCAGCAAGAGTTTTACAATCCCGGTGGTCTCTGAATGAGACTGTGAAGTCCAGTCCAGTGACTCAACCCAAGCCTTTTTGGCAAGCCCAGGAATAGACTTAAGTGTCCAGCCAAAGGCTACATAATTTCTCATTTCATGCACCCCAGAAATAAAGAAATACTCCTCTCAGATACAAAATCAGGCTGTGTTTTAGAAAAGAATTTACCAGAATCTCACACTGTTTTTCAAACTTTCGCCCAGTTACTCCTAATAGCAAAATAGGTCTAAAGGACTTCTTTGCGATCCAAGGAAACATTTGAAAGAAGCCTCCACCAAGCATGAAGGCCTTTATAATTCTGTGTTTTATCCTTTTTTAAAAAAATGAATATTGCTTTTTGCTTCATAGAACATTTGCCAGTTCTATTATGGTTTTCAATGATTGACCATCCAGGAAATTGATTCCCTCGCAGAAAATGCACTGTGCTTGTTTTGTGACTAAGTATATCCTAAGGATGTAAGCAGGGGTGAGAAGAACCTTACATGTTTTAGAAAACTTGGATGGAGGATCTAGTGTAGAGCTTGAGGTGGAAAAAATAAAGATTGACAGTGTTTCCCTTCCACTCCCAACCGAGGTCCACTCCACTTATACATCATTTGGATTTGGGAGAAATAAAAGGAGGAGGAAGGAAAAGTGTGGGGAAGAGAGGAAGGAGGGTAAATGCATGTCCAGAGCATTTTAAACTTAAGAGAGGGTGAAATTAAATGCATCCAATGAAAGAACAACTATCCTCCCTTCTGGGAGCCCAGATCAGTCCAAATTAAGCATTGCTCTGATGGAAGCATGCTGAGAAAAGATACAATCTATGTTGATATAAACTCAAAGCCAAACCTCACGGGATTTGTGAGCCAGCAATCATACTGCCCTGCTGTCTGCAGAGGGCCCCCAAGTGCAGACATGCGACAGAGAATGCTGAACCGAGAAGCCTGGAAATGGCTTGCTTGGATTTTTTAAAATATCTCCTAAACTAAGCTATTGACTTACCCTTTGATCCACCTTCATTTATTCTCCAAGACCTCTGAGACATCAGCCTCTTAACTGGCTCCGAGGCTGTTAACCAAGGAGAAGTTTCTGCTTACCAGGGATTGAAAGGTCAAAAGCCCACAGGGATGTTTGTAACACAAGATGAGCCAAGTGGGCTGCGCGTTCAGGGCGTTTTTAGGGATTAGCAGTGACCTGGAGAGTTTGTGCCCTTTTAAAAGACATCAACATTCGAATGTAAAAACAGAACAAACTAAAGAACTGCACAGGCCCAAGAAAACAGGTCTTGCGGAAAACAGGTCAGGCGGAACTTGGCCTGTGGCCTGCATGTTGTTTATCCAGTCCTTGTACTGGTCACTTCTGCTGGGGTTCGTGTACTAAGGATGCCTCTCAGAGAAAAGGACAGAGAGAGAGGGAAGATTGAATCCTAGCTCAAAGCCTATTCGTGCCTAGCTCCTTTAGTACAGCATAAAGATCGTTCCGGAAGGGAAGACTGTGCCGAGTCAGCCCCATAGGGGAAAGTGAACTGCTACAGATGCACTAATCTGTTTGATTTTCTCCCTTGAACCAGCTTGGAAAGGAGAAACTCTCCTTGCCTGCCATGTCTCCACGTCCTCATCCACCAGCTTCCCTTTGGCCTAGGGGCCCCTGTGATTGGCGGTGAGACCCATCCAGGTCCTTTCTTAGAGGCCAGACCTGAAGTCCTGTGCAAGGCACAGTGAGGGAGCAGAAAAGCTGGGACTGGGACCCTTCCCCACAGAGGCCCTTTCCCACATAGCCGTGTTTTCAGATTTCTCCCCAATTCATTGGAAATTGGGGAAACCAAATGAAAGTGACAGTAGAAGGAAACGTAATGCATTTTGTGAAGAAGGGTCTTGCATTAACCAAAAATTTTGAGAAGAAGGTAATAAGAATCAGTTCTGTGACTGCAATGTATGTTTTAAAATAATCTTCTGAACTAAATTATAGTTTTTCTGCATTTCAGAGTTTAGCAGTGTGTCAGAAAACAAAGCATCAAAGGAAACCAGTAGGTCATGTTAAGAATCCCTTCATCAACAAGTAATCATATTACAGCTCCCTCCTGCTAAGCCTTTAAATGGGAAAGGGGGTACAAATTAGTGTAGGAGGAGATGATGTCTTCTCAGCCGTTTCAGTTGGCAACTGACCTCCCCACAGAGGTTTCTCATTCAGATGTTGGTTAAACATCTTTTGAAACTCAGTGGGTTCACCATGGGGAATTACTGTCCCTCTACTTTCCGTGATGTTCCGCATTTGCTACTTTGCATCTACAAAGTCCTTTCCAAATTCCTTTGGTTTCTGGATCATTCTTATCTGAAATCCATGTTCTTTTTTTCCCCCCTTGGCACTAGCCAGGGTTCCTTTTGCTCAGAGTGCTATGCATGGGATAAAGTTTAGAATGGAAACTGGGTCATTTACTTGTGGTATTGTTTTCAGTTGCACCTCATACAAAGTGTTTGCCTGCCAGGGTGATTTTGGACCCCATTGCATTAGTGTGAGTCCATAGTTGGTTAATTTTAAAGCTCCCCACATCCTCTAAGAACGGTTTCATACATGCACTTTGAAAAATAACTTAAGGATTTTAAAAAACAGCTTAAGGATAACAGAGGGGAATGAGTCAAGGGGAGAAAGAGGACACATGTTAGCTTTTAGATACAAACTTACACTTCTGACTCATCTACCAAGCTGGGTTGAAAAAGATGGGGAGGATTCATATCTTAACACAGATTTGTCTATGAGAATTTATCAAAATCCTGAGTATCTAGTGAATCCTCAGAAAGTGGTCATTATTTAGCCTTTCTTTCTGCTTAAAAATTGTGAACATCCTGATTTCCTAGCAATCAACTTCTAGACACTAAGGCATAAACTAGACATTTTACCTTACATTTTGTTCAAAACAAAGGAAAGGGCACTTTGGAATTCCTGGTTCATTAGGGATTAATTTAGAATACACAAAACAAATACATTTGAATTTAGCATGGAGGAACTCCTGAAATTTACAAGGCAAAGATTAATGTCTAGATAAATGGAAGAAGACAAAGAACAAGTTCAGAATAGTATTCTTTAGCTTGATGAAAAACAACTCACCAGCAGAAAGGTCTCTATCCTCCAAATAACTGTGGTTATTCCAGCTCTGCTGGATTATTGGCAGCCCTGATGGGGAGAAGCCAGAGAGGCTGCATCTATAGATTACATTTTAGTCTCAGACAAGTTGTCTAAATTACATTGGTGGTATATAAGTACATAGGTAGTGCCCATATGGTCCATGGGCATGGGGCAGCAGTGGGGTGAGCTCAGAGCCCTGGGTGCCTGTCCTTGGATACCAGCCCCATCCACTACTAGGTACATGACCTCAGGCAAAGTAAGCTCCAAATTCCTATAAAATGGGAGTGGAAAAGCAGTAAACTCACAAGATTGTGGTGGTGGTAAAATGAGATAATCCATGTGATTTGGTGTCATGGACTGAGCCACATGACAGTGAGATTTTTAAGGTGATTGTCACGTAGCCCAGGGCTCTGTCACCTGTTGGCTAACACCCAAAGATTTTATTCACTGTCTAAACAGATCCCTCCAGTTTCATGTTTATAACTTACGATTATCAGGCTTCCTTTTTATTAGTTTCTAAAATAACAGTTGCTTAAATAAAAGAGATTTATTTCTCTCTTTTGTATGGTCCCAGCTCACCTGGCTACTCAGATCGTCCCAGGACACCAAGCTCCTTCAGTATTACTGTTCTAGCCCTACTACGCAGTTTGCCATTGTTACATGGTCTAAGGTGGCTCCCCATCACCAGTGTCCTCACCAGCAGGAAGGGAGATGTATTGAGTTCCTCTTGAGAAACGAATCCTCTCCACTCTACCTAACCACTCCTCTGGTGCCCATAACTGTGCAGGCTTTGCCAGTTTGCATAGGTGCGATCTGGCCATGCCTTACTTCAGCCCAAGCCTCTCACTTTTCTGTTCTGGAGCTTTTTGGACATTGTAGCAAGTACAAGCCAGTGGTGTGGGACAGCTAACACCTTGACTGATGATGGACGAGTACCAGTGGGTATCTCTCCCCTTGTGTCTCCCCATCAGAACGTACTGTGCCATTGAGTGCTAGTCACCTGTAATGGTGGCCAACTCTGACACATTCTTGCGTTGGCTCTCCCTCTTTTCTTGTCACACTCGCCTTTGTCACCTTCACTCCTGCTCCCTGGAATCACTTCCCAAATAAATCTGCAGTCAAGCTTTAGCTTCAGACTCTACTCTCAGGGGAGCTCAGGCCAAGAGAGGGGGCTCCACAAGCCTTCCATGACCCAGAAGTGGCCCACATCCCTTCTGCTCACACTCAATTGGACACAGGTAGCTACCAGACAGATTGAGAAGTGAATTTTCTCTCTTGCTCTCTTTTTTTAAGATGTGTTTATTTATTTTAGAAAAAGAGAGGGTGAGAGAGAGAGAGAGTGAGCGCAGTGGGGAAGGGCAGAGACAGAGGGAGAAAGAGCCTCAAGCAGACTCTGCTGAACACGGAGCTGCGTGCGGCCTTAATCTCACCACCCTGAGATCGGACCTGAACTGAACCCGAGAGCTGGATCCCCAACCGACCGTGCCACCCAGGTCGCCCAAAATGCATTCTTTATTGTGGGCTGCCATGCTCCCAGCTAAAGTCCATGACTGCAGAGGACATCTCTGCACGTGATTCATGTGCATATTTCTTTTAGTTAGACAGATGTGACTTTGCAGAATTAAATGCATCCTGCATAGACCAGGGGTTATGACCACTGAACTAAGGGACCTGAGATTTTGTCTGCATTCATTGACCCATTTCCTATATGAACTTAAACATGTTGCTTGAGTCTTCTGGGCCCAAATGTCTTCATTTTAAAATGGTGATAGTAGTAACTCCTTTCATTCTGTGACTACATTACCTGACTGGACTTCGACAGAGTGCAATCCGATTCACGCCCTGGGTGGGCGAGCTCACCCAGCCCACCAACCTGGGAAACAGTGATCAGCACCAGGTAAATATTTGGTGCTTAAAAGGTTACGCTGAAGTGGGCTTTTGCAGATCTTCTCTCTTCATTTCATCATTATTTTTTTTCTCTTCCAAAAGATTCTCTACCTTTGGAATTTATCCTTTTAAAAATAATCACGAGGAGAAAAGGGCAGGGGAGAAAAGTTACCCATGACACTTGTTATGTGAGCCTAAGGGACAAAACTGCATTCTCTCTCTCCATCAATAACCTAAACTTTCAAACATGTAGGAATAGTTAAGGATTCCTTCTGGACTATTTTAAGGAGCAAATTTATTAGTTCTATAGCATCTCGTAATCCTGAGGTATTTAGGAAAACTACATTCTTTGGATTCTGAAACCCTGGCCGTTTCCCTGAGCTACTTCAAACAATGCAGCTTTTGCTGACGGGGCACTCCCTGGGCCAGCAGTGTTGTTGAATTGTAAGTAAATAATCTTGAAACAAATCTGTGGTTGACACACTGTCATATTATGTTTACTGCTCCAGAGGAGGGATTTATTCTGGGGATATTGAAAAATTCCATTGCTGTTTGGGGGAAAGTGACAATTGGGGTCACCCATAAATTAAAGTGATCGGCCTCTGTACCTAGATATGATCCGAAATATTGTGCGTGCACTTAAATGTCATAGGCGAAATAGAACAGTGCGGATAAAGATATATCATGCTACTAAATAAAAACAGATACCATGGATATGACATTTAAACTGCCAAGTTTGACTGCAGCTAGCAGCTATCCTTCTCCCAGGATTAATAACTAGGAGTTCTGAAGGTGGAACAGAAAAACTAACTTCAGTCCAACGGCATCCTGCTTTGGTTTAGCATAGATTTCATGATATAGTTTAGGTTGCCTTTAAAAAAAAAAAAAAGGTTTAGTTATTTATTTGAGAGTGAGAATGCACACATGTGAACTGGGGGAAGGGGCAGAGGGAGAGAAACTCAAGCTAACTCTGCACTGAGCTTGGAGCCCGACCTGGGGCCGGATTTCACAACCTCTGAGATCATGACCTCAGCTGAAATCAAGAGTTGTCCACTCAACCCACTGAACCACCCAGGCACCCTTAGGTTGCCTTTTTAAAAAAGAATAGTTTAATATTTAATGAACCAGGTATGTCTGTCCTTGAAAGAAAGGTATTTGTTTTGTGAGTTTCTAAAAACCAGTTCCTACTCTACCATCTCCCTCTCTCCCCATGCCTGGCTCGTTTGGGGGCTCGTCTGGCTTTGGGTGTGAGCAAGAACAGTCATGTAATGTGGAGTAGGGACAAATACTCAGGTGAAGAAGGCATCAGCTGCAGTCCTTGATTTCAGCAGGAACTTCTCTCCACTAACTCCATCTAAATCACAGCAACATGTAATTACAGAAAATCAAGAACAAAGCTAGGATTAAACTACAATATCCCTCTGTGCACATAATAACCTTCCTTTGATACCTTCTACAATCTTTTAAATAGCAAACGTGTGCTTTTTTTTTTTTTTTAGGTGATTTCCATATGTAGAATGATGGTCATAGAGACAGGAAAAAAGAGTTTTTCCACAATTGTGGAATATTCAGCAGAGAGCAGTTCAGCAGCATGGAAAAAGCCAGAAGTGTTGCAAATAATCGTAGTACTGAGGATGATGCTTTAAAACAGTGGGGCAAGGCCTCCCCTCCCTGTGGGTCAGGGAGAGCCTCCTAAAGGAGGTCCCACTCCAGCATTCTGGGAGGGCGTTTGTGAACTGTCCAGGAGGACAGAAGAGCAAGGGACTTTTTGATAAGGGAATAACACCTACAGTACAAAGAAGTAGAAGCAAGAAAGTGAACAGCAGGTTCAGTAGGGGATGAGTAGGGAACGTGTGTGTGGGTACGTGAGGAGGGGGTATGCTTGGGGACAGTGTAAGCCCCTATGAGGTTTGCTGGGAACTCATATATGGAAGGCAGTGGGGTGGCAGGCACAAGCCATGGAGGTCGTGGGAAGGAGAATTAGAACCATGGAATGTGGTAGTTTGGAGGAGATAGGGCTCTCTGTGTTGTAGACAACCCAGTTCAGGTGGCTGATGGCCAGTATAGCACGGCAGGATACCCACAGTGTTTTATCAGTTTGTGTCTTCCCCTGACCTCCCCAAAGACTCAGGGCTGCGGCAAGATCATGGAGGTCCTCAGCAGCAGCCAGAGAAGAAGTGGCCTCTTGCACAGTGTGTAGGATTGCCCAGAGTTGGCTCTCACCATCTCACCTCGGGTCACACCTGCTCTGCCAGCCTGGCTAGACCTTTTATGCCTTCATGCCTGCACATTTTATGAGTTCTAGCTGCCTTCTCCATGTGTAAAGAGCCAGCAAGGAGGTGCCTGGCGGGCTCAGTCTGTAGAGCATGCCACCCGTGATATCCAGGTGGTGAGTTTGAGCCCAGCACTGGGTGTAAGAGATAACTTTAAAAATAAAAAACAAAAAACAAAAACGGGCCGGTCTGCCTTTATTTCGTTCCTCTTCCTTTTAAATCTACTGCTTTATTCTTTTTTTTTTTTTTTTTAAGATTTTATTTATTTATTTGACAAACAGAGATCACAAGCAGGCAGCGAGGCAGGCGGAGAGAAACGGGGAAGCAGGCTCCCCGCTGAGCAGAGAGCCCGAATACTGGGCTTGATCCCAGGATCCTGGGATCATGATCCAAGCCAAAGGCAGAGGCCCGACCCACTGAGCCACCCAGGTGCCCCTGCTTTATTCTTTATACCAGGGAATGCTGAACATTCAGACTATCAGTAAATATCCTCACTTGTTTCAGTTCCCATCTGTGAGATTTCTCCACCCCTTCCTTCCTCCCTTCCCCCGTCTCAAGCGCACACAATCATTTGATCTTTAGGGACAATAGTATAAATGAACCCCCATGCGCTCATCACGCAGCTTCACCAATTACCAACTCATGGTCAATATTTTCACCCTTACCCCTATGCTCAGGTTACTTTGAAGCTATTTTCAGCATTTCATCTATAAATAGTTCAGTGTGAAAAGAAAAATTTGATTCCCATGCTAATCCAATGTCCCCCACTTTGGCCATATTTAAAAGTATCATTTTTTCTGTTCATTGTCATCAGAGCACTTGTCCTCAATGAGCAATTTACTGAAAAGCCATTTGCTACTTAAAAATACAGTATATGTGCAAAATGTTTCTATATCATATAATATTAGAACTAAAAATAAAATAATGTTAGAGCAAACACACATGTAACCATGATTGAGCTAGAGAGAGAGGAGTATTACCAGAATCTTTGAGGTCCTTTGTTTGTTTCTTATCTTATCTCTCCCCTCCAGTTACGCTCTGTCCTGAAATTGAGGCTCATCGTTTCCCCCACACAGAGCTGTGTGTGTATTCACTATATGCAAGTTTGGACCTCCAAACAATATATTGTTTAGTTTTGTCTAATTGTGAATTTTTCATAGAAATAGAATCACTGAATCTTATAAATACAGTCATATAAAAACAAAAATCATATAGAAGTAAAAAATCATTTAAATAGAATCACTGAAATATTGTTCTGTGACTTTTTCTACTTTAACTTTTTTTAAATATTCATCCATGGATGTATACCTTAAACAGATTAAAAATGTTCTCTTCTATTGTTAGTTGTTGAGGCGTTTGTTTTATACTTCTGAATGGTAACTGGATTTTTATTTTTCTTTAAACAACCAATACATTCATTTATCTTTTACTTTAGTTTAGATTCAGGGGTAGAATTTAGTGATTCATCACTTATATGTAACACCCAGTCTCATCCCCAAAAGTGCCTTCCTTAAAGCCCATCACCCATTAAGCCCATCCGCCTGCCCACCTCCCTTCCAGTAACCCTCAGTTTGTTCTCTATGGTTAAGAGTCTGTTTCTTGGTTTGCCTCTCTTTTTTTCTCCCTCTGTTCATTACAATCTCTAGTTCTATCCACATCTTTACAAATGGCAAGATTTCATTCTTTTTTTTGTAGCTGACTAATATTCCATTATCTCTATCTCTCTCTATATATACCACATCTTCTTCATTGATTCATCAATTGATTAATGTTTGGGCTCTTTCCTTACTTTGGCTACTATGGTAACTGGATTTTATTGAATTCTTTTTCTGCATATTCTGAGAAATCATTGTTTCCTTTTTGAAGCTGTCATATTACTTGACTTTTTAACATTGAGGCAACCTTATATTCTGAATAAATCTAACTTGGTCATAAAATATTATATTTTCATACATTACTGGCCACAAGTTTGCTAATATTTTGTTTAAGGTTTTTCTTCTATGTCCATGACTGAGATTAGCCAATATTCTTCCTTTCTCCGATTGTCCTGGTCAAGTTTAGACATTAAGGTTAAGCTAGCATCGTGATAGGAATTTGGAATTAGTCTCTCTTTTTCTATAATCTGAAAATATTGTAAAACTTGGAATTGTTTAATCCTTGTATGTTAGAAGTCAACAGTAAAATAATGGGTCTAGTATTTTTTTCTGAGAGAATATTTTGAATTAACTCAATTACTTTTGTGAATTCAATTTCTTTAATGTATATAAGGTCATTATGATTTTCTGTTTCTTCTTGAGTCAATTTTGATCATGAAAATTTTTCTAGTAATTTGTGTATTTCACTTATGACTTTGACATGAAGTTGTACACAGTATTATTACAAAGAATTTTAAATCTCTTCTGCAACTATAGTTATGTCTCCTTTCTATTCTTTTTTTTTTAAGATTTTATTTATTTATTTGACAGCGATCACAAGTAGGCAGAGAGTGAGAGGGAGAGAAGCAGGCTTCCTGCTGAGCAGAGAGCCCCATGCGGGGCTCAATCCCAGGACCCTGGGATCATGACCTGAGCTGAAGGCAGAGGCTTTAACCCGCTGAGCCACCCAGGCACCCCTCTCCTTTCTATTCTTAACATTATTTATGAATGATTTATCTTTTTTCTTGCCCAGGCTTGCCAAAGGTTTGGCAATATTTGTCTTTTCAAATAATCAATTTTTGGATTTGTTGATCCTCACTTAGTATAGGATTTCCTCCCATTAATATTTCTGTCCTTTTAAAAAAAAATCTACCTTTCTAAACTCATTGATTTATGTATTCATGTATTTATTTTATTGAAACATAGCTGACACAATGTTACATTAGTTTCAGTGTGCAATATAGTGATTCAATAACTATGTTATGCTATGCTCACCACGAGTGTATATTTTTGCTATCTTTATTATAATTTTCTTCCTCTACTTTCTATTTTTTTTCCCTGCTCCTCCTTTTGTTCCTTAAGCAGCGTACCTAGCTTGCTAATTCTCAGCCTTTATTCTTTATCATTATAAGCATTTAAGGCTGTAAAATTTCTCCCTACCCCTTTAGAATATCTAAATGTTTAATAAAGCAATAATTATTAATATGAGATATTATAAGCACTGTTAATGTTAAGCAATCTTTGCAGTGAGTTTACTAAGACATGAAATACATTTCATCATGTTTTAAAATTTTCGTTTAACAGCTTATAATACAACTACTTGAAAGCCTAGTTCTAAATTCAGTTTATTTCTATATTTCATTTTAATGATGATCACAGCTGAAAAAGATACCTCACAATAACATATAATACAAAAATGAAAGATGTGCATTGTTGGGTGTACTTACAAATGATGGTATCTTTATTTTTTAAATAGTTCTGGTACCAATTATGCAAAGTTTTTCTTAATATTTGGTTAGGAAATTTCCATCGTCACTTATTTGTGGATGTTGCTTCTCTCTATATTTGGCAGATGGTTTAAAAAACACTGATATTCTTCATTTAGAAGAGTTTAAAAAAAAATCTTTCTCCAAGTCCAAGTAGACAGATAAATGAGTTCTAAGAGGTGAAACATCTTTTCGGCAAGAAAGTTACATAATAATGGAAAGATTTCTAAACATACTTTGCACAGACTATCTTTTCTCTCTTTTCTTTGTTTTTTAATCTTTGACATAAAACATTTTACTAAGTTTCATTTCAGCTGAAGCCTCCATCTGCCTTATGGGTATTTCATTACATTTTATCTTAATCATAATTTTTTATGTCAAAGACCTAGATAGTAGAACACTTAGAAACACTTATTTTTATATGTTATTATTATATATTTCAAACAGGCAGGTAGAAAAGTTGAGAACATGAATTTCCTCCATCTCTTTATTTTTGACCCAGGTGGCCTTAGCATTCACTTACCTCTCTAGATAACAGATTTTGGTGTCATTGCAATGCGGGCACACACAGTAGGCACTCAAGAAGTAGTGGCTGGGAGAATGTGTAAATGAATGAATGAATGAATGACCTAATTGTCTGGCTTCCTCCATAGACTGATCTGAAGGGAGGGACCACTCCTTATTTTCCTTTGTAACGCAAGTATCTATCATAATGCTTGCACCCAGTAGGTGCAAGATATTTTTAGAAATAAAGGAAGGGTGAAACAGGAAGAAAAGAAAGGAGAAAAGGGAGAGAGAGGAATTGCGTATGTTCGTATCTGGACGTCTCCGTTAAAAGGAGCGCTTAGTAAGTTTGGCCAGTTCAGTTTTAACCTTATTTACAGCCTTTTCAGTGCTTATTTTTAAGGAGAGCAGTCAAAGAAGATTCCTAGGGTAGCATTTACCTCTCTATAAGTGAAAATGTTTTCCCAAGGAATAGAGAACTAGTGAATTCTATTTTCGTAGAGTCTTAAGGCTTCTCCTAAAGGTGTGGATTGGAAAGTAGAACTTTGCCTTTGATGTTGTTCTTCCACTGTCTTTTGAAAGATAAAAAGCCACCAGAGGTTTGTGATTAGATAATCCCCCCCCCCCCCCCCCCCCCCCCCCCCCCCCCCCCCCCCCC
>NW_019154092.1:16030428-16035875 GCF_002288905.1 Enhydra lutris kenyoni
CCCCCCCCCGCTCCGCCCCGCCGCAGCCCTGGAAGTCTTAGTGGGATAGGATCTGGGGATACTCTGAGTGGCTCAGAAGTGTGGGTGAATAAAGCCTCGTGTCTGAATGGTTGCCCAAACTCAGTGCTGCGTGCTTACACGTGGGCTGTGCCATCTCACAGGGATACTTCACCTCACGCCAGGCTGTTTAATCAACGCCTCTGACAAAGTTACATGGTTACCTGCGGGGAGACTCTCGTAATACTTTTGGAAACCAACCCACCACGAACTCTTGCTGTGAAAGTATTTAAATAATTAAAAACATTCCTCTATCAAAGGAGGCTCCTTCTGACAGTGGAATCCATAACTTCTGCTGCCTTTCTTTTCAAAACACTAAGATGAAAGAGATGGTTGTGTTTTGCGCAGCACTCACGAATTTTTTTTTCTTTTTTTTTTTTTTAAATGAGGCCAAGCTTTGTTCAAAACATTTAGTGATGAAAATCTTAATAACCATAGGTTGGGGCACCCAGAGTCTTACTTACTGTCTTCCTCCAAGAGGCACGAATGGTATAAATGCACTGAATAAGGAGAGGTTTGTATTTCCTTGTTTGGATCACGAAGAGCTGTTTTTGTTTACACAGGAAGTCACTGGGCAGGAAATCTCAGCAGTAGGTTTCAGGCTCAAATCTCTGAAGATCAGTGAGAAGAGAAACAGAAGAGCCTGAACACATACAAACATACACACACACTCACACAATCATCTTGTCTTACTCATTGTGGAGGAAATACAAACAGCCTTAAGAAAGGCCCTGAGGTTTAAGATGGGATGCATCTGGAGGGGAGGTCAAGAGGAGGATATGACGACACCCAAGTAAGGAAAATATCACCCTCTTAGCATTTTTTTTTTTTAAATGACAACCATTATAACAGCAATAGCTTCCAAGACTGAAGGTATTGAAATTCACGCAGACGGGTCCTGCTGGTCTGAAGCCCTCTCAGAATGAAAGGGCCCTGCTGTGGGGTTCTGAGGCGGAGCTGATGGGATTAATAAACCCCTGTAGATCTCAGATGGAGCAGGCACCAGCTTGGTAAGGTTTGTCCCTGGATTGTCACCCACGGTGAAAATTGGATAAAATGGAGAAGGGCATTGTCATGGCAACCGAAAGACGGTCATCAGGGAACCTGGAAAAAGGAAGCTTCTGTCTGCACACCACGGAGTGGAGATTGTGTGGCAGGTTGTTCCAGCTAGAGGAAGATCTCACTCTTTGCCTTAACAGTTCTCTATCTTCCAAGCACACTTACAAGGAAAGGCAGGCCCTGACCTGTGGGCCAAGTATGACATTCTCCGTGGCAAACACATTGGCTATTGTAATTGAGAGATGCGTTACTGGTTCATAAATCAATTTTCTCAAGTTTGGTTAGTGTAAACATTCATTCCCCAGGCTTCAACACCCTTAAATGAATGGATGAGAGGAAATTTTTGAACCAAAAGATAAAATCTGAGATCCAGCCTCCAGGCCTCTGGGACCTCATGACCTCAGCTGCCCCAAAGGTCCCAAATGACCCAAAGGGATGTCAGCTGAAGCTATGACTCCAGCCACCTCAAATGCCCAGGGAAGAACTAAGAGGACATATTTTAAAGTTGGCTAGATTATTCCAGTGAGCAAGTAATTGTCCACTTCATGCCTTTTCAGACCTTGGTTTCAGCTTTTGGCCTTAATACCATGGACACCCCACATTCTATTATCTGAATCCTGGTCACCTTTATGGGGAACTTCACTCTTTGTAAAGCCTTTTGCATTCATGATGTCATTTAGCCAACATAACAACTCTGAAAAGTAGGTGATATCACTATCCTCACTTCATGGACAGGAAACACAAGGCTCAGGGAAGGAAGTGAACTGCACATAGCCAGTCGGTAGGCAGCAGAGCTGGAACCTGAACCCTGATGTTCTGGTTTGATCTCTGTTATGACACGTTGATGTATCCTTAAACCACCAATAGACAAACTTCAGCCTCAAAGACCTGTGAAAATATTTCTATGCTTCCTTATCTGTAAATTGTAAAATGCATGACAATGTTAATATGTTAAGTACACTATTGAACATTCAAAACAACAGACATTTTGAAAGGATAAAGAAATGAAATAAAAGGATGCTTTAAAAAGTCATACATTTTGTTTACTGATTAAGCAGAAACAAATTTTGCTGTAACTACAATTATTAATAATTTTAATTTTTAGGGAGATATGATAGTCAAAGCTTCAGTATTTATGAAAATCTTGATTTAACATTTTGTGATAGAGTGATTTTCAGGTTTGGTCCTCAATATATTTTGATACTTTTTATTTTGGAATAATTTTAGATTTATGAAAAGTTGCAAAGATAATACAGAGTTGTGTATATCCCTTACCTGTTTCCCCCTACTGTAAACATCTTAAGTTGTGATATCTTCCTGTGGCATATTGGATTTAGGAATGGACGTTGATACTTTTTTGTTAACTAAACTCCAGACATATTTGGATTTCACTAGCTTTTCCATGTATGTCCTCTTTCTGCTCCAGGATCCAGTATAGGGTCCCATCTTGCTTGTCATCATCATGTCTCCCAGTTTCCTCTGATCTGTGATGGCTTCTCAGTCTTTCTTTGTTTTTTTTATGGCCTTGGCAGTCTCAAGAAGTATCAGCCAAGTAGCCTGTAGAATGGTTCCTCAATCTGTGTTTGTTTGATGTGATTAGACTGGGGGAATGGTTTTGGGGATTGAATATCACAGAGGTAAAGAGCCCTTCTCCTGGCATCATGATGTGTGTACATGATAACCATATGACATCACAGGAGATGTCAGCCATCCCTTGGTTAAAGCAGTGTTTGCCAATCCTCACTGTGGAGGTACTACTTAGCCCTTTCTTTATGCTGTCAAATCACTATATGTAGCTCAAGTTCATAGCAGAGGGAAAATGAGTTGGGAAGTAAGCCCTACCTCCTGGAGGGGTAGAGTCTACATACATTGTTTGGAATTTTTCTGTGCGGAAGATTTGTCTCTTCTCCTCTCATGCATGTATGCATTCAATCATTTATTTATATAAACATTAGCTCATGGATATTTATTTTATAGTTTGGGTTATAATCCAATACTATGTTACCTATTTTGTTGCTCAAGTATTTCTAGCTTTGGCCATTGGGACTTTTTTTTACGTTGGCTCCTATGTCCCAGTTCATGCTCCAAGTTCATCTTGTATTTTCCCTGCCTCAGCCCTGGAAATGATAATTTCTCCCAGGAGTCCTGGTTTTTTAAATTGTAGAATGTTATTTAGAAACCATAGTACTCACTGCTGTTGGAGTATTAATTCTAGGCCCATTCAATAGACAGAACTTGGGCACACACACACAGATGTGTACTAACTCATGTTTACCTGATATTTAGTTTTTAACAGGCAACATGGAAAAAGATTTCTTACAAAGATAAACAGACCCAAATAAAAGAATTTCATCACTGACTAAATTTCCTAAAACATGACACTTAATTTTCAGCTGTATCTACCAGTTATAAAAACACTTTTGTTCAAATTCATCTAGTAAGCCTAAATATTCCCTGTTGTTAATCAGTTGGTTCTCACAAACTAAAAAATGTTGCTTTTCTGTATTGTGCATTCATAAGTAGATTCAAAATCTACAAATTCTCTTTCCAAGTTTTTAAAAAGTGCAGTTATCAGAGTTTTTACAGATGACACACTATTTTGGGCAACAGTATTCCATAATCATGGAAATGTTTCCAGACATCCAGTTTCTTAATATTTTTTTCTGTAGTACAAATTTTATTCAGACAGTTTATTTACTTTATTTATTTACTTTCTCATTCTTTGGAAACATATCGGCTTTATTGTGAAATGACAGAGTGAGAGTGTTCATTATTTATTTACATATATATTTTATTGTGATAGGACATAAAAGTTATCATTTTAACCATTTATCAGTGGTAATATTTTATTGTTGTGGAACCATCATCACGTTCTATCTCCAGAACATTTCATCTTGTAAACCTAAACATCTGCACTCATTAAGTAAGGACTCCATTTCCTTCTCCCTCCAGCCCCTGGCAACCACCACTCCAGACTTTTTTCTCTCTCTGAATTTGACTATTCTAGTATCTCATATAAGTGGAACCACACAGTATTTTTCCTTTGGTAATGGATTTGTTTCACTTAGCACCAAGTCCTCAAGGTTTATCCGTGTTGTTGCAGGTGCAAGATTTTCCCTCCTTTCTGACTGAATCATAGTCTGTTGTACATACGTATCACGTTTTTGTTTATCCATTCGAATGTCAGTGGACTCTTGGCTGTTTCTAGTGGTTTGGCTATTGTGAATAACACTGCTGTGAACATGAGGGTACAAATATGCCTTCAACTTCCTGCTTCCACTTCTTTTTTGGGCATATCCTCAGAAGTGGAATTCCTGGGTGATGTGGGTAATTTATGTTTATTTTTTTGAGATTTGTCTTGGTCATTTTCCCATCTCACTACAATCTCATTTTTATAAATCAGTCCCAACAAAGACATCTTGGAAACTTTGAAATATACCAAAAGTGAAGACAAAGAAGAGGGCATTATTCTTTTCTGAGTAAACATATTGTGTGTGAACCTAATAAACGGTTGGGATAGGGGTCTTAAGAAAGTATATGTTAAACCCTAGAAAATCTTAATTTTTCTTATTTTTAAAATGAATTTTAGTATACTCCAAAATCTTAATTTTTTCTTCTCACACACCAATGGACTGATGTTCTAGATGGCACAGGAGAGGCAAACTGCAGTGGCAAACAAAAGTTCCAGTCTCAGGCCTCCCCCCACCCCCTCTGCTGCCCTCCCAGCGGGCATCACTACCTACGCCCATTAATCAATCACTCAGGTTCCGTCAACCCCTTGGTATCCCAGATCCTCAGCCCAAAACAGCTTGCTGAGAGTTAATTCATTTTCTTAATTTTCTCATAAGCGAGTATAACAGAAGGCTCTGAATTTCTGGGGCACCCTTGTCAGGACTTACAATAGGAATTTGCTCAAAGAAATGACCCTCGGCCTTGACACCTCTGATCAGTGTTGATAAACATTCAAAAGTTGCTAGAAGATTTTGAGATTAATTGATGCAGGTGGGACAGCGTCTGCTGGGACCTATATATAGAACTTTGGCTGTCTATACATATGACAGAAGAGTTACAAGCTATTCTTGTAACTTTCTTAGTAGCTCCTTAGCAGTAGCCCATGCAGAAAGTAGCAAGGTCAGAATGATGACTACTTCTATGGACACTGCTATGTCTATGTGTTCAACTAGAATTTAGATTTGGAACAGGCTCGGAATTCTTTTTTTTTTTTTTTAAGATTTTATTTATTTATTTGACAGAGAGAGATCACAAGTAGGCAGAGAGGCAGGCAGAGAGAGAGGGGGAAGCAGGCTCCCCCCCCAAGCAGAGAGCCCGAT
>NW_019154092.1:16035975-16046741 GCF_002288905.1 Enhydra lutris kenyoni
TTAAGATTTTATTTATTTATTTGACAGAGAGAGATCACAAGTAGGCAGAGAGGCAGGCAGAGAGAGAGGGGGAAGCAAGCTCCCTGCTGAGCAGGGAGCCCGATGTGGGGTTTGATCCCAGAACCCTGAGATCATGACCTGAGCCGAAGGCAGAGGCTTAACCTACTGAGCCACCCAGGTGCCCCAGGCTTGGAATTATTCTGTTGCCATGCATGTGGACCTGACATGTGAAAAGATGGCTTCTTTAATTTTTTAAGTTTATTTTTTAAAAAGCTTTATTTATTTATTTTGACAGAGAAAGAGAGAGAGAGAGAGAGAGAGAGCACAAGCAGGGGGAGCAGCAGAGGGAGAGGGAGAAGCAGGCTCCCTGCTGAGCCAGGAGCCCAATGTGGGACTTGATCCCAAGACCCTGAGATCATGACCTGGGCCGAAGGCAAATGCTTAACTGACGGAGGCTCCCAGGCAACCCCCCTCCCCCAGCCATTTTTATAGTTTAGTGTGAGCCCACTTATTGAAACTGTCAGTCCATTTATTCATACAGCACATTTTCCTCAAACATTTTTGGTGCTTTTCTTGTGACAGAGTCTGCCAGGACACATATCAGCACCTTCCCCCCCGCCAACCCCACCCCAGGTCAATGCTGACACTCTTCTGGCTAAAAAAAATGAATTTTCTCATTTCAGCTTACTCATTTGGCAGAACCACCACAGCTACATGCCAATTCAAATAGAAAAGAGGGAAAGGGGGGCATATGAAAAGGGGAGGGGGAAAACTATTTTCTAATTAATCAAGATGTATATACCACCACTCCATTTTTTTACCTCTAAATAGCACTGTGCCCCACAAACGGACACTTGGGACTGCAACTCAGAAGTTAAGCCTTTCTATACCAGGAAATAAAAATAAATTGACGTAAAAGAAACTGCAAAATAAATTGAGACCTTAACTATTGCTCTCTACTAGGAACATGTTCTTGTGGATTAAATACTATACAACAACATTTCTTGTTTTGTGTTTTGTTTGTTTTACATCTTTTTTTATTGAGGTATAGTTGACACACAATGTTACATTAGTTTCAGGTACACAGTATAGTGATTCAATAACTCTATAGTTTATGCTATGCTCACCACAAATGTAGCTACCAGCTGTCACCATACAAGGCTATCAAAAATATCATTGACTCCATTCCCTATGCTGTATCATTCATCCCCAGGACTTATTCATTCCATAACTGACAGCCTGTCCTTCCCAGTCCCCTTCACCCACTTTGCCCATCCTCCTTCCCCTCTGGCAACCACCAGTTACAAATATCTTTCTTGTCAAGAACTTTTCTTAATAATAAGGCAGAATTTTCAAAACTGTTCTTACCTCTGTACAGAAAATTTCCCCGTGTTTTTTTTCTGATAAAACTAACCTTTTTACCAATGCAAGGAAGATATCACACAGACCTACTACCTTCTATTCATACATTCAGCACTGGACACAAAATACATATAAGTAAAGAGCTAGAGGACAGATCATTTCAGGTTGGGGGAGAAGGAGTGGTTTTGAGGAGGAGGGAACATGTAAGGTGGAATTTGAAAGAAAGGATGGCAGAAGGAGGGTATTCAGGGATGAAGAAATGGTTTGAGCAATCATGGGGAATGTTAGGTGTGTGAAAAACTCTGATAAGGACTGATAAAGACTGTTGGAACCAGAAAGCAGCTTTCCTGGAGTGTGAGGTGAAGGAGTGGCAGGGGTCCATTGTAGTGGAATGAAAACATACTTCATTTCTAGGATGAGGGTCCTAAAGTTATGGCTTCTCTGAGGTTGAAGAGGGAAAGCCAGATGGACATGAAGAACCTCAGGAAACCTTATGTTGCTTTCATGGTGTCAGGCAGAGGCAAGAGAACATTTGAGGTTTAACTCTAAGAAGTGCATTTTGACAAAGCATCATATATTATATGATCCAGTTTTCCTAAATGTACATTTTAAAATTTGTTCTCAGCACTGTCAAGGGGGATAAGAGGAACAAGACTGTCAACATGATCTTTACCCCAGTGAGGAGATGCTCATCTTTGTAGGTAGTATTCAGTAATGTTTAATTCTTGGAGGTACTCGGCTTCACACTTTCACTACACAAATACTGTCCAAGCCAGTTTGGTGACAAGTACCCCTAACATCTTGGCACCAAAGCCATTATCTGGGCCCATACATGTTTTCCTCCAATTTCAGCTTCAGTAGGTCAGAATCCAACTAAAGTCATACATAAATAATCCATATCAAATGGGAAATATGAAAACAACAACATTTTAAGACAACATTGAACAGGCATCGATACCAGTTAGCTCTACCATGGGTATGCTGGATATTGTGATATCTTCTCAACATCCATTCCCCCTTTCCTTGGTAACTCTTCCCATGTTAATTTAAATATCTACCCATCCAAAAACAGGTCTGTGCATTAGCACTCTAAACATGCTCAGAATGCCTGCATTAGCCTACAGTTGGGCAAAATCCTATAACATGAAGCCTGTTTTATAATAAAGCATTGAATGTCTCCTGTAATTTATTGATTACTCTATTGAAAGTGTAAAACAGAATGGCCATACGGGTACAAAATGGTCGTCAGTGTATCATTTGTTTACTCTGGTGATGGAGTGGCTGACTGGAAGCTATGCCGGGCATAAGAGGGTACCATACTATGCAGAAAAGGTCAGAATTTAAAGTTTGTACTATGAATGCATATTGCTTTTGCATGATTGCAAGGTCAAAAAATTGTAGGTTGAAGCACAAGTTGGAGGCCATCTACATCGTGAGAGGGCCCAAACTGGAGGGATCAAGGAAGGTTTCTGCATGAGTTACCTCCTGGGATGAGTCTGAAAGCAGGGTTGGGTGGGAAGGAAGAATGGGCATTGCAGGCATGAGGTTTTCACATCAGTCAAGTAAGAAGCTACAATTTTTAGAAACAGACTCTTACCTCAGAGGCCTTCCTCCGCGGGCACGAAGTAGAAGAGGGTAAATGGTCATCCTTGGTAATATAACCCATGTCAGCATCTGAGTGAATAAGTCAGACCTCCAAAAGCCTCTTGGGGAGAGAGAGTTGTAGGTGAGGATTGAGGAATAGGGCATGTTGACAGCATTCCTACTGTGTGTTAAGAACTGTCAGATGTTTTACATACTTCGTCTACTACATTTAGTAATCATAACAATCCTCATTATAAAAAATATGCATTTGAAATTCTGATAGGATATTTCTAAGGTCATAAAGCTAGTAAGTGGTAGAGCAGGGATCTGAATTGAGGTCGTTTTGGCTCTGAAGCTTGACTCTACATTTAGTTTTGCTTATGTAGAGTCAGCTTGAAACTTCAGTTTGAATGAAACCACTTGGTATTAATTAGAAGAAGGAGAAATTGGCAAATGCTATTTTAAATGCTTTGAACAATTCTCTGGAGAGCACATTAAATACCCCAAAGCAAAGCAAAAATGTATATTAATAAGAACACAGCCATTCAAAAGGCAATTGTTCACCATCAGTTCCAAAAAGAATAAAAAGAGGGGAGTTCAATTTCCCCAATTTTTCATGCCAAGTGTTCAGGCTCCAAGTTTCCCTCACTGCTCTTTCTTCACCTCTTCTCCTTACACATTACATGTTACAGTTTCATTCCATACGATGTAAGTGGTATTTATAGGAAATGCTGATCACTGCCAACAAGTGAATACTCACATTAAACGCGATTTAAAACAACCTTTCCTGCAGTTGTTTATAATAAGCTCTTGGAAGTTTGAAATTAAAATCTGTATCCCATCCAGCCCTTTTCCCGCCTCTTACATTACCCAAAGCCAAGAACTTGCCCTTGAACATACTTCAACTCCCCGGCCCACCACTCTGACATGCTCTGTAGCTAATTATCTCAATCCCTAAATATTAGTCCTTTCTCTTGTCTTCTCTGGTTTCCTGGACAGGATTCACCCTCTCTGGGTATTTCATTGTTTATGTCAATGAACAAATGAACAATGTCCCTTAAACAGACTCTTTCTTCTTCTTCTTTTTTTTTTTTTCCCCTATCTTCCCTCAACACCTTTTCAACTAAATGTGCATGGAACTTTTCCTCTTTCACAGGAAGAGATCCAAAATTTGAGATAGTCCAATGTTCTCATTAAAGAGACAAGGTCATTGAGACTCAGAAAGATTATGTGATTAACCTAAACTCACATGAATAGAAAGAACCTGAGTCAAATCAAGAGGGGAGGACTCTTCCTTGGGTTCTAGTTCAATGTCCTTCTCACTGTCCTGTACCACTGACCACTGGTTCACACCCATCCCAACTGCTTGCCAATTTGATGTCAGATTGTGTCTTCCCAAAGCAGGGGGTATGTTCCATTTTCATTTTTCAAGTGACACATGGCATAGGGGAGGTCCAAGTGCAATTGTCTTGTGTGGTTTGTCTCATGGCCCAAACGCTGCATGTATGTTCCTTATTCTGCAACGAGTTCGCCTAAACCAAGGCAACTTCCCAAAGTCCTCCCTTTGAAGCTGTTCACTGGTGTGTGGCATCCCTCTTCCAAGGGTGTTTTAAGAGGACAAGATTATAGCCTAAAAATTTCAAAGAATTGTAGAGGCAAAACTGTGAGGGTGGGTGGGCTGGGTGGGGCTTATAAGGCAGGGCCCAGAAATACTAAGCTATGCAAACATTTTGCTATGGAGGGTCTGGGAAGGATGTGGCAAAAGAGTTTTGCTTTATTCCCATTGCTGTGAGGTCCTTTGAGACTATCGCTATTCACGCAAACATAGCAAAACACTCAGGGAAAGGAACTATAAAAGGCAGCCTTCTCTTCAACATGGCATTTGATACTAAGCAAACCTGCCCTCGTGCTGTTTGGGATCCCCCATGTGACACTGGCCCAGTGTGGATATCGTCTTTTAAGCCTAAAATACTTGTAAATACTGGGAAACAGAAGGTGAGCTTTTTGACATCCCATGACATGGTGTTGGTATGGAAGGAAGAGTCCTAGCACCTGTATTTGGCAGGACAAGACCATGGTTAACCCACTCTCTTAGGCTGGCTTCATGAGCATGGAGATCGTGCCTGATTTAATGCTCTGCTGTTGCTGTTTTGACATTCTTAATAATTTTTTAAATGAGTCTCACATTTCATTTTGCACTGGGCCCCATAAATTAGGTAGCTAGCCCTGTCAATGCTCCTCCCTCACCCCATTAACTTCCATATACAGCTCCTTCTCTAAGCTAGACGGAATGGACTATGTTCTGTTCATGCTTGTTTCCCATCTGTGCCTACCAAACTGGATACCATTAGATCACAATTTTATTTTCTCCTTCACCAATGCCCAGCTTTATTAGGACTCAGAACCTCACTGCAAACCTAAGTATATATGGTGGCCTTAAATTTTATTTCTAAGCATTTCCTACCTCTAAGGCTCTACAAGTCTCATTTTCTTCTTGAGTGGGTGCTGATTAATTTTGTAGCCAGGTTAATTAAGGCAACTCCTCAAAATTACTTTCAGAAGACTAAGAGACGGGTTTCTTTCACCAGAAAGGAAAATAAAAATGTCTTATAAAATTGTTTCAGAATATAAGATTGTTTAAAACCTTTTTCTAAAAGATGACTAAAAACCAGGTAGCTCTTTAAGTTTCAGTTGGCCAATGATTAATATTTTCTTGTAAAAATTAGCATTTGAGTAAACTTCATGGATAAAAGAAAGCTACTGGTTATACTGAAGCTATTGGGAATAAGAATAAATAGATAATTTTATTATTAACTGCCCCTGGTTAATTTCTTAATAGTCATTTAATATTTATTAATTTTTTTATTAAATAGGTTTAATTTTAACAGTATTTAATAACTGGGTAATTAGTAACTAATGTCTTGAATGAACAAGACCCAAAATAAATCATAACAGGGAAAAAAAACAAAACAAAACAAGCCAACATCAAAGATAAGATGCTCTTACACAATTCCCCTTAATCTCAAATCCAGGCTTTTCAAGTACAGGAAATAAATCGAGTTCCTGCTCTTTCACATAACCCTGGGCTCTTCCTTGTTTTTGGAAAGTACAGCGGCTTCCGTCGTTCACTTTAGGTGAAATGTGCGCCTTCCCATAGTAAATGTTGATCGTGGACCTCTCGGCACAAATCACTGGGACTGGTGTCAGGTGGATAGAGAAGGGATGGGCTTCGTTCTTACCTTCGAGGAGCTCGTTCTCTAGGTGGGGATGCCAACACATACACTGACACCCCATGCCACCAGACTGAGTTCTGGCCAAGATGTGAGTCTGTCTTGAGTCATCTTTGCCTCGTACATGTCTAGTGTGTATGGAACATCTAAGACGTAAGAGATATTTCACAGCCGACTGGATGAATGAATGAGTTAATGAATACTCATGAAAAAGTACTAATGAACTCCTCTTTTTCTCATAAATACCAGCTCTTCTTAGTTGTCACCAACTAAACCATTGAACAAGCACACCTTTCAGGGAGAAAATGTGTAGGTTGGTATGGAAGACTATATCAACCTGACCTTCTCTACTCTAATTATTTCACATTGTCTTCAAATAGGAAAGGAGTCTTAACAAATGGTTTAGATGTTGCTGATGTTTTCTGTCAGTAACATGAAAAGTCAGAGGCAGCCTTAATTCAACAATCCCAGATTGTTTGGATGAGATATGGTGTATATGTTAAGTAGAATTCTATGTAGCTATCACAAATCCTGTTATAGAAATGTATTTGTGGGCATGGAAAACATTTGTGATCTAGCACTAAGTGGGAAAAAAAGCCCAAAACATAGGCCCCCAAACAGCCTTAGCATCACTTGATGTCACTACAATTGTAGATCTCCAGGGAGGGGCCTGCAGGTGGGTCTTCACTGTGCCTGACACCAAGAACAGTAGGCTCTGACTTGTATTTTTCATGTAATTACCATTGTTCCTGCTTTAAAATGTATCTATGCTCCTTCTACCCTCAGTTTCAGGATGCAATTAATTATAAAATAGAGGAGGCCTCAAGTCCAGAGTATTACACTGAAGAGTAGATTTTGGGTGAGTGGGTCCAAATTGGCCATGGTATTTCACATTCAGCCAGAAAGCACCATCTGAGCAAATAGACTTTTCTGGAATCATTTTATAGTGCTGATCTCACACTTAAGAGCTTGTCACTCAAATGAGATCATTTCTGTTAATACACATATAAATTTGTGTAAAAAAAATTGACCTTAAAATATAATTGACAGCAAGCATAGGAAGACAGTACAGCAAGCACATGGCCTAAGACTCCAGAGTTCACACCCTGCCCCTGCCATGTAATAGCCAGGTGATCCAGTGAAGGATACTTGCTTTTTCAACCTTGTTTTTTGTGTAAATTATAACAGAGGTTATAAAGAACCATTTGGTCTAATTCCTAGGCTAAGACCCATATGGGAAAGTGCTTTGTAAAGTACAGAGCTTTATAAATATCAAAGGACTGTAATCAGATGATAGAAAACGTCTGGGTGTTGGGAGACTTGGGTTCTGGGTAGACAGCAGCTATGACAGATTCTACAGAGACAATCCCGTGAGCTCTTCTGGCCTGAGGGCTCATGGTCAAATGCAGAGTTGGCCTAGGTACATTCTCATGATACTTCCAACATGAAAACTCTATTGTGTTAGAAAATAACCTTTGTGTTTCACTCTCATTTTTAGTTTTCCTCATATCACGAAAGAATGAGTCTTGAGTTTGATTTTCTGGACTGTATGTGAGAGAGAATATGTAATGGCAGAGGGAAGTTGGAGAGGGTGAGGGAGAGGAGGGGAGAGATGGGAGGACTGGGAGAGGAAACTGGGAAGGGGAAGAATGATAAGATAATACAACCAGGCATCACAAATTGGAAAAGCAGACCACCCAGAATTGAAGGCTCCTGATGATCTGTTCTGAGAAAACAGGAACTGCATGTAAGGGGTGGATGTAGATGCCTTGACGAGCCCTGCTCTTGCTGTGGGAGAAGCCATCAGGCTTCCTTCCTTTCACCTTCAGTTCTACCAAGGGTTGTCTCTGCCACACCAAGTGTTCCCTAGACCTGGACTTGGTGGGGTCTTTTGCTTTCTCAATTTGTTTCTCTGAGAAAGTCTTTGATCTATTTTAGATACAGTGGCTTTGTTGAGTGAAGAGCCCCTTGGGAATAGAGACAAATCCACATTGAACTGTGGACAATTTTCTACTGAAATAGATTTCTTTTTACTGTTCTCAATTAAGAGTCTGTCTTCTGAGATTCAGCTTCAAAAGTTGCATTTTCTCCTTATGGATGTCAGAAAACTTGTGTTACATTTAGTATCCAGACAGCAAAAAACCCAACTGCATCTAGCTTCATCTTGCCAGGTGAAGAACAGCAGGACATCATTGATGATACAATTTGGTTAGGGAGGTCGGACAAGCCAGTGTGTCCAGGCAGAGGCAAAAAAGGATCTTATTAGCCTGAATTATCCTGGAAGGTGAATGCAGAATGTAACTTTATTTCATCCTGCCTTTCCAGGCACACATTCTGAGAAAGAAAGAGCAAAAATTAAATTCACAAAACATGGCACTGTATAAAAGGGTCCTTTCAAGATTTAAGATGGAGAGAGCTGGAGATCCTGGATACGGCTTCCAGGATCACAGAATATAAGTGCTGAAGATGACTTTCAATTTGCAAACAACGATTCAGAGGTCCAGAGGGGTTGAGGGACTTGCCTAAAGCCCTCAACTTGCTCAAGATAGAGCCACTGTGACTCAGGTCATTCTTTTCTTTCTACCGCATCCCAGGGTCTGTTGAGTTAAAAAAGAATTTTGAGCCTGAAATATGACATGTCAAAAGCAGTGTTATAAAGTGACATCATCAGTCAACTTGACTGGCATCTAAATAAACCTTTGTTGTAAAGTTTGAAGAAATAAATACAAAAAGAGATCATCTGAAAGATACCTGTTTCAAGACAATAGAACCTCTAAGAATGGGCTGGTTATAACATCTCTCCATAAGGACATCTGTTGAAGAGTGGAAAATTGAGTCAAGCATGAATTCTAGAGTCGGATCAGACTTGGAGTCAGTTCTGATCCTCTCTCATCCCACCTTTGGGCAAGTTACCTAATCCCTCAAGCCTCAGTGTCTAGGTATGTACAACAAGGAGACACATATTCTTGACCTCTTAGGGCTGCTGTGAAGACTGGATGAAATTAAATACACATAAAGTGCTAAGTACAGTGCCTGACATATTGCACACACCTAATAGACATTCACTATCACTATAATTCCAGTTACTGGTTGATAGGGTAACCAAATCCTTTCATTCACTTCTGCGGTATTTTTTGAGCTTCTCTATCCCAGGCACAGAGGATAAAAGGGTGCATGTGATGCAGTGTTTGTCCTTAAAAATAAAAACAGACTGTCCCAAGGCAGTGAAAAAAGCTAAGTTGGAGGCCCAAGGAGGGGTACTGGCTGTTCTGGGAGGGTTGAAGATATCTTTCTTGGAGAAGGCAAGGTCTGAATAAGTAGCAGTTAGCTAGTTAAAGGTGGTGGGAAGTGAGTAGGGTAGAAAATGGGATCAGGGCTGGAGGGTGACAGGTAAGTATGAAAGACGGTAGGCTGGGGGTAAGCACTGAGTCCTACCTGCCCTGTTGATGGCTTTTTAAATATGCATTTAGAAAAATTAGTTTCAATGAATTATGTTTCATAGTTTTAGTAAGTGTGAAGATTAAAGGCCGTTCGTTGCCAGATTAAAATGTATCCTGTAAGCGATGTGTTCGTATTTTTGGATTGATCATGTGATTCAAAAGTGAACCACACAGAACTCTAATTTGGTTCATTTTAAGCATAAAATCAAAGTTGCACCAAGAAAAAGAAGTATTCACCAAAGAGAGAAAGGGAGGGAGGGAGGGACAGAGGAAGGAACAGAGGAAAAGGAACAGGGAGGTAGAGGGGCAGAGAAAGGAGGAAGGAAAGGAAGGGAAGGGAAGGCTGTTTGTTTGAAGTGAGAATTTGTCAATGGAAACTATTTTCCTTTCCTGCATTATTTGTTTTGAGCAGTTTTCTATATTTAAGATTGGCATTTTGTTTTGTAATAAACTGCATAGTTGATACTCATATTCCTATTAATGCTATTGTTAGTGGAAATGTGACTGCTTTATAGGTTTCTGATTCTCAAGGGAGACTTCTGGACTCCCCAAGGAGACTGTCACCTTCCTTCCGCCATTCCTTAGTACTGCTTACAAATCTCCCTACAGCATGGACTACCTTGAGACTATTACCGTCTGTCTTCACACTTGACAGTCAAATCCTCCAGATGCTATGTAGCTACTGTCAGCATCTAGAATATTGTCAGTCACAAAATGGACAGTCATGAAACGTGTGTTAGTGTGTTGAATAAATGACCGACCCCTAGTGATCCGAAGGGGCACGTGCACCCGAATGTTTATAGCAGCAATGTCTACAATAGCCAAACTATGGAAAGAACCTAGATGTCCATCAACAGACGAATGGATAAAGAAGATGTGGTATATATACACAATGGAATACTATGCAGCCATCAAAAGAAATGAAATCTTGCCATTTGCGATGACGTGGATAGAACTAGAGGGTATCATGCTTAGCGAAATAAGTCAATCGGAGAAAGACAACTATCACATGATCTCCCTGATATGAGGGATAGGAGATGCAACATGGGGGGTTAAGGGGGGAGGAGAAGAGTAAATGAAACAAGATGGGATTCGGAGGGAGACAAACCATAAGTGACTCTTAATCTCACAAAACAAACTGAGGGTTGAA
>NW_019154092.1:16046841-16124994 GCF_002288905.1 Enhydra lutris kenyoni
AGGAGGGAGACAAACCATAAGTGACTCTTAATCTCACAAAACAAACTGAGGGTTGATGGGGGGAGGGGGGTTGGGAGAGGGGGGTGGGATTATGGACATTGTGGAGGGTATGTGCTATGGTGAGTGCTGTGAAGTGTGTAAACCTGGCGATTCACAGACCTGTACCCCTGGGGATAAAAATACATTATATGTCTATAAAAAATAAAATTAAAAAAAATAATAAATAAATATAAAAAAAATGACCGACTCCTGACAATGAGTGGCTATTATCTGAGGAAACATACTCCACTATGAGTTTTGTCTAGCAGTCTGTCTTATTTCTAGCTTGATCTAAGAACAATGAATAAAATAAGGACATAATTTAAGAATAATTTGTAATGCTTAGACATACACTTTATCTGATAATCAAGATTTCATCCTGTTGAACCAAAGCCAAATGTTTAATAAACATGATCACTCAACATCTCTCTCCTTTATCCAATTACAATTTGTTTCTTTTCTTTTTTTTTTTTTAAGATTTATTTACCCATTTTAGAGAGAAAGAAAGACAGAGCACAAGAGGGGCAGAGGGAGAGAAACTCAAGCAGACTCTGTGCTGAGGACAGAGCCTAACACGGGACTTGATCTCATGACCCTAAGCTGAAATCAAATTCGGACACTTAACCGACTGAGCCACCCAGGCACCCCTGAAATTTCTTGAAACCAAAAAGTCGGTATCAATATTTCTAATCTTGCATTTGGGTGTTTTTCACAATATGATGCATGTTTTTGTCTCTTTGATACATGGTGACTCCAACTGTGAAGATTTGTATTGCCAAGGCTGCTCCAGTCTGACATTTGAGCAACAAAGCACGATGTATGCAGGACCAAGGTCATGAGGGGGTGGGGGGATTTGACATCAGGTCAAGGAACTCACCTGAGAATGCCAGGGGTTCAGTGAAAGTTGGTTTGCATTTCTAAGCATTTTGGTGCAGAATCCAAAATAAGCTGACTGTCACGGGGAAGGAGTGGGTCATAAAACCTGGTGGGTTGGGGCGCCCGTGTGGCTCAGTGGGTTAAAGCCTCTGCCTTTGGCTTGGGTCATGATCCCAGGGTCATGGGATCGAGCCCCGCATCGGGCTCTTTGCTCAGCAGGGAGCCTGCTTCCTCCTCTCTCTCTGCCTGCCTCTCTGCCGCTTGTGATCTCTGTCAAATAAATAAATAAAATCTTTAAAACAAACAAACAAACAAACAAACAGATGGGTCTGGGCTATCAGCACTGAAAGGTATCGCAAAGTCTGTCCAAGCATGGATTCCCTCTACAATTTCTCCATCCAGGGCCTGTCATGAGTAGGTTAACAGTCAGCCAAAGGAGCTTAGAGGCTAGGGGGTAAGGCTGGCCCTTTAAGGAATGAAGAGCTGATCAGAAATCAGAGTCTCCAGACAGAGACCTGGATTTTGGAGCCAACTACTGGTCCAAGGGGAAACTCCTCCAAGTTTTCACCTAGAGTAGAAACTAAACTTAGAGCTTGGTTTGCCCTGGATCTTCAAGGATCAGGGAAGTGGTGGCTTTTGAGTAAAATGTTAATGTGGGTGCAAAGAACAGACCTGGTTAGTCTGGACAATCATGACGCTCACATCCTCTGAGTCTGGGGTGTGGTAACCTTGAGAGAGAGACCAATGCCATCGATAATTGTAAACAATCAGGGATTTCAAATTATTAAGGAGCACACGATGTTAGATAAGACAGAATCATTCAGAGGAGAGAAGATAATTGAATTAGCCAACATTCTTTTTTTTTAAATTTTAATTCCAGTACAGTTAACATACAGTGTCACATTAGTTTCAGGTGTACAATATAGTGATTCAACAGTTCCATATATTTCTCAGTGCTCATTAGGTTAAGTGTCCTTTTTTTTTTTTTTTTTTTTTTAAGAATTTATTCTACTTCTTTGAGAGAGTGGGTGGGGCAGAGCAGGGGGAGAGGGACAAGCAGACTCCATGCTTAGCTCAGAGCCCAACATGGAGCTTGACACGGGGCTTGATCCCAGGATCCCAAGATCATGACCTGAGGCAAAACCAAGAGTCAGATGCTTTAACCAACTGTGCCACCCAGGTGCCCAGATAAGTGTACTCTTAATCCCCTTCATCTGTTTCATTGATCCCCTCTACCCACCTCCGCTCTGGTAACTACCAGTTTGTTCTTTACAGCTAAGAGTCCACTTTTTGGTTTGTCTTTTTTTGTTGATGTTCATTTTTTTTGTTTCTTAAATTCCACATGAATGCAATCATATGATATTTGTCTTTCTCTGACTTATTTCACTTAGCATTATACTCTCTAGCTCCATCCATGTCATTGCAAATGGCAAGATTTCATTCTTTTTTTATAGCTGAGTAATATTCCATTGTGAGTGTGTATGTGTATATATATATATATATATATATATATATATATATATATATCTCACATCACACAACACATAGCACAATATATATATATATATATATATCTCACATCTTTATCCATTCATCTATCGATGGACACTTGGGCTGCTTCCATAGCTTGGCTAATGTAAATAATGCTATAATAAAAATAGGGGTGCACGTATCTTTTTGAATTAGTGTTTTTGTATTCTTCATGTAAATACCCAGCAGTGGAATTACTGGATTATATAGTAATTCTATTTTTAATTTTCCCAGGAACCTGCATACTGTTTTCCACAGTGGCTGCCCCAGTTTGCATTCCCACCAGCAGTGTACAAGTCACACCCTCACCAATACCTGCTGTTTCTTGTGTTGTGGATACTAGCCATTCTCACAGGTGTAAGGTGATATCTCATTGTGATTTTGATTTGATTTCCCTGATGATCAGTGATGTTGAGCATCTTTTCATGTACCTGTTGGCCATCTGGATGTCTTCTTTGGAGAAAGGTCTGTTCATGTCTTCTGGCTATTTTTAAACTGGATTATTTGGGGGTTTTTTGTGTGTTGAGTTGTGTAAGTTTTTTCTATATTTTGGACACTAACCCTTTATCAGGTATGTCATTTGAAAATATCTTATCCCATTCAGTAAGTTATCTTTTAGTTTTGATGATTGTTTCATTTGCTATGCGACCTTTTTATTTTGATGTAGTCCCAATAGTTCATTTTTGCTTTTGTTTCCCTTGCCTCAGGAGACATATCTAGAAAAATACTGTGATGGCCAATGTCAGAGAAATTACTGCCTGTACCCTCTTCTAGAATTTTTATGGTTTTAGGTCTCACATTTAGGTTCTTAATTCATTTTGAGTTTATTTTTGTGTATGGTGTAAGAAAGTTGTCCAGTTTCATTCTTTTGCATTTAGCTATCTAGTTCTCCTACCACCATTTGTTGAAAAGATGAATCAGTCAACATTGTAGACTGTCGCGGCCGGCGCGACAAATCGACCAGGAACGTGAGGGTAAGAGGATGAAGAAAAGAACTTGAGAAGCAGAGAGATGGGGGCAGGAGGAGCACTGAGGAGGATGTCCAACAGTGCTAAGTTTATTCAAAGCATTAAGGCCATATATAGTGATATTACAATAGGAGAAGCAATACATCTGTGTCTAGTTAAACAACCACGAGTTCCCATAATAAGTTTCACAATTAACTATAAGCAGACCTCATGACACCAAATGGCTGATGCCAGTACAATTGTTCTGTATTGATACAGCAAACCTGAAAGTAATTTATAGGCTGTACTAGGGCAGCAAGGACCAGCCACGAACTTATGACCCCAACCGAATTGTTCTTATTTGTTTAGCAAGCATGTGGGAAGTCACGTAGGCGAGCGCACAACACATAGCACAGACCCTTTCTCAGTGCTACTCAACTTTTCCCATCCTAAACCTTTTGTTAGGTTATTCGGACTTTAAAGGAGGCACAAGTCAGGGCCTGGTTTGGTCCTCGTCTCAAGCCTTATTGCGGCCTCCCACAGTAGACAGAGGCAGTTCAATTAATCACAAAAATGAGGGACTTTTAAAAGCATCTGAAAAACTGATAATCAATAGTAACTGGTACTTACTGAGAGCTTGCTATGTTTTAAGTACTTTACATGTATTATCTCACTTAACCTTCATGACACTTCTGCAAGGACCTAGTATTGCCCTGACTTTACACTTGAGGAATGTGAGATTCTTGGGGAGGTTTAACGACTTTCCCAATGTTACTCAACTGATCAGTGTCTTAACTGAGATTGAAATTCAGACATTCATGACTCCAGAGCTCATGGTCTGATCCCTCAGCTAGTGATACCAAATAGCTGTTCTGTGACTTAGTTGTGCCACAAACCCTTCTAGATGGGCCACCAACTTTTGGCCCATGTTTACCAGACACTCTTTTCTTCAGCTAAGTGTCTGCAACATGATAGAAATACCATGTCTTGGAGACCCAACTTGTTGTAGTAAGGCACATAGTCTACTGTCAATCCAACACCAAAGAAAGATATGTTTATATGTGAAGGACTTGCTTCCTGACCATATTGGAAGACAAGGTCAATAAATAGTTTTATTCAAATAGCAACTTCATGGAAAGATAGCCAATCGAATAGTGGATACTAGTTGTTACACTCTTCAAAAAAGATATATTTTTAAAATTTATTTTTGAGAGATAGAGGGGGAGGGGTGGCAAGAGAAGGAGAGAATCTCCAACAGACTCCCCACTGAGTGTGGAGTCTGATGTGGGGCTTGATCTCTCGACCCTGAGATCATGACCTGAGCCAAACTCAGAGTCAGATGTTCAGCTGAGCCACCCAGGTGACCGAGTAGTTTTTGAACTTTAATGGTTTTGCCAGAGCTACCCCATAATCTCTATAAGTGCTTAGCAAACACACAAAATTGTAACCTACCTCTGTATGCTAGGACCAACCACAGAGATCAAGTAATTATAATGGAAGATCCAGAAACTGAATAAATGGTTGCCAAAGGGGATTTCAATTAAATGAATCTTTATTCCTTAAAGGAGGTGAAGAAATAAGATTATTTACACATTCTTGAGATAGTTCTTTGTTGGCATGTTTCCTTAAGAACCAGTGCAATTTTGCTTTATCAAGAAGATTATAAAATACTTGTTGAAGTGGTTGAAAAATGTTTCAAATGGTTTTTAGCAACAACAAATTTTACTAATTCATAAAAATATTAATAAAGAAATTAAGGGGGAGATAGGGCTGTTTTGTGCTCAAAATATTCAAAAAATTTTCAGACTCAAAAACATTCCAGTGAGAATGTTTGTCTCTCTGTCCCTTGCTCCCTCTCTCTGACACAGAGATTCTTTGAATTATTTTTTAAGATTTTATTTTTGAGTAATCCCTACACCCAATGTGGGGCTCAAACTCAATGGGGGTATCAGGAGTCACATGCTCTAGTAAATGAGACAGCCAAGCTCCCCCCACACACATATGAGTTAAAATTGGAAATAATGCACATGAATTCGTGAAACTTATATTACTATACTCTTTTAAGCTTATAGTTTTATACCTAACATATAACTAAAATGTCATTCAGGCCTAACAATAAAAGCAATTAGAATTTGGATTTTAGATTTTAGATTTTATTATTAGAAAAAAGTCAGTGCATCTATAGGAGAAGGAAGGAAAAAGTGAAGAGAGAAAATCGGAGGGGGAGATGAACCATGAGAAATTGTGGACTCCGAGAAACAAACTGAGAGTTTTGGGGAGGCTGAGGGTATGCGTGAGCCTGGTGGTGGATATTAAGGAGGGCACAGATTGCATGGAGCACTGGGCGTTATACGTAAACAATGAATCTTGGAACACTACATCAAAAACTATGATGTAATGTATGGTGACTAACATAACACGATAAAAAAAAAAATAAAGAACACAAGAATTAGGGGGGGAAAAAGACCAATAAAGCACTCCTATTGAGCAGCACAATTTTCAGTACTATTCTTTGGATAGAGAAAATAAGGGTATTCGCCATGAAGAATCCAAGAGATCTCAATCACCTTTGAGAATAGGGGGAAAATGGTCAAAACAACCCATTTGGCAACCCATGCCAGCCACCTGGAGTTCACCCATCCTCATCCTGTCCCCTGCCTGTCCATTTCCCCTAGAACATGCTGCACCTGCTTCTTATAAACTCCAAAGTGAATCCTGTGGCTCAGACAACATAGATGGGGTTAAAAGTAAACCCTCCAAGGTCAGACAGCCGTGAGTTTGAGTCCTGGTTCTGGCCCTGATCACCTGGGGGACCTTGAACAAGCTATTTAATTTTTCAGGGACTCAGTTTCCTCATCTATGAAATGGGAATAAGATTAACAATTGCACTCACAAAATAGCAGAGTTATGTGATCAGTAAATATTAGCTAGATATCCTTACTCCCAGAAGGCAAGTGCCTAGGAGGGTGTATATTTGTTACATTTTTGAATTTCCCATATTTAACAGAGTGCCTTGCCTAAAGAAGTGACTGATGAGGGTTGATGAATTCTGGCTGCCTCCTGCAGATTGTTGGTGGTAACTATAGACACAATTCAGGAGACATCTGAATATGGGAGGGAATGGAGTAGCTGAAGGCCAGTCTGTTCTCACTGACTTGCATGATCAATGGTTTGGGGTTTCTTTTTCCCTGGAAGATGTCTCATTTCCTTTCTATAAATTTGCTTTGTAGTTATTTAGTACTCTCTGACTCTTGATTAATAAATCATGGATTCTCCAAACTGGGTCTTAGGTTTCATGTATCCAACCTCTCACTAGCTTCAAAGGCCTATGAAGAGTTAACTGTGAAACTCCCTTCTCCTGCCCCCTTTCTTTTCTAACCTCTCTTGCTATAAATTACCAAACATTTGGATGTTTGGTAAATCAAAACCTAAAGAACGTTTTCATATACTCATACCATTTTAAAAAGCCAAATTCCAACAAAATTTGCACAAACTAATTATTTTCAAATTTCCTATCATTAAGCTCCATTTTCACATTGCTCCCCTTCTCAAAAGCTAGTCCTCTCTGTTCATTATAGAAATTAGATGTCTGGTAGAATCATTACACATTTCATGTAGAAAATGAGACGTGAGAAACTCTTCCTTCTGAGTTAGTACAAGTTCCATTTAGGGCAAAAAACTGAAGGGCCAGTATACTCTCTCTTAAAGACCAATACTCCTTCTTCCTTAGATGACTTTTCCTTTTCCTTTAGGAGTTGGTGTCAATGCTGCTTCCTCCTGGAAGCTTTCCCTGACTCCTACAAACTGGCTTAGGTGTCTTTCATACAAAAATAACTGCTAAGAGTGCCATGCATTGTGTTAGGCTCTCTACATTCATTATCTGAATTATTCCTCAAACTATCCTGAGTGGTACTATTATAATCTCTATTTTGTACTTGAGAAAGCTGAGTATAGGGCAGGAAAGTAAGTTGGCAGAACAGACATTCAAACACAGGCAACATGACTTCAGAGCCCTTGTTCCTAACTACTGTGATATCTTGCCTCCCAGAGCACTCCATACTTTTCCTGTCACCACACTTGCAGTACCTGCCCAATGTCCATCCCCTCTTCCAACTTCATGGCAACTTTCTGTTTAACTACACAGTCTCCATTCCTGGGCCCCCAGGTAAAACACATGGGGCACTCTCTCTCAGTCAACAAACACATCCCCTCCAGTTGCTCATAGTGATTGGTTCAGTGTAGGCCCAGGTGCTAGGCTGGTCCAATCAGAAGAAATCTTGGGACTTTTGCTCACATGCAGGGAATGCTGGGACACAGATTCCTTCCTCCCCAGAGTAGTTGAGGATGTAGCCTGCAGCTTCAGACTTCCTTGAAGCCATCTGGGAATCATAAGTGAGTTCTGATGACCAAGGAGCCCATATCATGGAGGCAATGCTGAGAAATGAAGAGAAAGAAGTGCTGGGTCTGGTCACATGTTTTGGGCTGCCTGGACCAAACTTTGCTGAAGCCAGCATACCTCTGAAGGCACAGGCATATATAAATTTCTTTTGTAGCTGGGTCTCCTGGATGTCTCCGTTGGCTAAGTGTCCAACTCTTGATTTCAGCTCAGGGGCTAGAGATCGAGCCTCAAACTGGGCTCCATGCTCAGCGGGAGTCTGCTTGAGATTCTCTCTTCCTCTGCCCCTCCCTCTGCTTGTGCTTACATGCACGCTCTCTTTCTCTCTATCAAATTAATAAATAAATCTTTAAAAATAAATATCCTTTATTAATGCAGTTGGAGTTGGATTATGTTACTTACACTGGAAAGCTTCTTAACTCATCAGTATTACACATCATATTTTTCTTGCTTATTTAATTGCTTCTCTCCCCCAACAATTGCTAAGATCTTTGAGGATAGAAACCACTCTATTTTGTCACTATTACATTACCAGCGCTTGATTCCCAATAGATGTTGCATGAATGTTTGCTGAATTAATTTTTAAAAAATGAATGGGAAATTTTAGTTGGTCAGGTGTGACCTGAATCAAACTTTTAGTTCACTTAATGAATTTCATGCCATGTACGGGTGTTTGAAATTTTCAGTGAGGACCTAAAAGTTTGGGGCAGCTAAGCCAGGCAGAGATTGAAATGAAAATTCTGACTTCTAAAATGATTTAGTACCACATTAGCTAAGGTATCCATTGAATAGATTTTTCCATCCTTAAAACAATAATATAAAATCCAAACAATTGCAAATAAGAGATCCCCACTGAAATAAAATGATAATCAAATACTTTGAATAAAAAATATAAATACTACATTAAAGAATCAAAAGTAATGGTGTACAATATATACTTGGAGTAGGATACCTTTTACCTGACAGTCTTCCTTTACATTTTGTTTTTAGTCTAAAACAATACATCAAAAAATCCCCCCAAACCCAGGATAAACTAGAAGCATTTATTAAAGCAACCATCAATTTCACTGCCATCATCTTTTGAGGCCCGAAACATCAAAGATTTACTGATGTCATCTATAAATAGTAATTTTCATGTGAATTATAGTTAAAATGTACATTCAAGGCATCCCAGTGGCAGTGAGATGAGCCTCAAAGAACTCTTGGGGGTTATGCAGTCTATTTCCTCAACTACTAATGAGAAACCAGAAAACCTAGTTAAAAAAAAAAAAAAGGCTCACCTGTGTTTAATCCTAAGGATTCAACAAGCATTTGTTGGTTGCATGCTCTATGTCAGATTTGGCATTAGATATTGAAAAATAAAATATCTGTTCTCAAGAAGGTTACAGCCTTCTTCTGTTTGGGAAAACAAATGTATGCAAACACACACCAACTAGTTGATTGGTTCTATCACTGAGATGTAACATCAGATTCCTTGAAGGTGAAAAGGATGTCAATTCTGGGGGTGAGGGGTTTGTGGAAGTTGTTTTCAGAACATGAGGTTCCTGGGTCTTGAAGATTTGCCAGATGAGCAGGGGAGAGGGAAGGTAGGGGGAGTAGAGGATGCTTGGCTTGGGCTAGTGGTCCAGGGAAAGGAATTTCTGTCATTGCAAAGGTCATGAAAAGAAACATAGAGCCAGAAAGAGTTGTCAGAGTCAAGGAAATGTGAATAGATTAGTAGCTAGAGCTGAGACTCGGAGGGAATCAAGACTGTCCTTCACACTATGCTGTGCTAAGGAGTCTGGACTTTATCCTCAAGCTAATTAAGAGCTTTCTGGCTATGGAATAATAGAATAAGGTGTGCATTTTGGCGAGCTGACTTCACAGATGGGATCAAGGGCTGGCATGTGCAGGAGTTGGTAGACTGGAAGCAGATACAGAAGGTGAGAGGAAAAGAATGAATGAGGATTCTGACTTGAGCAAAAGGATGAATGGTGTAGAATTAATCAGAAGTGGGAATACAGAAAATAGTGGTTTTGTGGGAAAGTGGTGACTGGAATCTGTTTTGAGTGTATGAGATATAAGTGCTTGATGAACGTGCAAGTAGAAATCTCCAGGAAAATTCTGGTCAAGATAGCATTGTGAGTTCATGTTTCAAAGCACCCTTTCCCCACTCCAAACACAGAGCAGTGATGGAAAGAATATACCTAGAGAAACTTGAAAAGACATTGCTATCTCAAAAGTAAGATAAATACAACATTGGACCAGATTTAGAAAAGAATATAAAATGATAAGGAGGACTGAAGCTGTGGCCTCCTGGGCTCAGGGTCTGGAAGCAGGTGGAGGTGGAGTTTATGTCTTGTGGGGGTAATGAGGACTAAAAGAACTTAGGCAAGATAGAAAAAGTGAGCCATTCTCACCCTTAGAAACCAGGATCTGGTTTTAATTCCTGCATGAATGGAAACTGAGAATAGGTCCAACTATCCTGCCACTTGAGCCCCACCTCATACGAGCTTTATAGCTAGAGAGATTGGGAGATGCAAATATAGCTTACAAGCAGTACCTGGTTCAAGTCATCCTCTGGCTCAAGGACCGGTTATAGGCTTGTTCATTTGACTGGTTTGGGCCATATCTGAAGTAACTTGAAATATACCTGTGCTCTTGCGCTTACCCTCTTGCTCTCTGATGATCTATCATGAGAGGACCATGAACCAGGTATGGGCTGTCCCTTAGCCTAGGCTCCTGAATGGAAAATATGAAGCCAACCACATGCCCTAAGTACCTTTGGTCCCAGAGGGATGAGAGACACCTGGAGCAGACCTAAAACCAAAATGGTACCTGGAGCCCAGAAGCTGGTTCCTAGGACCTAGAGTCCAGCCAAGCCCAGCCAAGTGGCAGCCTGCCAGCAACCTCACGTACTTGAGACTAAATGGCCATGTTTTTAAGCTACTGAGTTTTGTTGTACAACATTGTTGTGGTAATAGTTGCTAACACTTTATACTTTATCACATTTGTTTTCTTCACGTTTTGAGAATATTGGTTTACAGGCTTATTTTGAATGGGAATTCATCTTTATTTTCTGTGCTCATTGCCACCTGTGTAATAAATTTCAGAAGGCTCCATGCAGGCCCCCCTATGTCCAGAGTCAAGTCTTATTGACTCTTCAGGTCCTGCACTAGAGTATGTGGTTGGCCTCACCTTCCCATTTGGGGGCCCAGGCTGAGGGACAACAGATATCTGGGTCATTTCCTCTCATATCAGATATTCACAGAGTGGGAAGACAAGCCCAAGACCATAGGTATATTTCAAGTTGCTTCAAATATGACCAAAGTGGACAAGTCCAAAATCAGGAGGCAGAGAAGTATATTCCATCCACCATGAGGCCACAGTAAAGGTATGAACATATAATCCTATTCCAGGGATGTTTTTAGAAAATCATACAAGTGGGATGCCTTGGTGGCTCAGCGGGTTAAGCATCTGCCTTCAACTCAGCTCATGATCCCAGAGTCCTGGGATTGAGTCCCCATGTTGACTCCTTGCTCAGCAGGGAGTCTGCTTCTCCCTCTCCCTCGCCTGTACCCCTGCTCTCTCTCTCTGTCTCGGAAATAAATAAATCTTAAAAAAAAAAAAAAAAAAGGAAATCATACAAGCAACTACAATGAATTTCATGCCAGTGAATCTGGAATTCTACATGAAAGGAAAAGGTTTTGAAATATTTGGTAAGCAATTGGAAATTTGTGGCTGGAACTCAGAAAAGTTGAGGCAGGAAACAGAGGTCATCAGAAATAAATAGCTGCTGAAGTCTTCAAGGCAGAGCAGATGGCAAGATCCTTAGGAGTGTCCTGATTCTGAAGCAAGGTAGATAAGGAGGAGCCACATTGAAAACCAAGAGTAGAGTAGACTTAGTGAGTGAATCAGAGACCTGTCGACACCTATCAGGGGGAAAAGAAACGTTCAAGAAGTTAAGTGTCAACAAAAGAGAAGTTAAATGAATTAAGAATGGTGTGCAAAGTGCCCCCTGGAGTTGGCTCTTTGAATGGCTCGAATGACCTTTGTTATGTCAGGGCCAGCGCCACCGTGTGGCTGCAGACCCATGGCCACTCTGAAGAGGGAACAGGTCCTGGAAATGGACGCTGTAGGTGTAGATGACTTCAGAAGCTTGGCTCTGACGAAGAGAAGAGTTTAGAAGTAAAGGAAGAATCTACAGGTAGAGAGAGAGAGAGAGAAATAATAGATGAGGGGGGGACATGAGAGCAGGAAGAGGTGGGGTTTGAGAACCCAGCTGGGAGTTGAGGCCAGCACACCAGATAAGGTGCCTCTTCCTGTGGTAATTAGGGGAAGTATGAGGCCAGGTGCTAGGAAAGATAAGTTTAGAGGGATAGGGGCAGGGGAGACCACAGGAACTTGAGGGGATTCCTGCCAGATAACCTCTGATTTTTTTTGTAGAGAAGGAGACGAGGCCATCTGCTGAGAATAAGAAGGTGGGTGTCAAGCAGGGTTCTTGAGAGGGTCAGGAGAAGCTGCTAGGAAAATGGGGATATGGGGTGCCCAGAGCATGCACAAGGACTCTGAGAGAGTCATGAGGCCCCAGAGAATTAGCTATGATTTGCGCTGGGACCATAACCCTGGGGTCTGACTTGTGAGCATTTTCCTTACAGCACATTAAAATTTGGGATTCTAGGATCTTATTAAAATTTATAAAGATTCCATGAGCTCTACTTTCTCCATAGAAGATATTAAGTAAAAGGTAAGGATTATCTTTTAAGCTGTCCACATTCCCATGTTCTTGAAGCATTGTAGGCTTAGTTTTAAAATTCTTATTCTTTTTTTTTTCAGTCTTAAGTTTTTCATTCAGTGAAACTACAGTTATTGGAAAATCATATTCAACTTGAGATGTGCTTATTTTGAACACATTCCATCAGAATCTTAATGGAACCTTATTCTCCATTGTCTTGGACTTAGAAAAGTCGTAGAACCCTTCTGGACTTCAGCTTCTACTATATGGATACTAAATATTTCGATTGTATGTGATTGGAAATTTACAACTTTTAACATCTATAGAACAAATCAACTTAATGGGCAATCCAAGAATTCACTACAACATAGGAGCAATCAGCAAAGAACATTTTTCCAGTTCAGCAAAAAGTCTTTGCAAATAAAAGATCCCATAAAGTTATTTGCACTTCTGCTGCTCTTTTTAAGCAAATCTTTCTGAATATTAATATGCACTATTATGTGCTAAGAAAGCACATTCAAGACAAAGAAAAATTTAAGCTCAATGTATAATGTATTGCTTCAATGAAAGATGTAAATAACTAAAATGGAAAGAATGACTGGGTTTTAATCTTGAATAAAAAATGTAGTGTGGTCAAAAACACCAATGAAAATGGCTAGTTATTTATAAGAAGGAATAAAATAAAATTTTGCCAATCTTGAAAGACTGTAATATCAACAGATAACACCACACAGGAATAAGACCATACTGTGAAACCTCACCAATCTTGATATACTTATTTGGAATTTGTAACAATTTTGACAAAAGCTTAACGCAAGTTTACCTTTTCACCATTATTAATCAAATTATAGTATAAACAATAGTCACAAAGTTAATGTTTAAATTACTTTAGAGAACAAATTATGTTCAAATATCTTGAGCAGACCATACTTAGTAACAATGTACATATGAATCATAAACAATTTAATCTATCCCTTAAGGTAGTTCTCTTCAAGATTTCTATTTTTGTACTTGTTTGATCTTAAAAATAAAACCATCTCCTTAGAGATATTCCATCATTCAGATTTTAAATTAATTTTACTAGGCTCTTCCCTACCCAGCCAAATTGTTATTTCATATAAAATAATTGAAGATTATTTTGCCTTTGTTCAATTTGGTCTTCTGGTTTACCTTAAAAAAAACAAAAATAGGAGATAATAAATATATTGAATAATTATGAGGAAAATTACTACAATTTGATGAGCTTCTCCTAAGTGATAGGAAATATGTGAAGTGTTTTATTTTATTTATTGGGGATGGCAGAGGGAGAAGGAGAGAAAGGATCATAAGGAGGCTCCACACCCAGTGCAGAGCCAGATGTGGGGCTCGATCTCATGACCCAGAGATCATGACCTGAGCTGAAGGCAAATGTCCAATGGACTGAGCCACAGGTGTCCATGAAAGGGTTCACTTTAAAGTTAGGTGAAACTGATGAACAGATAAATTAGCTCCTCTAGCTTTTGCTTCTATTTCGGTTGCATTTGAATACTCATTCATCTATTCATTCAACATTTACTGAATGCTGACTATGCCCTGGGAATACCAGTGTGAACATATGGACAACGATGTACCTCTGAGGTAATCCAATATTTCAAAAAGTGATCCAGCTACAAATGTGTATGTGTACATATATGTACCTATGTATATATGTATGATCACTGATTTATATATATTTGTAGCTGATCAATGTGAAAGTTGGAAATTCAGACATATTTTAAAGATACATATTTATATCATGCATCCAAAATGTATCTGAATTTCTAACTTTCACATTTTCCGTGTGTTTATTCTGTATTCAATAGTGTTTGTATGTATTTCATGTTAGAGTTTTTGAACTAAAAGGGACCTTGGAAATGACCTAGTCTAAAATCGGTCATTTTATGGTGAGGATTCTCACACCCAGAAAAGTCAGGGTCCTGCCCTCCATGAGACAGATATATCTCACAGAACCGGCCTTAGAGTCCAATTCCACTGGTCACCAGACGGTGGCTTTGCTCACATCAACATGTTTCATCTCCAGAGCAAATGAATGACAAAGCCAAATGAAACAGGAAACCAAAGTAAATCCCTCTCATCTATGTCACTACAAAAGACATGCATTAAAAGCAAAAACAAACTCATATTTTATTTTATTTTTTAAAAACAGGTCGATCTGAAATGTCCAGGTGTAATATGTCTGAAGCTTGATAGGAGAGCGATCACCGACATTTTGGGATTGGAACGGAGCTCCTGGTCATCCACCTGATAGTTCTCATGTCATGACGGAATTGCTGTTTACCTCGAGGTGCACCCTGCTCTCCAAACTGAGACTCAAGGGCCACATTTCTGTTTTCTAAGGTCCTTGCCTCTCCACTGAACTTGGAAAGAGGCTCCAGTACCATCCTGAGAATCACAGTCATTTGTAGAGGGCTAGAACAATCTCAGACTGATCCTCTGAATTGTGCAACATCAAATGGAATAAAATAGTGGGGTTTTTTTGGACAAAACAGGTGAAGCAGCTCTCAATCAGAGGTCTCTTTCAAAATGCTGTTTGTTTAAACACTAAAGAAACAGAAACACTCACTGACAGAAACCTAAGCTTTTAAGGACTTAAAAGCTATTTCTTTATCCAAAAAAAAACCCCAAAAACAAAAACAAAAACAAACAAACAAACAAACAAACAAAACGTTTCATGCAGATCTCAAGAAAAATCCCATCTCCGAGGATGGAGACAGAGCATCTGGTGTCCATAGAGCACCATTAGTTCTTTATAGGATCCTAACATTTTAGTGGACTTGCTCAACAGCACCATGGCTAGTCTGGGAAAACAAAGTCTATTCTTTGTCAAGTATGGGAGAGAATATGAAGGGACTCAGAAGACCAAACCATAGAAGCCAATATTCTTGTCAAAAAACAAGCTTATTCTCCCATCATACCCAAAGGCTTGGTTTTCAGAGCAAGTGTCATCCACAGAAGGTATCCTAAGGGTTGTTTCATACATTTTGCTTTCCCTGCTCTGCATTTTTGGGGCATCTTCTTCCATTACTAATCCCCTTTCCATTTATTCAGTATTTCCCTGGATTGTTAATTGCTAGAAGCTGTTGTTAACAAAGGTGAAGAAGACCTGGTCTTCCTCTAAAGAAGCTCAGGGTCATAGCCATAAAGAAGCTCTACCGTGATGATTCCCAAGTTCAGTGAGCACAAAAATCAGCTGGGGAGTGCTAGAAAATGGAATTACCCCAAGCCACATCCTGAAACCTTCTGATTCAGGAGTCTGAGGTGAAGTTCAACCATGTCCACTTTATAAAAACACCCCTGAGTAATTCTGATATAGGTGGTTCCCAGATGCCATTGTTCAACCCACTGGTCTGGAGGGAGACAAGATTTTTCATGCTCATTTGAATCTCAGTTTACCTTCAACTCCCAGCTTTCCATGCTACCTTCTTTCCTTCTGTGGCCTTCTTTCTGTACTCTCATGACACTGGTCATCTCCCACTTTCTGTCTTTACTGTGGCTCCTTTCTGGAATGCCTTGCCTCACCTAACAGACTCCCAGATGGGGGGACTGTCTGGCCCTAATTCGTATTCTCCGCAGTGTGTAGCACAGTGCCAATTATTAATAATCATGCAGGTCTTCCTTCCTGGACGAAAGGGTTCAGTTCTAAATGGAGACTTGTTTTTTAAAGCTGACACAATGAAGTGTACTGATACAACAGAGAAAGGAGGATGTTTCTGGGGGTGGAATGCTAGGCTCAAAACTTCATAAGTAGAATAAACATGATGTTTGGGGAGACACTAAATAGCTTGGCTGAAATGGAACAAAAGGGACTGCATAAGGACAGAAGAGAAATGAGTGGGTAAATGGGAAGTGGTGGTAGCACAGACAGTTGCTGGAAGGTACTGGCTGCCTGCCAGAGAGGAAACAGAGATGGTCAGAGATCGAGGTATTGGACTGATCCCTGTGCAAACTGACTACCACTCCTTCCCCTCCAATGTTCTGTCCTGCCTTGGTCTCCCTGCCCTCTCAGCTTCTCCTTCACTCAAGGAGCTCTTTGTGTTCAACCTGTGTTCCCCATTCTCATATCATGGCCTGGAACCTCTCTAAAGGTCCTAGGCTGGGGAAACTATAGAGTTTCCCATCTCTCTTCTGTCCTTCTTGCCTCTCAGCCTGCTGGGTTTTGGAACCTGAAGCAGAGAAGAAGCAACAGGGAGCATGGGGAGGCCAGCCTGGAGGGTTCTTGCTGAATTCCAGATGGGCATAGTGGTCTTTACCTGGGAGATGGGGAGAAGTGGAGACGTGTGAGACATGTTCTGAAGGTGGAAGCAGAGCTTGGTGAGAACAGCTAAGGGAAGGAGAGAAGGCAAGTGTGATAGGGCTTTGTCATTCCTAAAAAGGAGATACTTAGCACAAGGTTGGGCTGAGGATTAAATGACATGATGCCTTCTCCAGGTTTATAATGTGAATGTAGGTTACAGTTGCTGCTGCTGAAGGTGGGGAGGCCTGAGCATGACCTGGAAGCCCTGTAGCCCATTTCTGCTAAGGAGTTCAAAGCGTCTTCACTGGTGTGATTCAGTCCTTCCTAACCACACCATCCTCCCTCCTCTCCTGTACTGTTTCCTTCTCCTCCCAAGTCCCAGTTCAATCCTCAACTTCTCTCATAGATCTTGACCAGAGAAATTTTGGTTGGCTGATGATCTGTATGTGTCCACAACCTTCATCCTATGAACGCCCCGAGTGGGACTCAGAAGAGGTGGCAGGCAGGGGACTTATGGGACATACCCAAGGAGCTCCATCCTTTTTGTGCTGAAGGAGGTGATCATCCAGGAATGCTCCTTGAAACTGTCCTCTAAAGAACTGCCAAGCCTGCTTTTTCATCACAAATTTGGTTCATTATAACAAACATCATAGGTTTTGGGTTTTGTGGGATTTTTTTAATCTCATAATTTGTTAGAAATTTTTCTAACAAAATATAAATATAGAAAATGGTAATGTGAGACAGGAATCCATCAAAATCCTTGCAGAGAACACAGGCAGCAACCTCTTCGAACTTAGCTGCAGCAACTTCTTCCCAGAAACTTCGCCAAAGGCAAGGGAAGTAAGGGCAAAAATGAACTATTTGTACTTCATCAAGATCAAAAGCTTCTGCACAGCAAAGGAAACAGTCAACAAAACCAAAAGACAACTAACAGAATGGGAGAAGATATTCACAAATGACATATCAGTTAAAGGGCTAGTATCCAAAATCTGTAAAGAACTTACCAAACTCAACACCCAAAGAACAAATAATCCAATCAAGAAATGAGCAGAGGACATGAATAGGCATTTCTGCAAAGAAGACATCCAGATGGCCAACAGACACATGTAAAAGTGCTCCACATCATTTGGCATCAGGGAAATACAAATCAAAACCACAATGAGATACCACCTCACACCAGTCAGAATGGCTAAAATTAAAAAGTAAGGAAATAACAGATGCTGGCGAGGATGTGGAGAAAGCAGAACCCTCCTACACTGTTGGTGGGAATGCAAGCTGGTGCAACTACTCTGGAAAACAGTATGGCAGTTCCTCAACAAGTTAAAAATAGAGCTACCCTAGACCCAGCAATAGCACTACTGGGTCTTTACCCTAAAAATACAAATGCAGTGATCTGAAGGGCACTTGCACCCAAATGTTTACAAAAGCAATGTCCACAAGAGCCAAACTATGGAAAGAGCCTAGATGTCCATCAACAGATGAATGGATAAAGATGTGGTATACACACACACACACACACACACACACACACACACACACACAGGAATATTATGCAGCCATCAAAAAAAATATATATATATTTTTTGTCATTTGCAATGACGTGGATGGAACTAGAGGGTATTATGCTAAGTGAAACAAGTCAATCAGAGAAAGACAATTATCATATGATCTCTCTGATATGAGGAATATGAGGGGCAGGATATGGGGTCAGAGTGGTAGGGAGGGGAAAATGAAACAAGATGGGATCGGGAGGGAGACAAACCATAAGGAACTCAATCTCAGGAAACAAACCTGGGGTGGGGGGGGGGGGGGGGGGGGAGGGATGGGGTGGCTGGATGATGGACATTGGGGAGGGTATGTGCTATGGTGAGTGCTGTGAATTGTATATGAATGATGATTCACAGACCTGTACCCCTGAAGCAAATAATACATTATATGTTAATAAGAGAATAAATAAATAAGTAAATAAGTAAATCAATAGAAGAAAATGTATGGTAAAATACAAATAAAACTTACCATCCTAACCATTTTTAAGTGTGTAGTTCAGTGGCATTAAGTGCATTCACATTATCACTCAAACATTACCACCACCCATCTCCAGAACCTTTCACCTTTACAAACCTGAAACTCTGTAACAATTAAGCACCAACTCCCCATTCACTCTTCCTCCTAACCCCTGGCAACCTCCATTCTATTTCCTGTCTTTATGCCTAGTTACTCTAGGCAACTCTTAGAAAAGGAATCATACAGTATTTGTCTTTTTGTAGTGGCTTTTTTCACTTAGCATAATGTTCTCAGTTCATTCATACTGTATAGTGTGTTTCAGAATTTCCTTCCTTTTTTAGGGCTGAATAATATTCCATTGTTAGTATGTACCACATTTTGTTTTTTCCATTCATCCATTGATGGACACTTTGATTACTTCTACCTTTTGGCCATTTTGAATAATACTGCTGTGCACCTGGGTCTACAAATATCTGTTTGAGTCCTTGCTTCCAGTTCTTTTGGGCATATATCTAGAAGTACTATTGTTAGATCATATGATAATTCTATGTTTCGTTTTTTAAAGGAAGCACCATGTTGTTTTCCATGGTGGTTATATCATTTTGCATTCTTACCATCAATGCACAAGGTTCTGATTCTTCACATCTTTGCCAACACTTGTTGTTTTCTGCTTTTTAACATTTTTATTTTTATAATATTCATCTTAGTGGGTACGAAATGGTATCTCACAGTAGTTTTGATTTGCATTTCCCTAGTGATTAAAGTTGTTGAACATTTTTCCATGCTTTCTGGCCATTTGTAAATCATCAGAGGATGTCTATTTGAGTACTTTGCCCATTTTTGAAGTGGGTTGTTGTTTGTTGAATTGCAAGCATTCTTTATATATTCTGGATATTAATCCCTTACAAGATATATGATTTACAAATATTTTATCCCATTCTGTGGGTGGTCTCTTCACACTGTTGATAATGTGCTTTGATGCACAAGTTTTAAATTTTAATGAAATCCAGTTTATCTATATATTCTTTTACTGACTGTGTTCTTGCTGTCATAGCTATAATTTATGTTTTTAAAACAATTTTATAACTCAAATGCTGAAGCCAAAATCCTCTCCATTTTTCAGTTGGAGAAATTATTATGCACAGAAACTGATGGATTTACTCTACCCCAGCATAATCTGGGTTCTCTTTAGCAACCCTTACTTGCCCTGCAAGAAGACAAGGCAGGTGCCTTGTCGAGAGGTAGAGCAAGTCCCTAGGGACCCTGTAGTTTAATCAACCCTTCAAGTGCTGTTTTTTGTCTTTTTCTCTGCTAGTCAGGTGAAAGTTTCTCCCTGATGTTCGAAAGAAGGCTTCTGGAATGGAGAGTCTAAAATATTTTAGAATGTATTCCTTTTTGGGCACTATGTTTTTCTAGAGCAGAATTCCCTGTTTAGAATGAATCAATGGGTTGTTTACACCATGCTACCAAATCCTCAGGAGAGGAAATCTGAAAAGCTGCAACCACCGCCCAGGCAGAATTGTAGTGCTTTTGGTGTGCTAGTAAGCACATGGTCATTTTGCATTTCATCGTTGTGGAAGAAGTCGCTCTGCACCTCCCTCTCCACAGCTCCACTCACACTTAGTTTATGTTTTAAAGCAATAAAGCAACAAATGGGTCTGATTAGGGGCTTCTAAAAGGGGGGAAAAACCCCCACACTGGGACTACATGATGGGCCACAATGAAAGGAACTTTCTAAGAAGCCACTCAATAGTCCCGCCTCCTTCAATATGATCAATTTCAGATCAGTTTCAGGGGTGGTGGGTAGAAGGGTGACTTACTCCAACCCAGGGGAGTGTAGTGGGTTTTTGATCTCTGTCTCTTTTGGAGGTCTAAGAGTTGTAATGCTGCTCTGAGTTCTGTAAGGAGAGCATCTCATGGTGATTGCGGATTTAGCAACAGCTCTCCCCGGGGGACAGTGAGTGCGCTCGCCTGTGTCCCGTTTTCCCTTTGGGCGTGAACAAGCGCACCTGAAATCTTTGAATGCCTAGGACGTTCTCGCTTTGGTTTAATCTTCTGACCCTCCATGCCCCCAGAGACGTTTGGGGAAGGGACAAGCTTATTCCGCCACCGCCGTGACGCTGTTGCTCCTCAACTCTCTCACCGCACGTTCTAGATACTTTGGGGTCTAGAAACAAGCCCAGCAACATCACCGTCGCGCACACCACGAGTGAACATTTGACCGCCCGGGAGACGCTTTCTTCCGACTTCGTTCCGCCGCGGGTCGGACGAGGCAAAGGGAGCCCTGGGGCGAGGCACCGCGCGGAGTAGAGACTGGGCGAGAGAGCGGCCGGGCAGGGGCGAGCGCGGGCCCGAGGGCGGGGCGCCCGCGGGAGGGCGCGAGGGGGCGTGGGCGCGGCGGCCCGCGCGCCCCGGCGGGCCAGGGGGAGGGGCGCTGGCGGGATCGGCGCCTCCCGCCCGGGGTGAGCGGCGCGCGCGGCAGCCGGGCGGCACAGAGCGCCGAGCTGGGAGCGCAGGCCGGCGGTAGAGGCGGCGAGGGAGGACTAGAGCGCAGACGTCCGACGCGCGGCGCGGCTGCCATGGGCGCGCAGTGACCCGCTGTTCAGCGCGAATTTTCTCGGCGGCGCGGAGCTCCTTGACTGGCCGTGCGTCTCCTCGGTCACCATGAAAGGTAGGGCGGCGGCGGGCTGCGCGGGGCTCCGGGCCGGCAGGGCGGGCTCCGGGGAGCGCGGGAGGGGACGGAGGTGCAAGCCTGCGCTTAACTTTCTCCGGGCGGAGGGCCAGAGGAGCGCGGCGCGGGGTTCAAGCGTGCACCCGTGGGACGCTCCTCGGTTCCGGAGTTGGGCACGGCCGGAGACCTAGATGTTCGGGGGTTTGGAGCGTGCAAGTAGTCCCCTCCTCATCGTGTCTCTGCAAAGTAGTTTGGAGCCCTAAGTCGTTGTTTACGGATTCCAGTTCCTAATTGAAAAAACATGCCGAGGAGAAGGGAGTCATCCTCATTTCCCCGAGTCGGTTTTCCGCTCTGCGGCACTCCACTCTCCGTTCGGGGACCTCTCCTCCTGGCTGGTGCCGTTTCCCCATCCGAGAAGTCGACGTGCTGCCGGCTGGGTTGTTTCCTCCTGGACTCGGGGATGTTCTCGGTGCGTCCTCCCCACATCTGGCAATGATTAGGTGCCCGCGGAGTTCAGCTGGCTCAGAAAGTGCATTTGGCATCTTTCTCCATCCGACCCACCGATTGGAAAATAACTGCTCTTCGTTCCGCGTCCCTTCCACGTGCCCGCCTGTGGAGCTGGTGTGCCCACGTGTGTTCAGAGATGACACAAATCATCCCGCTGGTCGTCTCCGGAGCTGTGTCCTCTGCAGGCCGGCTTAGGGAAGTGTAGGATGTTACCGTACCTTTAAACTGAATCACAAGGAGAAGGACTTTGCGGGGCAGCTTTCTATTTATTAGAAACATGGAGATTGGTCAGCAGAATTCTGATTTACATGCGAGATAAATAATTACAACAGAGGCATCAAAGGGAATCGTTTGGGGATGGGCCGACGTGGTGTTTACACAAGACTCGAGTTTCTGGTCTTGTACTGGGATAACATGTTTCAGATACGGCACGGGCCGGGCCTGAGCGAGGGGGCTGGGTGTGAAGTGCCATCCGACCGCGGTGACCACATTTCCAGCCGCCAGAGACCGGGCCATGCGATCGCTTTGACTTGCCAGGGTTGCTGTCCGAGGGAGGTGCCCGGGGAGCCCCACACTCTTGGAAAGTAACTTTTCCCTCTAGGTTTCTCCGAAAGGAAGTCCTCGCTAAACTATCCCGAATGATAATGTCCTACCAATTAGCTGCCCTTCCAAGGTATTAGTTTCCTCTTCAAGGATACCCTAGGAAGGGCAGGGACTGAATTCCAGGTGAAAAGTGACCGTCCCCAGAAGAGAAACAAAAGATAGGATACACTTTTCTGGCTAGGGAATTTCGAAATGCAGTGGGGGATGTTTCTTCTTTTTCCTCTCAGTTTCTCTTCTCTCATTTACATTTTAGGAAACTCTTTCTTTGGCTAGCACTGATTAAAGGATCCTCTCAGCAAGGAAAGAGTTCACAGGCTACATGTTACTTTGGGGCTCAGTTACCGTCATTTTAGCCAGAAGTTAATCCTCTCATTGCTGGTCACTGAGGCCAGTAGTCTTTGAACTGTTGGAAAAGATAAGCGAACTGCTCACTCCCTCAGCTCCTGTGTTGGTTCTTGAGCCCTGAAAATCTTGTTATGCTTTTTGACTGGGTAAATGACCGTTTTTGCAGTTTGGGTATTTTTCAGTGTTATTAAAGAAAGACACGCCTGAAAGTCCTAAACGTGTATTTGTGAGACTTACTCTGCATTCTGGACCAGCTTGCAGACCCCCTGGAGAAGGTTCATTGCTTATCCTCTATGATCCAGGCACTGCCTAAAGCCCCCACATACCTTCTGTCCCAGTGGGGGAGGGCTAATAAGGGACCTGTGAATCCCACGGTAGACTACTCACTTTGAAGGCCTCTTTTATTTATTTATTTATTTTTTTAATATTTTATTTATTTCTTTTGACAGAGAGAGATCACAAGTAGACAGGCAGGCAGAGAGAGTGAGAGGGAAGCAGGCTCCCCGCGGAGCAGAGCGTCCTATGCGGGACTCGATCCCAGGACCCCGAGATCATGACCTGAGCCGAAGGCAGCGGCCTAAACCACTGAGCCACCCAGGCGCCCCTGAAGGCCTCTTTTAAAAGGAAATATTCTGGAGGAAGTTTGCTTACCAACTGTTGCCATATAATTTACATTCATTTGTCTGTTTAGTGAAATGGGAAGGGAAGGAGACAGTAATAATTTTATAGAATCTACAAAGTGCCAACCATGGTGCTATACCCTCTACAAAGCACTCTGTCAATTAATCTTCTCAACGATACCATGAGGTAGGTATTTGAACTCATGTTATAGATGTGGAAACTGAGTCTAGAACAAATAGGAACTGGGAATCAGGAGTGTGGTAGGCACTGAAGACAAACTTTGCCAGTTTCCTTGTGTTGCTTGGAAAGAACTAGGACACCAGGTATGACAACTTCTGGTGTAGACCAGAAGAAAAGTAAATCTCAGACAGCTGAGTAGCCAAGTAACCCACAACTGGTGCAGCAGCCAGGAAGGGGATGGATCCAAGAAATTGGACACAAGCCTTCTGAAGCCAAGCACAGAGTATTTCTAGCCAAAGAGGAAGGACGCCTTTACCAAGTGGAATTATCTTGACATTTTGCCATTAGTTAACCAACCCAAAGCTTCCTTGGATTTGTGATTATGTTCCATAGTTATTAACTCGTTATACTTAAGAAAGCCAACATTTCATTAGAATTTAATTTCCCTAAATGATAGAGGCCAATGACAAGCCTTGCAAATGCTTAAAGTATTAACTTAAAACTTTTTTTAGACAAATAGAAAATTAGTGGACATGTTAGAAGTTACAGAATTTTTTTTTTGCCAAAAGAAAAATTTAGCTTCTTTACGAGTCAGACACCTTTATAAGGTTCGACTTTCTGTTTGACTTTCTAATTCCGATGGTTCATGGCCTGGGTAATAAACCTGGATTTTGGAGTGTAATTCCATATCCGCCATGAGTCACAGCGCCACCTATCTGTTGCATTCAGCAAATATTTGTCTCGGTCTTATTTCCTCCATCTCTGGAATCATAAGTACCAAAATAATGACATCATTATATATTTTCCAGAAGAAAATTACTTGCCTCGTTGCTGCAATACTTGCAGTCTTCCAAACTGATTAAAACATGAAATTGGTTTTAATTTCCAGTTTCATTTTCAATTAGCTGTACCGCACCATTAATCTCATGGTTTTGGATAAATATTCACATTCTTTTCGAAGGAATCTGACTCCTCCAGAGTAGGTGTGTTAATATTAAATCACATTTCTAGTTCTTAAAGTTGGGAATATCGGTGAGTTTTAAAGCAGCAGCACTTGTTGCCTAAGAGACGGCCAAAAACAACCACCAGCACACAGGACCACAGAGGTCCAAACCACCGTTCTAATTTAACACAGGGAGGAGATTGGTGCCATCAAAACATAGTATTCAGCTGCTTATTTTTGTGTGCTTGTATATAAACATTTCTCAAATACTGTTGGCAATAATACTTTAAAAATGCTATGGTAAGCAGTCTACTGCCAGTTGTTTTTCTGGACTCACAGACTCCTTGCCTTACCACTGTCTCTAAGATTTCTTGTCCTTCACTGGGATACGTAAACAATTGTGTAAGGGTGACTGCACTGAAAGCATCATGTTTTATGAAGGGAACTGGAAACAAAATGAGGCCTTTTTCCCTTCACTGATTGGAACTGGGACTACCCTTCCTTTGGAAGGTGAATTTGCAATCTAATTATACTTTTGACTTTTCATTAGTTTGGGGATGCTTAACATTCTTAATCTGGGGCATAATTATTGCTAAGTATAGATCTTTCCTGTGGTCTCCTCCACAATTTCCCAAGATTGTGCCCTGCTTACCCTCCCCCAGCTCCTTAACCATGCAGCTCATCCACTGATAAGGTATGACTGGGAAAAGCTGGCAGATGATAGTTCTCAAGCTATAGCAAACCAGGTGCCTAATTTTCTGAATTAACACTTATTCTCATTAAAATAGTATTTTAAGACACTTGATGCAGCTGCTGCCAAAGTAAGTTAAATGGCCCTCCAAGTTTTCAGATGGGAAAATAGACATTTATTTATTTATTTATTTATTTATTTATTTATTTATTTTTTAAGATTTTTTATTTATTTATTTGACAGAGAGATCACAAGCAGGCAGAGAGGCAGGCAGAGAGAGAGGAGGAAGCAGGCTCCTCTAGAGAGCAGAGAGCCCGATGCGGGGCTCGATCCCAGGACTCTGAGATCATGACCCGAGCCGAAGGCAGCAGCTTAACCCACTGAGCCACCCAGGCGCCCCGGGAAAATAGACATTTAAATTTTGTGATAGAAGAAAAGCATATTTTGCCTGGGGTGAACACAGCTTGTGAGTAGTCTGTCAGGGGGCAAATCTGACACATGTCTGCCCAATGTTGGGAAGCAGGGTTGGGGTCCTGGGAGAGGAAGCCCAGAGCTGTGGTAGAGCGCAGCCTTCCTGTTGGCAGTGTGTGTGTCTGTGGTGCTTTGGAAGTTCAGCTGGTGAATCAGAGTGGGAAAAATTGGACGGCCAGGTAGGGGGACAGCATTCTAGGCCTGAGAGATACGCATCTACGAAGAGAGTCTACCCCCACCACGGGGTCAGCTCTGCCAGGCTCGTTCTGTCCTCTCCATCTTCTGCCATTCCGAAGGCACAAGCTCACTGTCTCTCAGCTTCCAGAGTTCTTGTCTATGGCCCGGAACAGGGTCATGAGCTGGAAGATAAAAGCCAGGGACAAGGTTGATCTGAACCATGGCTTATGCTCACCAACAACTTCTTAGGTGTGACTGATGGCCACCTACATGCCCACTTATTATTTTTCTCTCTAATAATAGCTAACATTTACTGAACACCCGCCAAGCCAAGTGTTCTCATTTTCTCCATTTTTCAGATGGGAAAACTTAGGCTTAAAGAGGTATAGTTCCTTGTAGGGGCATCCAGCAAGTCAGTGGCAAAACTGGTATTCAAGGCAGTTTTGTTTTTTTTTAAGATTTTATTTATTTATTTGACAGAGAGAGATCACAAGCAGGCAGAGAGAGAGGAGGAAGCAGGCTCCCCACAGAGCAGAGAGCCCGATGCGGGGCTCGATCCCAGGACCCTGAGATCATGACCTGAGCCAAAGGCAGAGGCTTTAACCCACTGAGCCACCCAGGTGCCCGATTCAAGGCAGTTTTAACTGATTCAGGCAGTCTGACTCCAGAATCCACATGTTACCCCTCTAGCTTAGACTCCTTCCTAGCCAAACCCCTAACATTCCACTCAATCAACACATCTTTGCTGAGTACCTACTGTGTGCTGCGTTCCAATACTTACTAAGTGAGCAACACAGAGAAGGTCCTGTCGTCTGGGCTCAGACATGTAATCACCTGGCGTCGAAGGTCTGAAGAAATTGATGTGCTCTTCAGCCAGCCATGAGAGGATCCTCTCTAGACAGGCACTCTGCAAAGATAAAGCAGATTCCAGGGTCGTTATGGTGTGGAGAGTTTATCTTTAGGAGGTTTTGCTTATGACTGACTGACTGAATGTGAATGGCCCACCGAAGCCAGCAGCTCTGAAAACGGCCTCTACACCGCAGTCCTGCTGACAGGTTTGCCAGGAGAAAACGGAACATCGTCCAAAGTGCCATTTTCAAGAACAGACTGTAACCACCAGTAGGTGATCAGTTAAAAAAACCAATAAAAATAAAACAGTAGGAGTGGAGACAGTAATAAACATTTTGAGCAAGGGCTAGGGGAGGATAGACGTTCTTCATAGAAAGTACTGCGTTCTTTACTGCTGACAACACAGTTTCTGACCACACCAACAGAGCTTGAGGGAGGTAACTTTCAGTCAAGCAGTGATTTGATTTCTGTGTCAGCGGGTGTTATTTGAAGAGCCCAAACCAATAGAGGACCTTGAAAAGGTCTTGCTGACTGCTTACGTAGGGGACCTTGGTAATTATATGGCAGTGAGAGCCAATGTAAACAGAAATTAGTAGTCCCAAATTTAAGATGCCAAAGAACTAATCCCTGAATTTATCATGCGTACTCAATCAGTACTCATTAGAATATAAAGGAAATGTGTTTTTCCACATGGGAGGAATTTTTAAAGTTAAGTAAATTTATTGGACTGGGATTTATTAAATATGACTCCTTTAAGCTTCCTGAATGGTTTGGGATTACAAATCTGTATCACATGAGGTCGTACTCACTAGCATGAGAGATTGGACATTTGACATTCTGCCTAACTTGTCCTTGGCTTTCGCGGAAGGAGTTACACTTCTTCGAGCCTTAGTCACTTCCTTAAGACCTAGAAATGTTAGGAAACTCAGATACTTATATAACAACTTATCATTCACAGGCAAAATAGTCCTGTCTTATAATGCAAAATACATACTTTAAAATACAACATTTCATAGAATGTCATCATACATAGTGATCCCAGGAATTGAACCTGAGAATTCTAATGTGGTGACAAGGAGTCTGGACTGTGAAACCAGAGAGCCTGGTGGCCATATGCAAATTACCTAACCTCCCCTGAGGGGCCTGGTCCTTATCTGTCAAAGGGGGAACAGTAACAGCATCTGTCCAATTCCATTTTTGTTTGTTTGTTTTTTGGAGGATTCCATAGGTTAGGATAGATCAGTTCTTTAGAATGGTGTCCAATAGGTAAGGAAAATTCAGGACATTTTAGTTTTTGTAATACTGTGTAATTGTAACCTGCTGCTTCCTCCAGGCAGTAATATAATTGCCAGTTATGAACCATTTAAGTTAATCAAGTGATACAGTTTATACCATGAAGAACAGAGCTCAGTTTTGAAAGGAAATAATTTTCAAATTATGAGTGTGTTAAAACTGACCTCAGGGATAGGAGGGAGCTGTGCTCTCTATAGGAACAGTGTTCATGTTCGTCCACCTCCAGTGGCTCTCTTATGTTCTTGTCATCATTGTAGTGTAGTGTAAAAAAAAAAAAAGCCACACACACACACACACACACACACACACACACAAACCAGCCCTACTGAAAATGCAGGGACCATATTTATAGTGCATTTGCAATTCTAGTGAAATCATATGATTTTTCTCATTTATGATAGTCATAGAAAATTGATTTAATATTTGTAAATACATTTGATTTGCTCACGAGCACTAATTTTCCTGGAGCACCTTTGTTCAGGTGCCTACTGATAATGACATAATATTTTAAAAATTTGTATCTCAAATGCAGTGTCCAGTTTTATCCAGTACCAATATGACATAAAAGAATCAAAACATAAAACAAATTTGTCTCTAAGGAACTATTAAGACAGGGGCGCCTGGGTGACTCAGTCATGAAGAGACTGCCTTCGGCTCAGGTCAGGATCCCAGGGTCCTGGGATTGAGCCCCACATTGGGCTCCCTGCTTAGCGGGAGGCCTTCTTCTCCCTCTCCCACTCCCCTTACTTTTGTTCCATCTCTTACTGTGTCTCTCTCTGTCAAATAAATAAAATCTTTAAATATATTTATATTTCATATATATGTATAAAAGAGGGACTATTAAGACAGGTATGTATGTGTATTTTTTTTTAAACTGTACGAGATCATGTCTATTTCACTGCTAGTGTTGATTTCCCATTAAGCTGTCATATTTTTATTTTTTTTTACTTCTTTGGGCCACCAAATCCTAACTGGCTTTCACTTATTCTTTAATATATTTAAATGTATTCAAATATTCTTTATATTAAATATATACAAATATTTGTTTAGCATATTACTGAGACATATTCAAATATTTAGTACATATAGAGCCTGTCCTCAAGGAGCTTGCAGTCTGGTGGGCAGTGTAAGGCTTATGTGTAAACAACTGTAATCTCAGGTAAGATGTGAAAAGTGCCCTAGTTGAGGTTCCGATAAATGTTGCTAGAGGACCTAGGAGGAGAGGGCAACCTGCCTGCAGCCAGGGATATTTCCCTTTGGAAGGATGATGCGACCTGATTCATTATCTTGAATTAGAGTTCATATTTCAGATTGCATTATTCTAATTGTAATCGAAGAGGCAAATGGTGCATTGGGGCACCCCACAACCTTGCAGTATGACATCTCAGTATGGAGGATGAGAGAAAATTGAAATTTTCTCAGACTTTGTCTCCTAAGCTTAATGTTGGTCTATCATTTGTAATTAATTACAACATATTACTTTGGTATAACTGTTCGGATAACCTAAAGTTATGGGATTTCAAACAAAACAGATGTATCCTTTATGTTTGTCTGTCTGTCTGTATTTATTTATGTATTTACTGGGGGAGTTAGCAAAGACCAGTTATTTTTGCATGCCTCCAGAGAAATGGAAAAATTAGTTTTCCTTGACAAATGACCCATGTATTTGAGGGCTTCCAGAGCCCTTACAAAATTTGAGGCAGTGAATCGTCTTCCTCCAGACTTTCTTATTATTCACCCTACCAATGTGACTGGATGAGGGGGTTCCCTCCTAAAAGAAAGGGAAGCATGTCCTTTTCCCTGTAGTTACCCATGGGGGTAGATGTGGGGATCAAGGTTTTGAGTATCATATTTGTTTCTTACTTTTTAAGTTGTTGAAGTTGGCTCCTGGAGGAAATCTGGTTTAGCCCCCACTACCAATTTAGTGGTAAAAGTAACAAAATACACACAACCACTTCAATTTTGTTGGACTGTAAAGGAAGGAAAATGGTATTGTAGCTCTCTTTACCCTACAAGCAAGTATCTGCTGTTTTTACAAGCAACAGAATTATAAGTTGTGCCAGAAATTGGGGTCAGTTTGTGTCTATAATACTGACTAAAAACAAAAAGCAAACAACAACAAAAAACACTTATACCACTGAACCAAAAAGTGATCCCATTGTTGAAAAACATAACATTTGAAAAGCAGCTGGGTAATTGAAATAAATCTTCTGTAATATTTGGAATAATCTAAAAGTATTTAAATGGCTACAAATTCCTTTTATCCATTTAGGGTGGGGTAGGGGAGAAGCCTGGAAGGCAGATCTAATTACCCCATCAAAATTATCCTGAACCTCTGTATTTTACTACACTGCGCTGAGCTCATTCCCTTACAGAATACTTATCAAGTGTGGCCCCAAAATGCTAGTAGGGTAAAGCAAACTATACAAGGGGCCACATAAGGTTTTATATTTAGAAAGCTTTGAAGCCATGGCAGGTAGTACCAGTTTGGTTCTTAGGGTTACATCAAGGTTAAAGAGTGTATGTCTTCAGTTTTTGTAGCTCAAATTCGTTAAGACACATTTTTTTTTTTTTCAGTATCAACTGGATACTTCAGTGCCGGTTAGCTATAGACCATATTGAACCCACTCTGCATATTACCCTTGTTAACCAAAATTCCCTGCTGTTTACCTCCCCAGATGCTCACTTCAGACCAGAACTTCGTGTCTTTTGAAACTCAATCACTGGGGCACCTGGGTGGCTCAGTAAGTTGGGCATCTGACTCTTGATTTCAGCTGGGGTCACGAGTTGAGCCGGAGTTCCAACTCAAGTCTTACAATTCCAAAGCCCAAGCTTTACCAGTATATCAGTCTAGCTTTAGGAGAAAAGTCCTCCCGAACACTACAGCAGTGTCCCAGGGGATGTCCAAAATACTTAGCAACCTAGGTGACGCTCTGTGGAGGCCACAGTTCCCCAGACCACTAACTCCGTGAAAGCTTCTCCCATGCAGCCCTGGCCAGTGAAGGGTGACTGTAGACTCAGGGGCATTTGGCCCCAGGAGTGCAAGGGCACTTTCTCCTCTCCTCACCACCCAGCCCTGCTACAGTAAGTATTGGTGGTAGGAACACATGGGAAGAGCTGGCAGGAATGCTCCCAGCAGAGCACATTCACCAGTTGGTTTGGAAGCAGTTAAACATTTTACCCCCCGATGGGACTGTGCTGTTTTGTTCTAACAGTGATGGGTTTCTAAGAGCTGGGACTGCACTGAGGTAGAAAGAGCACAGAGTCGCTGATGGCTGCGTAATCTGGACAGCATCACCCATCCCACCTTGGAAAAGAACTCTGAACTCGGCCTGGCCTCTGTCCACAGTCCTTCAGCCTGGCTCCTAAAAAAGTCTGAACTCGTTCTGTTTGGTCTGGCGTTTGTCAGGACCTGCGGTGTGCCAGGGATTGATGGCTGCAAGTCCAGACTTCGTGTTCTGTTGCTGCAGGTTGAACTCCTCACGCTGGCTCTTTGCAGCGGGGTGGACCTGGGTCCTCTGCACCTTCTCTGGTCATCGGTGTCCGTAGGACCTGAGCACTTTCATTGTTGTCTACCTGCCTTTTATCTTCCACCCACATTCCCTTGTTTTTTGTTTGCTTTTTTTTTTTTTTAATCAAAGTCAGACATGTACATAGTTCGAGGAGTTGACTAATATTTATTATGAATGAGATTTGTTATGAAAAACGGCAGTTGCCAGCCCGGCCCACCTTCATTTCATCATTTTCCAGTCCCTAGAGGCAGCCTCTTCAGAACATTTTTAGCATTTTCTTTTGGCATTTACTTTTCTTGCGGTTATCTACTAATGCCTAACAAACCTTCCCCAAACCCTGCAGCTTAAAACAACTGTTGTTTATTTGTTCAAGATTCTACAATTCGGGCTGGCCTCTGCTTCCTGAGGGGTTGGCCAGGCTGGCCGGCCTCACCCCCACGGCTGGGCATCAGCCGGGTGGCTGGAACGGCTTCCTTTCCGTCATCGTCTCTCGTCCTGCACAGATCTTCTCTTCTGGGGGGGGCCCCCAGTCCAGCATGGTAGTCGGACTTTGCCCACGGTAGCTGCCTTCCAGGAGGGTGAAAACAGAAGCTGAAGGGCATCTCAGGCCCGGTTCCTGAGGTCACCCACTGCCACTTCTGGCAAATTCCATCAGCCAAAGCAAGTTGTAGGGCCCTCCCAGATTCAAGAGAATGGAAATGGACTTGTACGTGGAGGGACGAAAAGAATTACTGGTAGTCCTTTATGCAGACCTTCTGCCACAGAGCCTTTTCTTTAAGTCCCATGCTTATGGGACCCTTCCTCCTCCTCTTTCTCCTCCTTCTCCTTATTACTACCATTATTTTGAGTTTAGGCATTATATATTGACTTCCCTTTATATCTGATAAGGATTTAGTTCTTTCACCCTTCATTTCCACCCAACACCCTCATGGACGCCTTCTGTCGCCCTCCATCATCCCAATATAGTCACATCACAGTCTTGATTAAAGCAATATTTAGTGTTCACAGCTGACTCCTATTTCTTTCTTCCATAACTTCTCATCTTCTAGAGTTAATAATCCTCTTGTTATTTTGTTTGCTTAGCTTCCTAGGTATATACACGTCATCGTCCATACCGAATCTCTTCCAGTTTCCCGGATCTCTACGCAGGTCTTCACCTGTAGTAGATGTTCTCTCATTTCCATGTTTTTGAAGAAATCTTCCTTGGAGCCTTCTGACTTCCTCAGGGTTAGGGTTAGGTTAGGGTGTATAGTGTGCATGTATACAGGGACACACATACACACATACATACACATGCACGTCTTTCTGGGTTTGTTCCTTATTTTAGTGGAATGCATTCTCTAATAATGTCTTGAGGAAAGGATGCATGAGAGGTACATTTTAGAGGGCTCTGTGGGTTTGAAGAGATCTTTATATTACCTGTTTATTCATTTGAGAGATTTCTGTGTAGGAAATAATTTAGCCTTAGAATTTTGAGGGCATTGATCTATTTTCTTTTAGTTTTGTTGTTGAGAAGTGAGGTCACTTTTTTTCTTTTTTCTTTTTTTTTCCTTTGAGTAACCTTCCCCCCGCCTCCCTTTTCCCCTGTCTGGAAGCTTTTAGGATTTTCTTTTTGTCCTCAGTGTTCTGAAATGTTGTAGTGATGTGCTTTGGAACAGATCTCTTTCCTTTGTGCTGGGAAGTAATAGGCCCTTTCTCTCCAAAGACTCCTATCCTTCAGTACTGAAAATTGCTGTTAGGTTCTTCCTCTGATGGTTCTCTACCATCAAAGAAATGTTCCTTTACCCAAAACACCTGTTATTTGAATATTGGACCCACTGAATGGATTCTCTAAAAAAATTTTTTTGGTCTTTGCTCTTTTTTTTTTTTTTTTAAGATTTTATTTATTCATTTGACAGACAGAGATCACAAGTAGGCAGAGAAGCAGGCAGAGAGAGAGGAGGAAGCATGACCCTGGGATCATGACCTGAGCCGAAGGCAGAGGCTTTAACCCACTGAACCACCCAGGTGCCCCGTCTTTGCTCTTTCCCATTTACTTGCTTTTTTCTTCCTACTCTCAGAATATGTCAGCCCTATTTCCCAGCTCTTCTATTAGGTTTTTATTTTTGTGATCATACTTTTAATTTCCCAGAGCTTTTTCTTTTTCTCTGTGGTTCTTTCTTTGTTATAGCATCCTGTTCTAATTTTATGGATACATTATCTTCTCTCACCTCTCCAAGGATATTAATGGTAGAATATTTTTGAAAATTTTATCATGTCACCTGTATTTCCTCCAGATTTCTTTATCTGATTTCTTTAGTTTCATCTTTGTCTTTTCATGTTAGAGGCTGTGTCAGATGTGTGGTGTCTTCTCATCTGTGGGAGCAGGTTATTATAAGGGTTAATTAGAACTTCTCTGTTTTGGTGGGATTTGTGAACTGTGACTGTCACTCTAAGCTGAACTGGCTGGGCTGTTCCACCGGGGACCTCCCAGAATCAGAAACATTCATTTGTTTTCCTCTTAACTGGTCAGATTTCCCAGGAAGAGCCTTCCCGTCTTTGGCCTGAAGGCTACACACTGGCTGACTGAGTGGGAGAGGAGGACTGCGTGTCTGGACATTCAGTGTGTAAACTTTCACCTTTCCCCCAATTCCACAACAGTCCCCTCATCTCAGCTGTTCCTGGTGTCCTCTAGACAAGAGACCTTTTGTTTTTAACTTCTCTGAATAATAAACCTTAGACCTTCTGCTGTAGTCAGGGAGGGCCAGTTACCTAGCTTGGCAGGGGGGACTTGGGAAGTCCAGCTGCCTTTTTTTTTTTTTTCCCTGCATACCACACAAACTGTTTAAAATGTGTAAGTCAGTGGGGTTGTTTTGCTTTGTTTTAGTTTGGTATATTCACAGGCTTTGAAACCATCATTACAGTAAATTTTAGAATATTTCTGTCACCCCCAAAAGAAATCCCATACCCGTTAGCATTCGCTCCTCATTTTCACCCTAAAACCTCCAGCCCTGGGTAGCCTTTGAGCTGCTTTCCAACTCCATGAATTTGTCTCGTGTAGACATTTCATTTCATAGAAATGGAGTTGTACACTACGCAGTCTGTCATGACTGGCTTCTTCCACTTTGCATGATGTTCTCAAGGCCATCCACATTGTGGTGTGTGTCAGTGTTTCCTTCCTTTTTATAGCTCAGTCATACTCCATTGTATGTCTCTATGCTAATTTATCCCTTCATCGTTTTGTGGACATTCAGGTTGTTTCCACTTTTCTCTGTTACGACTAATAACCGCTACGGACGTTTATGTGCAAGGTTTTGTGTAGACATTGTCGTGTCTCTTGGGTGTATGCCTAGAGCAGAATGGCCGCATCTTATGGTGTCTCTTTGCTTCACCTTTTGAAGAACAGTCGGACCGTGTTCCAAAGTGACCGCACCATTTCGCATTGTCACCATAGCGTAGGAGGCTTCTGATTTCTGCACATCCTTGCCAACATCTGTTATCTTTCTGGTTATAGTCAGCTGTTTCTTTCATATATGTTCATCCCATCCTCCTATTTTAGCCTTACCTTGATTCTCCTTCAAGAGTGACCTGTGCCCCAGATTCCTTAGCCTTTTCAGGATTCTGTGGTGGAAAGCATTGCATCTTAGCTTTGCTGCTGCTAGCACAGGGGTCGGTTTCTTGAGTCTGTGAGGTCAGTGACTGTCACGGTGTGGAACTCAAGGGCTCCCCAGATCTGGATCTTAGTCTTGGTCTGTCTACTCATAAGCTGTGAGACCTGGGGTCAAGTTACATACCTGCCTCAAGGCTCAGTTTTCTCATCTGTAAAACAGAAGCATCGTGAGGGGAAGTACCTGATATATAGGAGGTATTAACTAATTCTTAGTTCTCTTATTTTCCACAAACATGGTGGATATTCAAAAAGAAAAAGATTTAAGCTCTTTCCTTCAGGAATTCATCAGCTGGTAGTAGAGAGAGACACATGTATAACTCCAATCTACTTAATTTTCAACCACTACTGAGTATCCGTAACATGCTACAAATGTACTGGCTGCTGAGGGTACAACATGGCAAGTTTCCTGTTTTCTGTCTGGTGGCATGAAAACCAGGAACTGGAATATGAGGCAGATGAAGGAAAGTGCTGTCAGATGGATGCAAAGGGAGTGTATGGGAAGGAGAGGTAAATTCTAACTGTAGGGCATCACATACTTAGTCCTCAAACCGACTGAACATCTTCACTTAACTCACTGAGATTATCACATCCACAGGCCCTCAGTCCTGTAAAGACAGTCTGGGATGCACTTTGCTTGGGCCTATAGGGTGTGAGGAAAGGTTTTGAGAACAGAATAAAACACTGCACAGCATGTCAGCCTTATTTGTCCTCCTCAAACCATCTGTCTGCCACTGTGGGCCCATTGTAGTCTTCCGCCTTCTAAAATGTTTCATAGTTAGGAACACTTGACCTCTCATCTTCTCTCCTGGGGCTTGTGTAGCCTGACGTGGGTTGCCCACACAGCCACAGAGCCATCAGCTCTGGCCTCTTTCTCTTTCTCTGGTTCCGTCACTAGCATGAATGGTTTGTTTGTTGGCTGCATAGCTGGGAAAACGTGGCCGTGGGCCTGGGGTCCCTAATGAACTGTGGGTAAGTATTACCTGACCGACTTCACCCAAGCTTTAAGGATATGAGAAAAGGATTCTAAGGTCAGCTGTTGAAAACATGGAGTGAAACAAAATTAAACAAATTTTTTTCTCTTTCTATTAGCACTTCTCAGATCTCTAATAGTTCAAAAACCATGATGAATTGCCAAGAAAGGGGTATAGTATGCCATGTTTCCCAAATTCTCTTTCCCTCCAAAGGAAAAACATTAAGAAGACTCACTTAAGATGCTTCTCTGTGAGAACTTCCCTGATCATCCAAGTGAGATGTGATCTGTGGTACTTGACGTATACCCCTCAGAGCTCATGATTTTCTAGTTGTAGAGTTGGATGAGACAAAAGTTTGTATTCTTTTAGTAGCTGCTGTAAGAATTCCTGATCCCTTTTGGGATGAGGCTTAAGACAAGAACCAGGAGATCCTCGAGTCTTATTAGGGGTCACCTGGAAGGCCTTTGTTTTCTTGAACCCCTGAATGGGTTTGAGTATGTTAATTTGGAGACAGAGCTGAATTGCTTTAATAACAAAAATATGAGACATTTGAAGTTCCCAGGGAAATTTCAGGAAGGAGACAGGAGTCAGTCAGACTAAATGCTGCATGGGAAAAAGATCAGAGAGGAAAAAGAAAACAAACAAACAAACTAATGGTAGGCCTGCTGAAAAGAAGCTTTGGCGGGGGGAGAACAGAAATGTCTAATGGGAAATTTTAAGCTATTTGCTATGAAGGGTACAGCATAAATCACTCTTTTGTTTCCACTGTGACATCCTCAGTGATGGCTCCTTGGTTCGCAACATCTGTGTGTGAGTAGATCCTTCTGCAGATGAAATAGAATGGAGGAGGGGCTGGAGCTGGCAGGGGAGGCTGACGTCTGGGTGGTACCATTCCCTGTGCTCCTGTCTCGTCCACTCCACTAGGATCCAAGCATGTATTTATTGAATGAGTGAATAATAAATGCATGGATTTCTAAGCAGAAGCAGCAGATAAGGGTTTCTCATTAATTGAGACTAGACTAAGCTACTCAGTCATTAATATGATAGGATTACTTACTAAAGCTGGCCCAGAAGAGCTTAACGTGTATTTGTAGAAATAACCAGTCACTGAGTGACTGAGGAAGGTGCTGTTCTCTGGGTGGTAAGCATGTTCTAACATGTAGAAAGAACTAAAGCATTAATCTTTGACATAAGGAGACTGCTTTAATTATGAAGACCTGGCCTTTTAGATTCCCAGCAAGATCTCTTCCCTGTTCTCTGAGTAAGGAAACGATGATAAAATACAGAGCTATCACACTTCTCCTTTCTCTGCTGGAAGCAGTTGCTCTCTCACTTGTGTTTTCAGAACACCTTATTACACAGTAGTGCCCCAAGGCCCACCGCATTGTGTTGTCGATGTCCTACGTCTTGGGTTTTCCCATGACATTTGAAGGTTCAGATAGATCCACGTCCTGCATCCCATTTGGGGTCTGAAAAAGAGGATCACAGAGGCTTTATTTTCCCCCCTTGAAAGCCTGTCAGCTTCTTGAGGGAAGGGACCGGGTTTCACTCATTTCTGAAGCCCCTCTGCTTGGTGGTCTCTGGTCCAAATAAGTGCTTTTGAACTGAACCGCTTGCAGGGGCAGAGCTGAGTGCTGGCGCGTCATGGTGACCGGCTCAAGAGAAGTTGATTTGGGCTCCCTGGAAAGTCCTTGCCTTGACACCTTTACCTGTCGTCAGAAGTTGCCCGAGAAATCACCAGACCCACCCTTGGCAGAACTGTAAAATCGGTTCCTTATCATTGTGATAAGGAATCACATTGCCTTTGTCTTGGTGGGGGGTGGAGGGGGTGGTGGATTCCGACCTTTTGGTAGAAAGCTTTGCTGACCTATTTCTTTTGTTTCCAGAGGGGCCTTCATTTAGGAATTCCCAGAACAAGGTTGTGTTTTGAAATGTATTTACTGGGAAGCCATCTGTAGGTCCCAGTCATCCAATGGCAAGGAAGTGGGGAAAGATTCCGTTGTCACTGCAGAAGCCATGCTGGGCTCCTGAGATGCCACATTTAGACGTGACCCTGGAGCCTGGCATCTGAGAGGGAGGGCTTTAGGCTCACTCAGTTCTGTGACGATAATGTAACCCTCTGGACAGCTGCTTATCCAGTCATCGTTCAACAAAGTTTATTTTGCCCCTGCTTTGTGGCAGGCATGGGGGATTTGTTCATGAAACAAAAAAAAAAAAGGTGTGTGCAAACAGAATGCATGATAATACCACACACACACACACAAACATACACACTCAAGGATGGTATCAGAGAATAATATTAAAATAAGGTGGTATGGGGCGCCTGGGTGGCTCAGTGGGTTAAGCCGCTGCCTTCGGCTCAGGTCATGATCTCAGGGTCCTGGGATCGAGTTCTGCATCGGGCTCTCTGCTCAGCAGGGAGCCTGCTTCCCTCTCTCTCTCTCTCTCTCTGCCTGCCTCTCTGTCTACTTGTGATCTCTCTCTGTCAAATAAATAAATAAAATCTTAAAAAAAAAAAAAAGAAAAGAAAAGAAAATAAGGTGGTATGACAGGGATGGCCAGGTTGTGGTCCAGAAAGGCATCCCAGAGATGTCACACTTCAGCCGAGACTTGAATTAGAAGGAGTCTCCTCAAAACAGGAGGAAGAGCATTCCAGCCAGAGGGAACAGCCAGTGCGGGGGACCCTGTGGTCTTTCTCAGAAAGCGTGGCATGCTCCAGGAGCAGAAGGACAAGTGTGAGGCGAGGGGAAGGTAGAGAGGATGGAGATCACAGCCGTGGGATCCCTCACCCACCGCATGCTTCTGGCCCTTCCCGGGGTTAACCCTGTGTCTTTTCTTCTCCACAGACGACTTTGCAGAAGAGGAGGAGGTGCAGTCCTTCGGTTACAAGAGGTTTGGTGAGTTCTAGCAAAGCTCTTTTCCTTCTCCATGCCTGATATGGGATGTGGTAACAGGCATGTGGATATGTGTAGTTCTGAGGTCCAGTTTTGGTTGGAAATGCAGTTTCTGTGTAACAGAGGATGATTTCTTGTAACCCTGATGGTAATGGAACAGGAGCTGTGCCCAGGCACAGAAAGCAACAGGATGCTCATGGGGTTCTCTGAATACAAACCGGATGGTTTAATATGCGGAACAATGGGCAAGGTAACTCTGTGACAGGACAGGAGCAAAAATACACAACATTTCTCTGTTTTGATATTTGGAAAACATTTTTGCCCTCTTTTCTCATCTCATATCCATAACTTAGCGGATAAGTGAGATGAAGACTTTCTCCAGGAAACCAGGCAGACAGAGGTGCCCTGTGGTAGCCTGGGAAGTGGCCCCCAGAGAGATGTATGTCTGGATCTCTGGAACTTGCATGTTACCTTCGATGGCAAAAGGTGTTTTGCTGATGGGATTAAATTGAAGACCTTGAGATGGAGAGATTGTCCTGGGCTATCTGGTTGGGCTCTAAGCTCCATGGGAGTGTGCTCATAAGAGGGAGAGAGAGGGATGTTAAATGACTGAGAGGAGAAGGTGGAGGGCAGGTAGGAGCAGACTGGAGTGATGCGCTCTGACCGTGGGGAAGGGGCCATGGGCCAAGGAGTACGGGTGGTCACTAGAAGCTGAAAAAGGCAAGGAAATGGATTTTCTGGTCAGAGCCTCGGGAGGGAGCACAGCCCTGCCAACATCTTGATTTCAGCTGACTGGAGTCAATTTTAGACTTCTGGCCCCTCAAACTGTGAGAGGAGAGATTTGTGTTGTTTTAGGCCACCACGTTTGTGGATATCTATTACGGCAGCCGGAGGAAACTGAAACACAGTCCTCAGTCTCTGGGGCTGCTGCACACCGCGCGAGTCTCTCTCCGAACACGTGTCTTGTGCTCTGCATTCTGGGTTTGGGCTGCCAGTGAACAACAGCAGTTTCCAGAGACAGCTCGAAGGAACTGGGCTTGTTCCGTCCGCCTTGTTCCTGTGCCTTGGCAAGAGGAAAAGAAGAAGGATGGAGGAGAAAAGAATGAGTGTGTGTGTGTGTGTGTGTGAGTGTGTGTGTGTGAGAGAGAGAGAGAGACAGAATGTAAAAGAGAATGAATCTACTTCCTGTTGTTTAAAACAAAACCAAAAAAAACCAACTCCTGGCTGGACTTTGATTTAAGTTAATAGTCCCCAGCTGCTTGGCTCCCTCATTGCTTTAGCATTCTTCCTTCTGGATATACACTTCCGCGTCTCTTTCTGTGCAGAAGTAGGGCTTTACAGTGGGAATGCAGTGGCATCAAGCCGACAGCTCCTCCGTTCACGTGCTGGCAGAGATGCTGAGCACTTTCTCGTCACTGTCCTGTATCTGCACGTTACCTGTTTCCGCACTGGTGCCCTGTGTTGTCCTGCTAGGGCGGGCTCACTGAACGTGATAGCAGGAGCCAAGATGAACCTGGGAATTAAAAAAGGAAAGGAAGACGGAACAGACCAAAATGAAAAGGTAGAAATAGGGGTGCCTGGGTGGCTCAGTCCGTTAAACCTCTACCTAGGGCTCAGGTCATGATCCCAGGATCCTGGGATCAAGTCCTGCATGAGGCTCCTTGCTCAGCGGGGAGCCTGCTTCTCCCTCTGCCCTCTGCTCTCCCTGCTTTGTGCTCTCATGCTCTCTCTCTATCAAATAAATAAATCTTAAAAAAAAAGATGGAAATAAAGAGGAAAATCAAACTTGTCAAAGAAGGCAAAATCAATATTGACATGCCTATTTTGGAAATCAGTAGATTGCTGATACTTATTTGGACATTAGTAGAAATATGAAGAACCATGAGAGAAAGTTTCTTTAAGAAGAGTGACCAGGGGGCGCCTGGGTGGCTCAGTGGGTTAAAGCCTCTGCCTTCGGCTTGGGTCGTGATCCCAGGGTCCTGGGATCGAGCCCTACGTCGGGCCTCTGCTCAGCAGGGAGCCTGCTTCCTCCTCTCTCTCTGCCTGCCTCTCTGCCTACTTGTGATCTCTGTCTGTCAAATAAATAAATAAAATCTTTTAAAAAAAAAAGAGTGACCGGATGGCTGGGTGGCTCAGGCGGTTGGGCATCTGCCTTCAGCTCAGGTCATGATCTCCAGGTCCTGTGATCAAGCCCCATGTTGGGCTCCCAACCTGCTGGGGAGTCTGCCTCTCCCTCTCCCTCTACCCCTCTCCATGCTTGTGCACTGTCTTTGTTTGTCTCTCAAATGAATGAATAAAATCTTTAAAAAAGAAAAAAAGAGTGACCTTGAGAGTAATTTTATTTAAAATTTCATGACCATGTGACTAGCTACTTGGGTGGGGATTTGGTGAAAAAATACACACAAATAATAGTTGCTGAAAGATTTAATTATTAATTTATTTAATTATGTGTGGAAATCATAAACCAATGACTTACAAGACACATGATAACAACTTACCAGTCCTGGAGACCTGTGAGCAGAGAGGCAGGGCGAGAGTGAGAGCAGGTGGTGTGAGTGGATGATGAGGGTGAAATTAATGTGGGACATCTTGGAAAAGGTTATGAGAGAGGTGTCCCAGCATTGAGAGTTCTTGGGGTGATTGTTTAGTCAAAGTGATAGATATTCAGCCTAGGGGTAGAGTAGAATTTTGGAGATGGAAGAGCCTTTGAGATTATTTAAAGCAGGCTTTCATTTTATAGATAAGTAAGGTGAGGCCCAGATAGATTCAGTCCTTGCTCAGCTGGATGCTGGGTTTTCTACCCCTCAGGCAAGCGTAGCCTTGGGGAAGGGTCCCACAATGGGGCTGAGGTGATTTCTCAACTCCCATATCCTAGAAGGGTCCCTGCAGTTCTAGAACCCTACAGTGGACTGCGGCCCCACCATGGAGCCTCATCATTTTTGCAAGCCCCAGGACTCTGGTTCTGATTTTATTGAAGGTAAATGAGTTTTCAGTCCTAAGAAGTAGTCAAAGCTGGTCACTGAATGCTGCAGAACCCAGGAAATCATTCCTCCAGATAGGGTTAAACTTTAACCATTATAGGAAGACAGAGTCGATGTAAGGTGGTGTAGGTGGGAGGAATCCAGAGACCCCACAGCACTGTAGGACCAGCCCCTACTTACTCTCATGACTTGAAACCAGTCACTTACACACTGTAGGCCTCAGATGCTGCATCTCTGCCGTGGGCAGAGTGACCCCTGACGGGATGTAAGTCTACCTCACAGGCCTGTGGTGAGACTAAGAGAGATACCAGGCGGACCAGTGCTTTGAAAGTACAGCGCTCTAGAAGCAAAGGTGCTGTTATCCCGCTTCTGAGATGAGGGACTTTTGTCATTCTCCGGATATTTTGCTACAACCACTGCCAAATATCAAAAAGCGTGTCAGGTCTGAAACCTCACTCCTGAAGGATGCAAAGGTAGGACTTACTTTTCAATGTGGTAATATCGACTTTTACTTTTGGCAAAATAGACTAGGGTAACATACAGGGTTTAGTTATTGTCTTATTTTAGGTATGTCTTGTTTATGATCTGTATAACTGAAATTAGACTACTGGTGAACCAGGGGTTCATTATTCACAGGACAAAGGGGCCACTCACTGTTCTAGCAGATTGTTATTTGGTGGCTTGTTTCCAAAGGTATTTGTTTTTTTTGTTTTGTTTGTTTTTTTAAATTTTTTTTCAGTGTTCCAAGATTCATTGTTTATGCACCACATCCAGTGCTCCATGCAATTCAGGCCCTCCTTAATACCCACCACCAGGCTCACCCATCCCCCCCACCCTCTCCCTTCCAAAACCCACAGTTTGTTGTAGATTGTTATTCAGAAGGATTTGCTACATGAAGTTGGGACTGTTTATGAAATAATACTGCGCTTTTGCAAATTTGGTACAAAATTACAGTAAAGAGCAGAATGGGTGATCTTTACCTGGAATCAAGTGTGGCATGGTATTATTTTAGGACAGTCATCCCTTATTTATTTGGGAAATTATTACTGTATTTTGGTCACAATGATGAATTTTTTAATTATAATAATGACTTACTATAATATAATAATATAATAATGACTGTTTATATATAAACTGTTTGTATATAAGTATATATAAATATATACTGTTTATATGTATATATATATAAAATATATAGTAATGTAAAAATGACTGTTTTTCTTCAGTCTGTTTATATGTCATGCTTGTTAGCCCCTTTCCCAGAATTCCAGATATGTGTCTGCAGGGGGAGACAGACTTAAATCCGATGGGTTTGCCACTTATTTGCTTCTCTGACAGAAGCTTCACTGAGGGGAAACTCTGAAAGGTTAATGAAGGAAGCATCTTCAAGCTTTAATCAGGCTCTCAGGACCAGCATTTCTTGGTCTCACTATGCAGAGCTAATTAATTTGGGATGTAACTATAGTTACGATTTGCAGAGTTCATTTTCTGGAACACAAGGCACTGTATATTAATTTGTACCTTATATAGATAGAATACAATATATAGTACAGTGATATTTTTCTACATATTTCTCAGTTATTGTTTTCTGTGCAAGTGTTACATATGGCTCTGGTATCTTTGTTATTATAGTGAGCAGAAAAGGAAGGAGAATTAATTCATATTATAAGGGGTAAATATAAATTTGTAAAGTTTGGAATTTATGGTAAGTTGATCCAAGAATGTCTTCTAAAACCTTCTGATTAGTCATATGATTAACATGAATGCATTCAAGTTTTGTTTTCTTAAATTTTTCTTCATTAAGATGATACAGAGTAGAAGCAACAAAGAATGTCACTTCCGTTCCAAGGGATAAGTGCATCAGAATTCCATAGGAGAAGGGGAGAAGTGTGGGAAGAGGAGTGAGTCCCAGAACATGTGTAGAAATGATCATAGCAAATCCAGCTCACATTTGTATATCACATTTATCTTTCCAAAGGACAAACATATTTTTCTTTTGCAACAATACATGAGGCCAGCAGGCCAGGTGTTATCTTTCCTGTTTGTTGGCCGTTTTTATCTTTCCTGGAGGCAGTGGGGGGCAGTGGTTAGGTGTATGGGCACTAGAACTAGGTGTATGGCTTTGGATCTGAGTTCCCAGACTCCCCAACTGTGTGACCTCAGGTGCATTCCTGTGAAATCTGCTTCCTCATTTGTAAAGTTTGGGTCATAATAGGCCAGCTCCATGAAGTTGTGGAATTAAATGGGATGCTGAGTTCATTAGCACAGTGCCTTGCACGGTGGGAACATCCCGTAAGTGTTGACCATTATTCTAATAAGTTCCTTCTTGGGGCTTCTGGTCCAGCTGCTTGAACATAGAGCCTAGGATTTAGTAGAGCCCTGGAACCTTCTGATTTCCAGCAGCCTCATGAATTCCTGTTCTGTCATACCTCTTGCTGTACTGTTAAATACTATGAGAGGCGAGGAGACCTAGCGATAGAAGCTTTGTGCCCCAGCTTCCCGGTGGGTGGTGTGGGTGTCTAATAGTAAGCACCATGCTGGATATTTTGGGCTCTCCATCTAGAGCCTGCTTTTCCTCCTTTCTGTGCTGGGGCAAAAGAGCACCTAGACCTACTTTATTTCCTTGGTTGCATTGGGTTGTCTTGAGTTATCTTTGGAATCTGATCTGGTATAATAATAGGATGTCCAAAGCTGGAATGGTAGAGGAGCAAAAAATCCATGTCTCCACCTGTGAAAATCATGGGTAGATTTAAGGGTTGCAAGTGACCAACTGGGGAGCAGCTGGAAACATCCACTGTTTGGATTTGACAAAACTGTGACACTTCCTTGGGGCTCAGCGGCTGGGAGTATTAATAGCGATGAGAGAAAAGGATCTGAAAAATTGCCAACTGTGGAACAGTAGCAAAAAGTTGAAGCATTCTCTTTTTTAAGGAGAACTCAAGTCTTTTGTAAAAAAGTAAGTGGGAAAATCTGAGAGAACTACTGAAAAATTATTTAGGGGTTGCAGTTCCAAAAGGGGTATCAGATGCCTTTTTCTAAGTGTGTTCACCAGTGTGTGCCCTTAAATAGTTCTGTTCACCTGCGACTTCAGAGGCCTCCCTATACCCATCGTTTCAAACACACTGTGATTTTCATTTCCCATTTTCCCTTGAATGATAATTTCAAATTAGCAAGACTATCTGGACAGTGCTGGACATGTGGAAGCAGGCTCTGAAGTCTGTACAGAGCCCAGCCCTGCTCTAGAATGACCCCTAGCCTACTTCTTACCTATACCATCCTCCAGACTCATCCTCTAAAGACATAGATGAAAAAACCTTGGCAACTGCCATTAAATCACCGAGCTGTTTCCTGCCAAGAGTTTTAGAGGAGCTTAATGTCTAAAAGTGTGAAAGTCCACACAGACTTCTGAAAAAGCACAACATCTATATGCTCAAACAGTCAGGAAGACCAGTTCTGTCTGAGGTACATGGTGGGTTTCTGCTTTTGGTGTGGAGGATTGAAAGAGTTTACTGAGAGGATTCCAAACTGTCTTTGAGGAGCTGCCCAAGATGAACACTTGGATGCCTCAACCTTTCATTGTTTGAGCTTAGGGACCAGGCTGCCTGTCTCTCCTCTCCCAGGACTCTTCTAGAAGCTTCATGTTTGGGTTTGGAGAAGGCCCTGCTTTTGAAGTCATCTACCTCCCCTAACTCCCTATCACCAGGACCTTTCAAGACTGACACCAGCAGAGCTCACCCCCTTTCCCTGATAGGAATGCCAGGAATTTCCATCATTTCCTAGGGGGAGTGATTAAATAAGCTCAGCATGGGGCTGGCCTTTCAGAAGCACCTTTTTCAAGCATCTGTGAATGGAAATGGTTTAGGGACACGCAAAGAACTGACCCTGGGCAGAGAGACAAGTTAGGGCAGGAAACAGGAGTCTGAGTATCCCTGTGGGATTTCTTGGAAATGTACAAGCCATTTGCATCACTTACTGGCAGGGTTTTATTTATGTGGCTTTGTAAGTCCTAATAAAGTTGACATTTTTTATTTTAGAAGAACTTGGTGTCAAATGGCTTGTGGAGAAGTAGACAAAAAAGAGATTCTCAGTCAGAATCACCTTGAAGCTGGGGGCACCTGGGTCACTCAGTTAAGCGTCTGCCTTCAGCTCAGGTCCTTATCCCAGAGTCCTGGGATGGAGCTCCACATCAGGCTCTCTGCTCAGTGGGGAGTCTGCAGGGAGTCTGCTTCTCCCTCTGCCTGCTGCTCCCCCAGCTGGTGTGTGCACATGCTCGCTCGCTCTCTCTCTCTCTCTCTCTCTCTCTCTCAAATAAATAAATAAATAAAATCTTTAAAAAGAAAATAAAAAGAATTATCGTGGAGGGGATTTGTAGCCCCTCTACCCTCTGCTTCCAGTCAGTCAGGTAGGGTTCCTGAGAACTGAGAAAGGGAATTTGGTAGCTGTCACTTCCTTTTAAATAACTAAGAAGATTTCCTAATTTTTATCATTAGAGATAATATTGATGACCTCTTTTGCTTGCACTGTTTTTCCAGGTTCTCACTTCTGCTTTCATCAAGAACTCACTGGTTAGGCCAGGTCCTCCCCACCTAGTGTTTTTTGCTCAGCAGTATTTAAAAAAAAAAAAAATTTGTTCCACACGGTAGTCCCATGAGATTCTGATTTTTTAAAAACCATTTTCCCATAAGAAACCATTAAGAATCATTTCTCGGATATGTACTGCGTGCTAGGAAGGTTCCCCCTCAGTTAGTTCATTTAGTTTCTCAGAAGTTCTTCAAGGTGGAAATTACCTGCAGCTTGCAAGTGAGGAGGGTTGAAGCCCACGGTGGAGTGGTCTGGCCAACATTTGAGTTCAGCTGACTCCAGCGCCCACTGATCTTTCTACTCTGTCCACGGCTGACACAGAGGCGTCCATTCTCAGGGCATCTCAAGATTTTGGTGGGAAAACAAACGATCATAGGTGTATGTGGCTTCAGTCCACAGCTGTTTATAGGTGGGTTTTTGTTTCATAACTCACAGTATGTATAGATTGAATGCTTGAGCCTGGTCTTTTCCAACCATTTTAAGTAGAATTCCTCCCCACCCTTTCCTGGTTTGTATTCTGTTCTGAATCCTGGTAAGAGTGTGGGGAGGGAGAATAATTTGTTTTTCCTACAATTGGGTTGAAGCTGAATGTGGTTTGTTTTTATTTTTAGAAAAACTAAGGGAAAAAAAAGATATACTCAGCCATTTTTCTGTTCAGACAGCATGAAGGCATTAGGCTGTTTCCAGTGCTTGGTTGTTAGGGGTAGGGTGGGAAAGAGTGGTTCCTTTTGGTAGCAACTCCTAGTAACTTAAAACAGACGAACTCTGAAACTTTCCTTGAAAGGCTTGAGTTGTTCATTTGGTGGCCTGGGAAAGGGAATGATGTCTGAGAGACATGGGTTTTGAGGGAAGATAACGGCCCTCAGCACGATTGTGAACTAGGGTGGCTCTTTTCCTCCCTCACATTCCCTGCCAGTGCCCCTGCTCTTCAGGACACTGGCGGGTCTTTAGCTTCGGACAGTCTGGTTTACGTGCTGGCTTTGCCCCTTACCAGCAAATCTCCAAACTCTCTAAGCCTCACTTTGCTTAGCTATGAAATGGGAATAGCAAGAAAGCCTTCCTTGCAGGGCATATGAATTCTAAAATTTGTTAAGTAATATAGCAGGTCTGCACTGAACTGTGGTGGCCATTTAACTGTAGACAACTCCCAGCCCTCTCGCTTGGCTTCGCTTCCCTCCCCTCCCCTCCTCTCCCTTCCCTTCCCTTCCCTTCCCTTTCCTTCCTTTCCCTTCCCTTCCTGCCCATGCCCCTCCCCCTACCCTTCACCAGGAACCAGCATTCCATTGCCTCAGCTCTCTTTTCGAGAGGCCTGATAGGCCTGGTGCTCTCTGATCCTACCTTCTGTCCTCCCTCCCTCAAAACCTCACTGCCCTCACTCCTACTTACCAGTGCCATAACTTTGTTTAGGGAATATCAAAGAAGTCGATTTTCTTGCAGGTCTTTTTAAAAATAGTGAAAGACTTGGTGGCCACCAGCAAAGAATGTGTTTTAAGCAAAGTAACACACACTGTGAAGGGGGGGTGGCTGAGAGCAATTTTCATGGAGGGGGTGCCATAGCATCCTCATGGCTGAGAGAATGTCCTCTGGGTTTTATTTCCAGCTTTGCCACTTAGTGGAGAGATAGCATTGTGTGGGGGGGTTGACCTCTCAGTGCCTCATCGTCCTCATCAAAAGATAGGGGTAGTTCAAAAAAAAAAAAAAAAAAAGATAGGGGTAGTTCAAGTATCTACCTGTAGGCGAGTTGTGAGAACTGAATGACTGAATGAGTTAGTGAGGCACAACACTGCCTCACACCTAAAGAGAACCACATAAGAGTATGTATTGTAGAAAGTGACAGGAATGGTCACAAGGTGGCTGCAGCATTTCCAGTGGGTGAAGGAGTCTTTGTTTCAGTGCCTTTTCGGAAGCAAGGAAACTATGCCAGGCTTTTGGTAGACTCTCTGTCACAAGTCATTGGCCAACGTTGAGTCACAGTCTTTTTCTAAATCCGTTATGGACAAGGGAATGGGCTGGCTCTGGTTGGCTTATCTAATCATTTGGAGTAGAATGAACAGTGAGGAAGTATAAGTACTCTGATGAGTATTGTTATGTGTAACTTAATATCTATAATATCTAATATCACATAATAAATATACCATATGGTTACATCTATAATTTAATGTTAATTTAGACAATGATTATTATTAAATAACAATGTGATTTCATTATAATCTGCTCCATTATTACTTATACTCTGTTCCACTTACAAAATTATCATGTTGTATATAACACAGGAAAAAATTCAGTTTACTCACAAAATAATTACAAGTTTACTTTTAAGTGATTTATAATTTTGTAATAAATGGAGCTACAAGGTGCTGAACTCCGAAGACTACAACTCTCATATTTTCAGTGACTACAACTCTTGCCACAGGAAACATTGTGAAATTGGTGTCCTGTTCTGAGTCATAACTATAAACACTTTGTGCTTCTTCCGATGTTTTTCATTTTCATCCTTTTTATAAGTTTTTGAAAGTTGACATTTGGCCCTGATTGAAACAAGCTTCTCTTTTCATATCCTAGGGTAGGATTTTTTTGTTTTTTGTTTTTTTTTTGATATAAATATTTCCATACACAGATCAGTTTCTTTCTGATGAAGATACAGGACTAGAGACTTGTCAGGAAAAACAGGAGCGTGGAACCAGAAGTCGGCAAATGTTCTGGCAGAAATTTAGACTCCAGTTTTACTCCAAATGCCTAAAGATGCCTCTGTTCTCTGATATTTGAAATAACCTTTCTGTCACATTCTTCTTGTTCTGTGAAGCAGGAAAACACATACGTAAAATTATTGTGGACATTTTAGATTGAGTCTTGAACCTGAGCTCAGGCATTCAAAGTAGTGTAAGTGAGGTACAAGCGTACTCTTCCCCTTGGGGCTTTCCTTCATTTTGTACTTGTAAGAGGATATCCTCCTGATCACTATTTGGTGCTTTACTGGGACCATTTGAGGAGTACCATAAAGATGTAGTGATGGCTCTACCTCACATTTTACATAGAAGTCTTACCATTGAATTGTTTTTGAAACCGTTGAGGGGAGTTGGGAATCCGTCTCATTCTGAGGAACATTCACTGACTGCCCTCCATGTGCTGTGAATTGCGGTACAAAGATGAATAAAACAAGGTCCTTTTCCTATTAATCATCATCAACGTTTATAATTCTTTTTTTTTTCAGTTTCTCAGAAAATAAGAGGTATCATAATCCTCATGAAAACAAAAACTGCTTTTAGAAATCTCCATACTGGTTATGGCCTCGTTCATAAACCTCCTCAAAGGGTCCCCCAAAAGACTCATAAGGTAAAGATAGACTGGAGAGCTGCCATTTTGTGATGGAAATGATATGAACTGGGTGTCAGAGATCCGTGCATAAATCCTGCAAGTGAGAGTGAAAAAAGAGTAAAGCAGTTGGGAAACAGGGTTCAGGGGAGGAGGGGGGTTGTCCCTTGGCCCAGAGAAAAGGTGACTGAAGCGTTAATGAGATTTCGGGGAAGAGATTCAGGCAAGGAAGAGGGGCCTTACACAGTACTCTTTTCTTACAAAATATATGCACTTTATGAGATTTGCTGAGAAATTAAAGCAAGCAGTGTTCATGGGAAAATGTCATTCTCAGTCAATGCAATATGAAAATGATGTGACATTTATTAACTATCCATAACATGCTGAGCATCATGCGCAATAAAGAGGGGAGACATAGGCTTTGCCTTTGGGAATTTCAAATTTAATGAGAAGCAGAGCTTTCCAGCATTGGCACATTTGCATAAAAGAGAAATATCAGCCAAGCCTACAAATTGTTTCCCCACCCACCAGCAGAATTTCAAAAGGCACAATAGAGGGCACCACATGCCAGATGGAATGTGAGCCGCCTCTTCTTTCTCCCTCCAGTGTTGTTGTAAGTTCGGTGTTGGCAAAACTTCAGTGGTTTCCAGAGAAGGTCGGGAACTCTCCTTGATGCGCATCCCTGTCCGTCTGTGCAAGTGAAGAAGGCATATGCAGAGTCCCCTTCCTTTGCCCCACAGGAAAGGTTCAGAATCCATTTGATAGAAGCCTGTGAAAGAAGGTTGGAAGGTAATTTCCGTCTGGGTATGGTGTACACACCATCGATCACAGCTGTTTCCACACTGCTGCCATGCGGATCCAGTCTGCTTATTAACAGCAGTTATGTTCGTTTAAAATGCAATTCCGAAAGCGTGGAACTAAATAATTTGGTTTGGAAGCCTTCACTATTGGTTGCACTTTTGCACATTTTGTTAGACCAAAAGGTACCTCCTATAAACAGTGAAGACTGTCCAGTAAGGATTTCGGGGAGCCCGAGTGACCCTAAACTCATAAATTGACACCACTAAGCCCTCATTTGCTTTTTTACGCAAGAGGGATGACAATCCTACCTATGTTACAGTGGCATTCTGAGGGTTATTTCGTTTAAGTGAGGTACTTGGCAAAATACTTTAGAAGGTATTCTGCAAATGCTCCCTACTAATCAGAGGAGAAAGACAAAGAAAATTAGATTTTTTTTGGAAAATTACTGAGTCCAGTAGTTCTTCTGCACTGTCTCTCCCATCCTCCCTCTCCCTCTTCCTCTCTGTCTACATGTGCACACACCCCCTACCTGTGTGTATGTATGTGTGTGTGCATGCATGACTGTGTATTTGAAAAGATCTGAATTAGGGGCGCCTGGGTGGCTCAGTGGGTTAAGCCGCTGCCTTCGGCTCAGGTCATGATCTCAGGGTCCTGGGATCCAGTCCCGCATTGGGCTCTCTGCTCAGCAGGGAGCCTGCTTCCCTCTCTCTCTCTCTGCCTGCCTCTCTGTCTACTTGTGATCTCTGTCTGTCAAATAAATAAATAAAATCTTTAAAAAAAAAAAAAAAAAAGAAAAGATCTAAATTAGAAGAATGTGGTCTTCACCATTTCAAAATTGTAGTCTTTTTTTTTTTTTTCATACATATTAACTAACTGTGAATTTTGCAAAATGATTAAATGCTCTGGGTCTCAAATAAGCTCTTCTGCAAAATGAAGAGGGTAGAGTAGGTGATTTTGAAGACTCTTTAGGCCATGCAGTGGGTTAGTAGCTATAGTGTCATCCAAAGTTCTGTTCTGCCCTTAAATTTGATTATAAATACATGATATTTTTTACTTTTTCTTTTACTTCAATTCAGAATAAATATTTTTTGTGCCCTCACTTTAGTTATATTTTCCCAGTACTCTGACACAAAAGTTAGTTGGCAAAAATTGGCAGATGGAAAACTTTCTTCTTATTAGTTTTGTTCGAAATATTAGTGATCTCATGATTATTGATTTTCCATTTGGTTATATGTTCCTTTCATGTAACTTTAGAGCTTTTGAAACATTTTCTAGGCTTACATGTTTTGAAACTCACTTTTTCTACACTCAGTCATGGAATATTCTCGTCCCTCCCAGGTTCATAAAATCCATGGATAATTATTCAAATACACATGTCTGTAAATTTAACAAAAAGCATAACATTTCCATTAATAATCCCAAGAAAACTTGCAGTTTCTCTCAATTCAGTGATCTGTTTATATTTATCATATTATGAAATTTTTCTTCTCATCTTAATGAAAGACACATTGCATGAAAACATAAATCCACTAGTTATCAACAAAGGAAAAAAATCATTTTAGCCATGCTCCTTATTGAGAAGATGGCCCAATGGGAGCTATGACCTTCTTACCTTTTCAGGTTAATGACCAAATATTAGAATCCACCAAAAAAAAAAAAAAAAAAAAAAAAAAACCACCAAAAACAAACAAACAAACAAAAAAAAAACTGGGTGGTCTTCTGTGCTTTGCGAGCTTTTTTTCCTTCGTCTGAGATTGTGGTTCTGTAAAGTGGGACTGCTTATATTTTACAATCTTGTGAGCTAGTCCTTTTCCCAGCTGGGACATTATTAAATTAATTCCTTCCCTCTCTGCCTCTTTGTATATAGTTAATCTCACTTTCAAAATTTGCAATAAGTCAGCATTTAGAATGAAGGGAAGAAGAAAACAAAAAAGAGTATTAAGCTTTATTTCCATTTTAATTACAATTACCTAGAAAAGGTGGATCCTGATAAACTAAAAGTCTCTGTTGTCGTTTTTTTTTTCCATTTGCTGAGCACTTGGGTGGATTTAGGTATACCCACAGTTGGAGAGAGCTGAAGAATTTAAAGTTCTGGGGTGCTAAAGGAAGGATGAGAAGGGGAAAGACACGGGCTTGGGGAGAAAGGCAGGTGGTAGAGTGTGCTGCAGGCTTTGGAATTGGGGGTATGTGGTGATCTTATTTAGTCCTCAGGGGCAGGGATAATAGGCAGAAGGCAGTGAGCAAACCCTTGATTCCTTGTAATATCTTTTAAAAAAAATTTTTTTTTAAGCCATAGTATAAGTTCAATGAGGACGGAGATTGTGCCTGTTTTGCTCGTTACTGTACCTAGGACAGTTCCTCAGCTCAACAAATATTTGAGAAAGGAAAAGCAAGGTATTTTGTATACTTAGGACGTGCATTGTACCCTGGGTGTTGTCTTAAATCTTCCCAAAGCTCACAATCTGGTGGACTTCTCCCCGAAGGCACCTCTGTATGGACAAAGAACATTTTCTAAAATTGACTTCAGGGAAGGCAGAGGCCCAGACCCCACGTCCAACAGTCAGTTACAGCACAGACTCAGATCCAGGAAAAGTAAAAGACAACAGGGGCTAAGTCTGAGAAGGGAGAAGAAGAATTTGAGCTGATATTGGGGAGGAAGAGGTCAGAGAGTGTCGGTGTCAGAGGGGGAAGACTGAGCGAAACCCTGATCATCTGAACATCTCTAACCACGGAGGGACCAGATGTCTGACTGCTTCTTCAGAAAGACCCAGGGAGGGTCCTTTGGCTTCCTCTGAATTTACTTTATTTCTATTAAACTTAATGAAGATTGCAGACCTCTGAGATACAAGTTCACCAGGAAGTGTTTCTGAAAGGATGGAGGCTTCTGATCGTCCCCTGCACTTTTGGGTGCACTGTTTAATCTGACTGCTTTCTTCCTCAAATCTCACTGAAATCCTGGAAGCTGTTGCTTGTAAGAGATTCGTCTTTCAGAAATAGGAAAGGCTCGAAGAGCTTTGGATCAAAGGCACCTAGGATTGGGAAAGAAGGGTGTCAGGATGTCGGGCAGGGACTCAGGAGAGTGTGAAACACAAACTTTCCATAATTAACAGTTTTCCTAAAGTCTATTCCTATCTCCCCTTTGTTTCTAGAAAGCAGGTGAGAAGGGGCCATCTGTAGAGGGGCTTGAGGGAGACTGTCATCTGAGGAGAAGCTGCCTTTAGATGGAGCTCCCTAGGCTAACAGTGGTCTCTAGAGCCCTTCCCTGGTGAGTGGTTTCCCTGGGCCCTGGGGCTGGTGCCACCCCCACCACCCCGCATGCTGGGAAGAAAGTCTCAACCAAGTTCTGGGAAGAGAGGTAACTTCCACTAAGAATAGGAAGTTTGCATGAGTCTTGGGCCCTCCGTGAGAGCTCATGGAATAAAATCCTAGAATATCTGTTATGAAGCTATTATCTCCTACCCCTGTGCTGGAGTCTGGGGTTGTATTACTAAGACACAGCATCATTATTTATGGTCCTCATGGTCGAACAGGGAGGAAAAAAAATCAACATAGTCATACTGCAGTTTGAAAGATATTTGCAAGGAAATAGAGGACAGATGGAGGACCCACATTCTGAAGTTACTAATTCTGCAGAGGGTGGGGGAAGAAGTGTGATCAGAGAAAGGAACAGAGAAGGATGATTTGTTTGAGTGGAAGGGCATTAACATGAGGAAGTCCCCTGACCATCAGTGGGAGAGCCTCAAAGCTGAGTCAGAATGAGGATGTTGCCAGAGAATCAAGGAGCATTACGTTCCTGTCTTTGTTGGGGAGATGGACTGGGGCCGGTGCCCCACAGGGAAACATACATACACCCACAAGCAGAGGTGCAGCTCCACCTCTGGAATCCAGTGTCCAGTGATAATTGTTAGACGCCGCATCACTTAGACTCTCAACAGGTGCTGGATGCCTGGGAGGATTCAGAGTAAGAGGGCTTGGTCCCTGCAGTCAGGAGGTTACAAGCGAGTTAAGAATGCCCAAGTCAGGGACGCCTGGGTGGCTCAGTTGGTTAAGCAGCTGCCTTCGGCTCAGGTTATGATCCCAGCGTCCTGGGATCGAGTTCCACATCGGGCTCCTTGCTCATCAGGGAGCCTGCTTCTCCCTCTGCCTCTGCCTGCCAGTCTGTCTGCTTGTGCTTGCTCTCTCTCTCTCTCTCTCTGACAAATAAATAAATAAAATCTTAAAAAAAAAAAAAAGAATGCCCAAGTTACCCCCTCTCTCTCTGCCTGCCTCTTTGCCTACTTTGATCTCTCTCTGTCAAATAAATAAATAAAATATTTAAAAAAAAAAAAAAGAATGCCCAAGTTACTCACAGGTAATAATAGCAAACAATGCTAGAGCATGTATCGGTAAGCTCTCTATGGTGAAGGTGAGTCCAGAGGAAATCAGGGAAGAGAGAGGAAAGCCATTGCAGCCATCCTGGGCTCTGGGTGCGGAGAAGCAGGAGTTAGCTCAGGCGCATGTGGGGATGGGAGAAAAGGCGTGCAGAGAGGGGAGCAGTCTTCCTGCCCAGAGCTGGGGTTGCCCTTGGGGTGTGGCGTGGGTGTGTATGGAGCCCAGCGAGGGAGGTGAAAATTAGGCAGAAGAATTTAGACTTGACTCAGTTAAAATAACCCATCTCTGGGGCGCCTGGGTGCCTCATTGGGTTAAGCCTCTGCCTTCGGCTCAGGTCATGATCCCAGGGTCCTGGGATCGAGCCCCACATCGGGCTCTCTGCTTAGCAGGGAGCCTGCTCCCCTCTCTCTCTCTGCCTGCTGCTCTGCCTACTTGTGATCTCTCTTTCTGTCAAATAAATAAATAAAATCTTAAAAAAAAAACCCATCTCTGAGGGGCGCCCAGGTGGCATAGTCAGTGAAGCATCTGACTGTTGATTTCAGCTCAGGTCATGGTTTCAGGGTCCTGGATCGAGCCCCATGTCAGGCTCCACGCTCAGCACAGAGCTGGTTTGAGATTCTTTCTCCCTGTCATCCTCCTGATTATGCCTGCTTGCTCTCTCTCTCTCTGAAATAAATACATAAATCTTTTTAAAAAAAAGCAAAAACACCCTGTTTCTGTAAGTGTTTTAACAGAGCTGTCTGTGTAGCAAAAAGGCTCTTGAGGAGTATTGGGAGTGATTGATGGAATGTCAGCCCGCAGTGTCAAACCGACAGAAGGAAGGGGCAGTGAAGGATCGGAGCTGTAGCCGTCACCAGGGGACAGGCTGATACTGTACGTGTGATGATGGGAATGAAGGGAGAGAGCCGCTGTCATCTGTGACTCCAAGATGTCTGCTGACTCTTACAGCGGTCCCTGATAGCATCAGGCCCTGAGGTTCAGAGGACAGCTGGGGAAGCGGCCACACAGCCCGGCCCCTGCCCTGTAGAACAGAGGAATCCCACCACTTGGTTGCTTAGGACCCAGGAGGCCACCTGTCATTGCATTGAGACAAATGGGCAACTAATTATTTTTCTTTGTGTGTGGTTTACGACGTTCTTGATTCGAATGGATCTTTTGGTTTGGTGGATTATTGCCAGATGTCTTAATTAAATGCAACCATGAATAGTCAGGTACAAATAAGCACTTTTTACTAAGCTGCTGTGACTTCAGGGGTGTGCCGGTGAGGTCTTGGAAACTTGGTTTGGAGGGATGACCAAACAGCAACAAACCAAGCCTAAAACAAAACAAGGTAAGAGAAGTGTGACATGAGCAGTCCGCGAGGGTGATACTTGGCCGCAGGTAAGCAAATGGCTTGACGCTGAAGGCTGGCTCTGAGGTTGGAAGCTCATTTGGGAAACCCAGCCTGAGGAGTAGGGGTGGTGAGTTCGGGCTGAGCTGCCCAAGAGGACAGTGGGGTTGCAGCTCCTGCCTGTGCTTCTGCAGAACCTGCCACCGGACCCTCAGACCCCACCGGACCCTCAGACCCCACAGGACCCTCAGTCCTGTGGAAAGAGCGGGCTCTTTCAATGTTCCCCAGGAAGTCTTCAGTCTGAGATACTGCACTTTGCTTCTCTTATTACTCTGGCGAGGGAGAAAGTAACCTGAGCTGCTCTTCTTTGCCGCCTTTGCATAAAAGAAACATCCTTAAGTGTTTCAACCATGGTTTGTACTGGTAGGATACCTCTGTATCCCTGTACGTCTGGTCCCATGCACAGTCTCGCATGAGCGCTGGAGAAAACATGTGTGGCATGCAGGCGCCTCAGACATCAAGTGGCAGTCTTCTCGCATTTCGTTTGTTTTAGTAACAGCATTATTGAGATACAATTCACATATCCTACAACTCACCAATTTAAAGTATACAGTTGGCTAGCTTTGAGTGTATTCAGCTGTGTAGTGATCACCACAATTGATACTAGGATATTTTCATCACCCCAGAAAGAAACCTTGTACCTATTAGCGATCATTCCCCTCTTCCCTCCAACTCCCTCCATCCCATCGAAGCCCTTGTCTGATTTCTGACACTGTGAATTTTCCTGTCCTGGAGGTTTCATAGAAATGGAATTGTACAATATGGGGTCCTCTCTCTGGCTTATTTCACTAAGCACTGTGTCTTCAGTGTCCATCTGTGCTGTAGCATGTGTCAGGACGTCCTTCCTGTTTCTTGCCGAGTAATACTCTGGTGTGTGGGTCTGCCCCATTTATTCATTCATCCTTTGATGGGCATTTGGCTTGTTTCTGCTTCTTGGCTCTATGAAGAGTGCTGTGATCATGGATGTACAGGGTTTTGGTGTGGACGTATGTTTTCAGTGCTCTCTGGTATGTGCCTAGGAACACAGCTGCTGAGTCATGTTTATGCGGTTCTGTGTTTAACTTTCTGAGGACCTACAGACTGTATTTCACAGTGGCTGTGCCACTCCTTCACTACTGAGTACCCTTATTTCCTTTACCCCAAAAGGGATGGAGAAAAACATCTTGAGTTAATTTGCTATATAGCGCCTTGGTGATTTATAGTAACTAAAGAGGATAGAACTGAAATGACCCGAGAATGGTTTTAGGTATGGTGTTTTATTTACATCTCAGTATCTGCACATTACAGTACACTTTAGTTCCCCACCACGTGGAGAAGAAGACCTGGTTAACATTCCTGTTCTCCTTTCCCTAAGTCGGTGAAGTGCAGGACGGTGCTGTTCTATGGGAGCTTGCCAGGGTGGTAGCCAGGAGCTGGGGGTGGCTCTTGGGCCCTCAAAAATGTGGCTAGTTCACATTGACAAGTGCTGTGAGTCTAAAACCCACCCAGATTTGGAAACTTAATATGAACAAAAGAATGTAAAATATAATTTTTATATAAATTACATGTTGAAATTACATGGGATCTGTTGGGTTAAATAACATATAGTGTTAAAAATAACCTCACCTGTTTCTTTTTACTTTTTTTAATGTGGCTCCTAGAAAATTTTAAGTTCCATGTGTGGCTTTTATTATATTTCTGTTGGGCAGTGCTGTTATTGATGATTTTTAAGACTTTGTGTTTTTTGAACTACTGGTAAAGAAAAAAAAGTTTAAATATCCTTTGGGTAGATTCAGATTATTAGCAAGTTTTTTGTTTTTTTGTTTTGTTTTGTTTTTTAAAGATTTCATTTATTTATCTGACAGAGACCACAAGTGGGCAGAAAGACAGGCAGAGACAGAGAGAGGAGGAAGCAGGCTCCCCGCTGAGCAGAGAGCCCGATGCGGGGCTCGATCCCAGGATCCCAGGATCATGACCTGAGCCGAAGGCAGAGGCTTTAACCCACTGAGCCACCCAGGTGCCCCTGTTTTGTTTTGTTTTGTTTTGTTTTTTAAATCACTGAAGAAAGATCAGGAATCCATTTGCCCCTTGACTGAAAGTAAGGGCAAGTCAGCTTTCCGCAGAAGGGCCCTGACCAAGCAACCTTCCAGCAAGATGAATTCATCAGCTAACCAACAAAATAAGAAAAAGCTTTCACAAATAGAAACATGACCATGAAGACATTAAAACAAAGTCCTGTGATAATTGAATACAGTGCCTTCACTGATTCTCCCAGGAATGCGCTGGCCCTCTCTGTTGTAGAAGCCAGGAGAGTGACCGGTGGACATTGCAGGCCAAGAAAGGAAGAGGACGGTATATACATATATGTGTGTATATATGTATGGCAAACTACTGGGGAAATGTTGGGGAGGTTGGTCTTTCAACTAGTATGTGTGGAGACTACGTCACCATTAACAGGGTTGGCCCTGTGCTTCTCACTTGCCTTTTTTTTGTTGAAGGTCAGCTTTCAGATTACCTGGAAAGCTATGTTGAAGGCATAACATACTTGGCAGCCCTCTTCTGTAAAACACACATGATGTACTGGTGTTTTTAATCTCAAATATCTGGACATAAGATTACCACTGGTGGTTTCATGATTCAAAACAGAGAACAGACCTATGTTTTGGCAACATCCCTAGGTAACATAATTTAGCTTGACTCCAGACCTTAAGACAGATAAATTCCTGAATTCTACTCCAATGGGAAGAAAACTTCTTCCCCTTTGGCTGAGGCAATCGCTGATGCGTAAAATGAAACTCGGGGCAGTGTTGGGGAAATGGATTCAAAAGGTGAGACAAAGTCCATAAAACCTTAGGGCATATAGTAAATGAAGAATCCTGATCTCTCCTGTGGCCCATCCCAAGCGACCATGGAAAAAGAAGAATAAAAATAGGTGGAAGCCCATCAGGATTTTATTCTCGGTTGACAGCAGAGGGATTCCACGTGTGTGTAAATGATGTCTCTTGTCGAAAACGTTCTTAACTGTTTTACTGATGTTGTTTCCTTGAGCTCACTGCCAAATCAAAATAGCTCAGTCTATTTTCTTCTTTCTGCTGATGAGTTCTTAAGTGAAGGTTTTGCGGGTTAATCAATCACCACTCATCACTGGTCCACTTTAAAGGAAGAACCTCTGGGCATTCCCTCTGGAAAGTACTAGAAGGTCATTATGGTTTACTGAAAAACAAGATAATTAAGAGAGAGACCATGATCCAGTAAACTAATTTGTATGTTGAACACATGAGTTTTGTTAGATTTCCTGGTTGATTTTAGGGCCAACTTTACAAGCAATGATCCCCTTTGAGAAGCTCCTCAGCATCCATTTTCTGTCCTGTACTCTCTTACCTCATAGCTGAGAGGCATGAGAGAGTGAGGAAATTATATCCTGACCCTGGCTCCACTTCCATGAAGCTTCTGGAAGGTGGAGAAAAGAATAAACAGAGGTGTTCTACACATAGGCAAGACTTGCTGCCCTAGGTGTGCCCAGGAAGATAGTTTGGGATCTCCTGACACAGACCTGGCCTGAGCAGAGTTTTAAGGTGGACAGAACTATTGCACATGTCCCTCTTACCTACACTCAGGTTTCACATACCAGAGTGCTGGCCTGTCTCTTCTGGGCATCCAGTCCCTTCATCCTTTCAGGTTCTCCTAGTGAGAAACGCTGTCTGATTTATGATTTCACTTAGAAATTCATCCCGCACATATGTACCAGGCACTGGGCGTGCTCATTTTTCGGGTGGTCATCCATTCAAAAGGAGACCTCAGTGATAGGGCCCTGTGTGAAGAAGACCCCACAAATGACCTTCCAGACTTACAGCAAACTGACAGGGCAGAGACAATTCGTTGGCACCTTCACATCTTAGGATAAGACTTTCTCTGCTCACACCTAAATCCCTAAGTCCCTAATCCACCCAAGACGCTCATCAGAATCTGGGGGATCCAGCTCGATATATCCACCAGTTATTTCATTAGCAAGTAAGAACTCTCTGAGTTCCCACTGCTGGAAGTGAGAACCCCCAGGAGACTTGGTGGAGCAGAGAGGAAATTCGGAGAAATGGCTTCCTTGAGAAAAGAGACATTGTAGGGAGTGATCGTCTGGGGAGAGAATCCGTGTTCAGAAATTCTTTGGACAGGAACATGGGTGAAAGAAGTCCAAAATAAGGAGGGGCTTTTTCACAGGTGGAACTGTACAACAGTGGTCCAGCCACCCCATAAGTCCCTACCAGCCCTTCTGTCCTGAACCGCCTTCCACTGGTGGAAGTGAAGGCTTGCCTTCAGGATGTCAGTCTGTGCTGCAGAGAGGGTCAGCCCCGATACTTCCAGCAGCCTCTCCCCACGCTCGTTCCCCGCCACCCTCACATCTTCTCAGTCATTGGAATAAGCCTGCAAGCTCAGGTGGAGAAAGGAGAATTGCTCTAAATTGCCAGAAATCTCTGTCTGCTCAATCACAAAATTCCATTCAGTAACAGTTAAAATGATCATTGCTTTTTTAACACGAGAAACAAAACTACGTTCTTAGCAGGATGTTTCAAGGGTAAGTTAGGAAATTACTGATGGAGTGTTTGGTCTTGATAGGGTCCTCTGAAAGCATTCGTAAAAATTACTCATTTTATAGATAAGGAAACTTAGAAGAATAAAATAACTGCAATTGAGAAAAAAAAAAAATCACAAGTGAGCCGAACAGGTTTCCCTTTTTCCAGTTCTTGGGCTTCAGGTTTATCTAACATCCGTAGTCCTTCTCTTGTGTGAACTCTTTCCTGGCACGGTGCAGCTGGTCCCTTTGCCATAAAGAAAACGCAGTACCTCTGGAAAACCACATCTTCATGCAGCCTTAGACATATTTATGTAACTCAGTCGGAAGAATTTAAAAAGATAAACTTCCAGTTCTGCAAACTTACTGTAACTTTTGAAAAATGACCTATATCCTGCCTGTAAGATGTGCCATCCCCTTCATCATAAGCTCCAAAGAGTCAAAGATCCCGTTTTTGTTGGCAGTGATGTTGAGAAAGGCTGAATGAAGGAGGCTTGTTTTCATTCTACTGCACTTGGTGTGGAGCACTGAGAAGCACAAGAGAGAGCAGCTGAGAAACGCCACAATCCTCAGGACTGGCAGGATCTCCATGGAAGGGTCCAGTCGGCTTCACTTACACCTCATTTTACGTCAACACTGGGCTTGGCGGGCATTTCCTGATGGCTCAGCAGATCCACCCATGGAGTTTATGGATTTTAGCAGTTGTCCCACCTCTGTTTCAGAGATGAGGAATTCTCACCAACGTAGTGTCGGTCCCCTCTCTGAATATGTGAGCTTTACTTGACTACTGTACTCGGTTCCATCAGCTTCAGCATGTGACATGGACATTCTTCAAGGCAGAGTTAAAAACATCTGCAGCCTAGAAATGAGCCGAGTTCCCCAGGGAGGGTGTTAAATCCAGAGTGTGCTGATCTGTTTCCTGTCTTTGTTATGATTTCTTCACTGTAACTGAATATCCTTTGGCGCTCCAGTGACTGGGTACGCTGGTGCAGCTGTGTCAGCAGGCCAAGGACTGTTGGCTTGGGGGCTCTGCTTGCGTTGACGCAGCGAGCTTCCATAATCCCAGTCAGGCCTATTAATTTACAGGGTAAGGCCCTCCCTGTCTACACACGGGCGTGCCTCCCTGCGCAGGCCATGCTGTCAAACATAATCTAATTAAGGCTAATTAAGGGAGAGCAGTCACCTAGCTCTCCCGATCCTTGCCAAGGAAAAGCTCTCAGGGACTTGGGCAAAAACCCCTTCTGAACAAAATGCCCATGAAAATGCTGCCTAAAAGCAGGGAGATGTTTAAGAACCAGAAGGTGCTCCCAGGCTTACCTACAGAGAAGCGGCAGGGCCGACCACTTGAGCAGAGAAAGGGAGCTGCGGTCTTAGAATTGTGCGTTGTGTGGCCCTATCTGGATAGCTCTTACCTACCACCTGTATATTATTTTATCGGCTTTCCACTTGCCTTCTCCCCAGCCTTTCATCCTCATGTGGGATCTCTCCAGAATCCAAAAGGTGAGTAGCCAAGGGGTTACCACTGCCCACAGCCCACAGTTTGGTCAGAATCTGCTCTTTGCTGGAGGAGAAAATGTGCCTTTTGGAAATCTTGAAGATTACATAGTTTATTCTCAAAACACTGCATCAGCCATCAGTGGGTTTCCAGTAAGCTGTGAGAGCATTTAATCTGATGTGGGTCGGTGACCTTCCTGAGCTGAGGTGTGGGAAGGCTCCAGTGATGTGGAGAACAGATCACTGGTAACTTAGAAGTCATTCTGCTGTTTCCAGCACTGGAGGGAAAGTCTGGCCAATATTGAGTATTTCTCCAGAGGAGGTTTTTGGGCAGCTTTTCTCTCTTTGTGCAGAGTGTTTCATCTGTGTGGGCCTGGCTTATGAGCACAAGTTGCTCACGGCACACTGTTGGTCCAAACTCCCCGGTGCTCCCTGACCAGGAAGGGGCATGTGTTTTATATGAGGGTTATAGGACTAAGCAGAGTGCAAGATGGAAATAAGTGATGTTTTATTTCATTAAGATTTTTTTTTAAGATTTTTAAAAATTTTTATTTATTTATTTATTTGACAGAGAGAGCACAAGCAGGCAGAGTGGCAGGCAGAGGGAAAGAGAGAAGTAGGCTCCCCGCCGAGCAAGGAGACTGATGCAGGACTCGATCCCAGGATGCTGGGATCATGACCTGAGCCGAAGGCAGCCGCTCAACCAACTGAGCCACCCAGGCACCCCTTCATTAAGATTTAAACACAACATAACACCAACAGTGTAGTTCCACACTGAGGATTTGGATGGAGTACAGCTACAGGGTGCTTGTTGGATTTTAATGCTGTCATGCCCCACCTCAGTGAGACAGGGTAAATGTGGAAGTCAGATGGTTTCTCTCAATTCCATGGCTAAGTTCAATTCAGAAAAGTAAAAGTAAAATGCTCTTTATAATGTATTGCAAGGACCTCTTAAACCAGTCAGCCTTCAGCCACGTGCTTTGTAATCCCACCTGAGGGCTGACATATGGTCCGATTTCACACCCTGCCTGGGTATGCCTGATACACTTAAGTATTGTGTCATTTAAAATCGGTAGAGCTTTCTTGTTTAGAATAACATTATAGCATCATGGTGCCTTTCATTTCTGTTTCTCTTCCAGTGTAGTTTTCCATTTAGCTACCACAGAGTCATGGAATGGGCAACAGTGACTTTTCACCTTGTTTCTGTCTAGCTCAGAGGTACCATCCGAACGATGATGTGTGGTCTGTGATCCTAAAAGGTAGCCCTGCCTGTGGGGGTGATGGAGGTGCTTGGACATCAGGGAGATCAGGAACATTAGTGATCTTCAAGTATGATTCCAGCCAACATATATCCTTCATCTCTCTCTCTCTCTCTCTCTCTCTCTCTCTCTTTTTTTAAGATTTTATTTATTTGACAGACAGAAATCACAAGTAGGCAGAGGCAGGCAGAGAGAGAGAGGAGGAAGCGGCTCCCCACTGAGCAGAGATACCAATGCGATGCGGGGCTTGATCCCAGGACCCCGAGATCATGACCTGAGCCGAAGGCAGAGGCTTTAACCCACTGAGCCACTGAGGCGCCCCATCCTTCATCTCTCTGAAAATAAAATTAAAAATCCTGAGTATAGGAAACTGTTTCGGGCCAATCTCAGTGGTTCTACATCTATTTATTTGAGGTATTATTGAATAACTGTTACATGTCAGACTCTGTTTTAGGCTCTGGGAATACAGTGGAAAACAAAGTACCTGTCCTCAACCAGGTTGAGGGGATAAATAATAATCTAATGAGAAAATAATTCAAATAGTGACAGGTGCTATGGAGAAAAACCAGGATGGAGGACTAGGGAGATGAGAGGTTGTTTTGGACAGGATGACTAAAGAAAGTCCTCTTGGAGGAGGTGATGTTGGAACCACAGAGATGAAGATTGATGGTTGCTGTGATTTGGGGGAAGCATTATAGCCTGAGGGCATGGCAAATAAGAAGACCTTGAGGTGGAAACAGCCTAGAGTGTTCTAGGAACAAAACTCAGCCAGATGTTGCTAGAATAAAATGAAGGGAGGTAGAGGAGATGAGGTCAAGAAGTGAGAGAGCCTAAAATATCTTAAGACCTGGCATCTGTTCTTTAACCTGCTGAGCCACCCAGGTGCCCCGACCTGGCATCTGTTCTTAGAGAGGATTTTGGAGTCTTGGAAAGCCTTTGTAGGGTTCAGGTAGTGTCCTGGTCTGACTTGCAGCTCGTATCATAAGCCACTCTGACTCCTTTATGGAAAAGTGGGTGGGGGTATGGAGCGTGGGGAGGCAAGTGTGGAAGCAGGGAGACATGAGAAGTTGTGTTAGGAGACCAGGTGGAAAGTAGTGGTGTCCTTGACTGGAGTGGTAGTCCTAGAGAAGTGCTAGGGTTTGAGGTGTGTTTTAGAGACAGAGTTGACTGGCTTGCTGATGTAGGTGTAAGGGATGGAGTGAGGTCAGGAATGTTCAGGTGTTTGGTCTGTGCTGTTCATGTGTGTCAGGGGACGGGGAGATGGGGGTTGATAATTTTCCTCTTCCTCTTCCTCTTTTCTCTTTTTCTTTTCTTTTCACCTCTTCTTTCCTTTCCTGATTAATTCCCAAATTGTAGACCTCTCCAACCTGGCTAGGAATAGATCTTGTACTTGTGTCCTTGCTGATCTCCAGAATGAGCATGGCGACACTGATCATATGAGAGTGATTCAGAATTCTCACTTGCTAAATTCACCATCACTTTTTTTTTTTAAAGCTTTTATTTATTTGACACAGAGAGATCTCAAGTAGGCAGAGCAGCAGGCAGAGAGAGAGGGGGAAGCAGGTTCCCCGCCAAGCAGAGAGCCCAACACGGGGCTCAATCCCAGGACCCTAAGATCATGACCCGAGCCGAAGGCAGAGGCTTAACCCACTGAGCCACCCAGGCGCCCCTTCACCATCACTTTTAAGTAGAGGAAGTTGGAGTGTTTGGGGAATGTGGGCAGTAAACCACCAAACCTCAGAGACCTCTCTTTGTTGTTCAGAAGTTCATTGTGTATCAGAAGATGGATTTGGCAATATGCAATGTAAACCCTCTAGTTTCCTGCTGCTTTTTAGGGTGATGTGTTTTGAATACATTCTTTTACCTTGTAGCATATTAGCTTCAAATTCCCATGGGTCCCTGAGTGGCACTGTTTGGTGGGACAAAGGCAGTGTCCTTACCCTCTCTAAAGCAGCCCTGTGATCTTACTAGAAGTGTTTAGTTCCAAGGCCTTTGGGTGCTTGTGTGGCAGGAGAAACAGATGTGAAGTTCAGTGGAAGAAAAGGACAAAGCAAAAAACCATATTGACAGAACACAGTAATTTAAAATACAAACAAACCTGTAGGTCAGTCCTGGAGATCCTGGCTTAGACTGGGAAAATTTTCGGTTTTGTTAGGCGTAGTATCAGCTGATCTCTGCACTCCCACAGAATCCTGCCAAAGCCAACACCTGGAAACACAGGATTTCCAAATATATATATCTATAATATATATAAATATATATATAACATATAATATAATATATATATGAATATATATTCATATATATATATACATATACATATATATATGAAACTATAGTGCGCAACGTTGGTCTTCTTTTTCTAACACAGTCTGTGTGACTGATGATTAATGCCAACATCTCTTCTGTTTACCACTAGACCATGCATAGTGAGGGCATTAAAAATATGCAACATTGTTCTTTTTCTCAAGCAGCTTAGGTGTCAGAGAATACATAATCTTAAAAAAATAGAGTGTCAGGCAGTAGGTAATGAAGTGTCTAATCAGAGCTATGGACAGATATCACAGATGCTGAAGGGAGAGCAAGACACTGTGAGGGACAGAGGTCAAGGTGATATTTTCCTCTATGATGTAACTATCTTTTCAACTAATGGTGTGTAAAACACCATCTTAACTAATACTTAGGATGTACCCTCTTTCAAAGGGTTGGCAAAATCCCCCTCTCAGAAATACTATCATAATATTTGTTTCAATAGGAGAATTTATCTCTAAATCCCAAGGAAGACCTCAATGGTATAGATTCAGTGTTGTGTATATAATGCAATTTCTTTTTTTTTTTTTAAAGATTTTATTTATTTATTTGACAGAGAGAAATCACAAGTAGGCAGAGAGGCAGGCAGAGAGAGAGGAGGAAGCAGGCTCCCTGCTGAGCAGAAAGCCCGATGTGGGGCTTGAACCCAGGACCTGGGATCATGACCTGAGCCGAAGGCAGCGGCTTAACCCACTGAGCCACCCAGGCGCCCCTATAATGCAATTTCTTGAATGAGTTCACTGGTCATCATTTGCTCTGTGAGTGTCTTCTACATGAATGTCTTCTACAGGCTCTGTGTGAGGCTAGTGGGATTCCAGGATGAATGAGATACAGCAAATGTAGTCAAGGAGCTCAGAAGATAGGAGGGCAAATGTGAGAAGTGCAAGACTAGAGGGTGGGAAATCAGTTAAGAGTCTGTTGCAGTAGCCCAAATGATAAGCCCCTAAACTCTTTAAACCTAAAGGCTTTATTTAGCTGGAGAGAGTGAGAGATGCTGATAAAATCAATAAATACTTAGGCAGATAAAAAAAGTGACTCTGCACAGCAAAGGAAATGGTCAACAAAACAAAAAGACAAGGTACTGAATAGGAGAAGATATTTGCAAATGATATATCTGCTAAGGGGTTGTTAATATCCAAAATATATAATGAACTTATGCAACTCAACACCCAAAACACAAAGAATCCAATTTAAAAATGGGCAGAAGACATGAGCAGACATTTCTCCAAAGAAGACATCCAGATGGCCAACAGACATATGAAAAAACACTCAATATAATTCATCATCAGGAAAATGCACATCAAAACCACAATGAGATATCACCTCACACCTGTCAGAATGGCTAAAATCAACAAGAAACAACAGGTGTTGGCGAGGATTTGGGAAAAAAGGAGCCTTTGTACACTGTTGGTGGGAATGCAAACTGGTGCAGCCAATGTGGAAAACAGTATGGAAGTTCCTTGAAAAGTTAAATATAGGATTACCTCATGATCCAGCCGTTGCACTCTTGGGTATATACACAAAGAATACAAAAACAGTAATTCAAAGGGATACATGCATCCCTATGGTTATAGCAGCATTATTTACAATAGCCAAGCTATGGAAACAGCCCTAGTGTCCATCAGCTGATGAATGGATAAGGAAGATGTGATGTGTGTGTGTGTAATGGAATATTATTCAGCCATAAAAAAGAATGAAATCTTGTCATTTGCAACAACATAGATGGAGCTAGAGAATATAATGCTAAGTGAAATAAGGCAGAGAATGAAAGTACCATATGATTTCACTCAGGTGTGGAATTTAAGAAACAAAATGAATGAACAAAGGAAAAAAGAGACCAAAAAACCAGACTCTCAACTATAGAGGACAAACTGATGGTTACCAGAGGGAAGGTAGGTAGAAGGGTGGGTGAGATAGGTGATGGGGATTAAGAGTACACTTATCATAATGAGCACTAATATATAGACTTGTTGGCTCACTATGTGTACACCTGAAACTGACATAACACTATATGTTCATTATACTGGAAATAAATAAGTAGGAAAAAAGAGTAATTTCATCCAAAAACCTGTTTATATATTGAAATGATAATATTTGGGACATGTTGGGTTAAATAAAATATAATTGAAATTAAAAATACATACATACATACTTAGGTGGTAAAATAAGTAGGAATTAGCATGGAGTTCAGAGGGAAAGCAAAGCATCAGGGATAACTCCAAGACTTCTGAATGGATCAGTGGTGGTGGTGTTGCCATCTCACGAATGGAGTACAGGAAGAGCAACATGTTTTTCGGAAGGAGGATAAATTATGTTTTGTATATGCTGAATTGGGGGTACTCATGGGTTGAATTATGTTGCCCCCCAAAATGTTGAAGTCCTAACTCTCACTACCTGTGGCTATGACTTGATTTGGAAATGGGGTCTTTGTAGATGATCAAGCTGAGGTATCATTAGGGTGGGCTCTAATCCAATATGATGGGTGTCCTTCTGAAGAGGGGAGATTTGGACATAAAGGACATGCATACAAGAACATCATGTGACAAAGAAGACAGAAGCTTCTGTCTTGGCTTCTGTGAAACAGAAGCCAAGGAATGCCAAAGATTGCCGGAAAACCACTGGATGCTATGGTAGGCACGGAGGAGATTCTCTGTCACAGCCCTCAGAAGGCACCAGTCCTGTGGATACTTTGATTTTGGACTTTTAGCCTCCAGAACTGTGAGGGAATAAGTTTCTGTAGCTTAAGCCACCCAGTTTATGGTACTTTGTAATGGCAGCAGCCCTAGGAAACTAATACAGACTTTAGGAAATGTGGTGCTGTGGTAACAAATCCTTAAAAATGTGGAAGTGTCTTTGGGATTGGGGAATGGGTAGAGGCTGGAGGAGGTTTGTGGTGCTTGCTAGAGAAAGATTGCCTTGGAGAGACTTTGGTAGAAACATGGATGTTACAGGTGATTCTGGTGAGGACTCAGAATAGGAGAGCTGGAGAGAGAGCCTCCGTCTTCTTAGAGAATACATAAATCCTCATGAGCATATTGTTGCTAGAAACATGAATGCTAAAGTTGCTTCTTGTGAGCTTCTCAGATGGAAATGAGGAACATGTTTTTTGAAACTGGAGGAAAGGCGATCTTTGTAATGAAGTGGGAGAGAACTTGGCTGACTGTGTTCTGTTGGATGGAAAGTAGAACTTGGAGCTGAGGATATTTCTGAGAAAGCATTGAAACCATGACCTAGTGTCTCGTTGCTGCTTATAGCAAACTGTGAGAGGACAGAGACCCGTTGAAGAAGGAATTGTTAAGCATAAAAGAAACAGGACCTGAAGTTTTGAAAAATTCTTAGCCTGTCTGTATTGCAGAAAAAAACAAGAAATTGTGTACTGTGCAGAGAACATCAGGGGTGTCAACCATCTCAGCAGAAATGTTCTCAGTGTGGGCTAAAGGGGACAGAGATGGTGTGAAATGAGGGACGGCTGTCAGACCTCTAGGATTCTACAGGGAGGAGGAAATGGATCAGTGGAGCTATTTGACCACAAATGTGTGTTATCCTTTAAGAAAAGGAAAGAATGACCCTGAAGGCAATTTAGAGCTCAACAGGGCTGATACCATCACCATGGTCCCTGAGGGCACAGATCTGGGGTGTCAGGGCCACCTCCTTGTTTCCAGAGGGGTGAGCTGCAACCTGGGACTAAGGCGATGGGTCTGCCCTCCTGGTGGGCCTGGAGGACAGAGCATCAAGCCAAAGAGGGTTATTGCCAAGCCTTAAAATCTTGTGGAATTTGCCTTCCTACTTTTCTGACTTCCTTGGGATAACATAGTCCCCCTTTTCCCCTTCCAATTAGCGCCTTTTTGGAACGGGAATATGTATCCTATGCTTGTTCCAGTGTTGTATTTTGGAAGGAGATTACCAGCTGTCCAGTTTCACAACTGTAGAGGAATTTTGCTCCAGGACGAATCTTATCCCAAGTGTCACCCATAGCCGATTTGGATGATTTAGATGATGAGAGTTGGGACTTTGAGTTGATGCTGGAATGATGAAGACTTTGGGGGATGTAGTGATGAGGTCAGTGTATTTTGCATGTGGGAGGGACATGAATTTTGAGGATCCAGAGAATAGACAAGTTATGAGTTGAATTGTGTCCCCCAAAAGAGACTGAAGTGCTAACCTCCCAGTACCTGTGGTTAATGACCTTATTTGGAAATGGGGTCTTTGTAGGTTAAGTTAAAATGAAGTTATTAGGGTGAGCCCTAATCCAGGATGACTGGTGACCTTACAAAGAGGAGTAGTCTGGGCACAGAGGGCATCCACAGCAGGAGAATACCATGTAAAGATGCAAGCAGAGATCAGGGACATGCATCCGAAGCCAGGGAACACCAGCAGTTGCCAGCAAACCACGAGAGCCTAGGAAAGGCATGGAGGAGATTCTCTGTCACAGCCCTTGGAAGACATCAACCCTGCAGAACCCCGGCCCTTGGACTTCTAGGCTCCAGAACTGTGAGAGTACACATTTCTGTGGTGTTAAATCCTGCAGTTTGTGGTACTCTGTTACAGTCATTCTAGGAAATTCATGCATCCCTCTATCCACTTCCTGTGGTTGCCAAGACAAAGTATTATACATTTCATTGCTTAAAAGAACAGAAATGTATCCTCTTATCGTTTGGGGGGCCAGAAGTCCAAAACCAGTTTTCACTGAACCAATATTAAGATGTCAGCTGGTTGGTTCCTTTCAGAAACTCTTGGAGGAAATCTGTTGCTTGTATCTCCTGGCTTCTCGTGGTTGCTGGCATTCCATGGGTTTTGGCCCCATTACTTCCATCTGCCTCTGCAGTCACTTTGCCTTCTTCGCTGTGCATTTGTCAAATTTGTCTCTGCCCCTCTCTTATAAGAACATTTGTGATTGTATTTTGGGCACACCCAGGTAATCCAGGATAATCTCCTCTCAGATTCCTCAATCTCTGCAAAGACTCTTTTCCCAAATAAGGTAACATTTACAGGTTCCAGGAATTTGGATTTGATCTCTTTGGGGGCCATTATTAGCCTACCCCAAGTCCTCTGGTACCAAGGTTGAAGTGTCCAGTGGTCAGTCAGGTGTGAGTCTGAAGTCCACGGGAGAGGAAGTGACCAGAACATATGTGACAGTGAAAACCATGAAAAGTGGATATGATCATGTACAGGGAGGATGAGGGGGCCAAGGACAGAATTCTGGAGAGTGTCCACTCTAAAGAGGTGGATGGAAGAAGATGATCCAGTCAGACAGGCTAAAAAGATGATTTAGGGACAGAAACAGAACCAGAAAGGTATGGTGTCCCTGGAAGCCAATGAAGGATTTTTTTTTTTTTAACAAGTCCTTCATAGGCTACAACATGGGTGAACCTTGAGAATATTATGCTAAATGAAATAAGCCAGTCACAAAAGGATGACTACTGCATGATGTCACTTATATGAGAGTTACCCTGGGATAGTCAGAATCGCAGAGACAAAGAGTAGAATGATGGTTTCTCAGGGTTGGGGAGAGGGGGCAGTGGGCAGTTGCTGTTTAACGGGTTCAGAGTTTCAGTTTTGCAAGATGAAAAGAGTTCTGGAAATTGGTTGAACAACAATGTGAATGTACTTAACACTACTGAACTGTATTCAAAGTAAGGTTAAGATGGTAGCTTTTATGTGTGTTTTGTCACAATGAAAATAAGAGAAAGTTCTTGTAATTTAATTAATATTTTGTTCAGTGTCAACATTGTCCCTGTAAGGAATATAAATGTTTCCTAATGCAAATGAAGGCAATCTGTGTCTATTTTTTTTTTCATTAAATATTCTTTTTTCTTTTCTTTTCATATCTTTTTTTTTTTTTTTTAAGAGAGGGAGGTAAGGCAGGGGAGAGAATCTCAGGCAGACTCCACTCCTAGCATAGAGCCCAGTGCAGGGCTCAGTCCCACAATCCTGAGATCATGACCTGAGCCAAAATCAAGAGTCAGACACTTAACTGACTGAGCCACCCAAGTGTCCTAAATATTTTATTAATAAATGATTTACCTAGCATACATACTTGACATGAGAATAAAAAGAGAAAAATGAAACTCAAGTGAAAGTTTTTTAAATCATAAGAAATAATGAAAGTTTTTTAGTAATATTATCAATAGCAATATTATTTTCAAAATGTTATATAATTTCTGGGGATATAATTTTTTTTAAAGAGAAGAACATTTCCTGGCTATACCTAAACCAGAGTTCATATCAAGGTTCTATGAACTGCTTTATAGTAGAGAGGGGAAGCCAGGTCTGAGCGGGAGAACACACAGTGTTTGGATAACATGGGCCCGACATTCTCATCTAAAGATCTATGTGTATGCTACCGGTATCCCAGGGCTAGCTCAGCATCCCATTTTCCCCACAAGAATGTAAGTTGGGGCCGGAGATGTCTAGATTTGTTTGAGTCTTCTGGAAGGCAGACACCAAGACAGAATGAAAAGTGTGAGACGTTGATTAGCAGAAATGTCTGTGAAGGATAATGGAGTGAGGAAGCCAAAGTAACCAGAGAGAGCCTTCAGACTATACAGGTCTGACCCCTGTGAGAAGAGAGGAGGAAGGAAGGATTGGGGAGAGGCCTTGGACTACAGTGCAGGTAGAAAGGGCCTCAGCCAAACTGATGGGAAGCCTGAGAGCAGAGGCTGCCTGTTAGAAGTGTTCCGTGTCGGGAAGCAGCCTTGATCTAGTGTCCCTGCTGTGCTTGGTCCTTGACTGAAAGCAGACCTACAACATGGTGGCCTCAGCAGGAACACTGTTGCAGATCCCAAAGGTGCAATGGCTGGGGTCATAGCAGTTTCTATCTTGAGGGGACATCTGAGGGGTGCCTCTCCATGACTGCATAATGATTTTACCCACATTCTAGAAAAGTGTCTCAATACAGGAACCCCTGTGTGAGTTTGTTGAGGAAGCTTCATTACGGTGGTCCATAAGGCAGCTAATAGTACTTCTGGGTCTCCAAGACCCTGCAGGTCTCCTTCAAGACAAGTTCTGATACGTTTGATGTTTCTCTATTTAGACTGTAAACAACAGTGAGAACAACATATTTTTCCTCAACCCAGCCTCAAAGAAAATCTCTCACACCAGAGTTATTTTTTAACTCACAGCGTGTTTTTTTTTTTTTGATGCATTTAGAAATGTATGTTTTTGAATGTAGAAATCTGTTGTAACACTCCATCCCCAAGGGATAATCATTGTTTTCAAGAAGATATATGTTCTATATTTTTTAAGGAAATGTTAATACAGTTGCTCCTTGAACAACCTGGGTTTACACTGCGTGGGTCCACTGACACACAGATTTTTTTTATAGTATAACACTATAAATGAATTTTCTCTTCTTTATGATTTTCTGAACATTTTTCTTTTCTCTAGCTTCCTTTATTATGAGAATACAGCATATAGTACATGAAACATACATGATAGTGGTAATCAACTGTTTATGTTATCTATAAGGCTTCTGGCCAAGTAGTTAAGTCTTCGTGGGGTCAAAAATTATATGCAGATTTTTACTGCGTGGCCGGTCAGTGTCCCTAACTCTGCATTATTCACAGGTCAGCTGTGTATAGTCTTCAGTATGATTTCAATGAAAGGCATGAATTCAAGTAAACAATATTTATTTTCTTCCCATCCCAGGTGCCATTTCTGTAGGATCAGAAAAATGACCTTGTTTTGTATATCTAGCCACCAATTCTTTTTATTATTTGTGCATATACTCAGTATACAATAGTCCTTCAATGAAAATTACTTTTAAAAGAAACCATAGAATTTATTCCTTTGTACACTGTAACAAAAGGCAGTGCTTTATTTTCATTAAGTTTATGTACAGTACAGTAATTTTTTAAACCTTTTAAATCTAAGTCAGAAAGGACATTGGTACTTGTATAATGGAAATAGAATCAGTTAAAAAGATTCCTCCCCACGAATTTCTATTAATCATTTTCATTTACTTAATTGTTCTAATTTATGCATATTTTTAGTCACGGACAATGCAGTTAGCCTCACAGACATCTCATATTATTGAAAGTCCCTCAGTAGTTGAATACCATCTCCCCTTTGGATGCTACAGGAATTTGGACAATGACTGTGAAGTGTTTGGTAGAGGGTGTGGGGGTTGGGCTGCCCACATATCATGAAAAACAGAGAGCAGAGAAACCTTACCTTTCAAGTAAATTTGGTTTTACAAAGAAGAGTCTGCGCCCAAGTATTCATTCACCACATACCCATGGAGGGTTTTAGGAAGTCAGCCTGTTTACACTGTATCTTAAGTCAAGGGTCCTATTTTTATACAAGGTTTGCCAAACCGAATTATACTACAGCAGTGTTCTGCCATCACAAAGACTACAGGATCAGGCCCTTTGTGAGCAATTGTTTGCCAAACAGTCAGTCATGTTTTATCTAGACAACCCAACCTCCCAGATTCATTTGGGAAACTCTATTGTGTTTATCCCATGATGATGACAAAGTGGTTAAAATAAAGATTGCTCTACAAAGTAATACTTTTAAAAGAGACAAAAGGCATCCATCCAGACAGGCCTTAGAGAAAGATACTCTGTGGCCACCACTTGGGTATTCGAAAGCAGCAGAATTACTGTTTTTCAGTTAGAGTAGTGCTGCATTCGGCTTTGAACTTTTTAGATACATAGTTTCATGCATACTGTTCCCCAAAGTCAGATTTCTATGCTGTCCCATTACCATTTACCTTGACTCTTGGTTTTTGTTTTTGTTTAAGTAGGCTCCATGCCGAATGTGGGGCTTGAACTCACCACTCTGAGATCAAGACCTGAGCTGAGATGAAGGGTCAGAAACTTAACAGACTGAGACACCACCTAGATACCCTGACTATTGGCATATTTTAAAGAGAGTTCTAAGATACTTGATAATTATGAAAAATCAAGGTTAGAGTTTTTCTTCCCATATGATTATATTATTGTTGTATTTTGCTAGAGGGGGAAAAATGATGAGTAGCTTTATATTTAATAAAACCAGAGATGACAGGACCTGCATTTATAGTTGTCCCTGTATGTTTACTACCTATTAGTAAAAGATCCAAGGACTAGAAACTGCTTCTTTGTAATGTTATCAGGTAGACTTAGAGAAGAGAAGAGAAGCTGGGGTTATCCCCTCCTACTTTTGACAGTGGTCATCGAAAGCAGTACACCAGACTCACAGCATGCTGAGGTTACGCTCTGCTGTTTTTCCTGGAGTGCTTCTGTGGTGGATCTGTTTCACTTGGTCTGGCGAAGTCATGAAATTCTATTCAAGAAGACAGACTGGGTGGCCTCCATTCAGCATGCCAGGCAAGAACTATGGGTGAATTTCCAGAAATGGTAGGCTACTCTGCTTTGCCTCTACCTCCATGAGAAATGGAGAAGGTTCATGCTGCCCCATAGAGAGTTAAGGGGAGACCTGATTGCCCTCTGATGAAGTCAGATCCTACTCAGAGGAGCAGGGTCTGTCCCCATGTGGGAAGGTACCACTGATACAAATATCTCTTAGATGGTATAACTGTGGGTGATCCTAACTTACGAATAGAAAAAGAGGATTTACTAAAAGATATAATTTTTGTTGATTAACAAAGGCCATAAGGTAAGGAGAAAGCCTGAATGCATGTGTTATCTGCACAGCGTGAACAGTCTTTCAAAAGGAGGGATTCAACATGTTTTCATATGTTTTAAGCCCATGTAATTCCCAGGAGGAAGTCACGTCATCGAGTCACATGAACTAGAGAGGCCCATAAGGAGTTGGCATCTTGAATATGAGAAGATAAACCAGTACAATCAAGAATAACTATGAGGGGGATGCCTGGGTGGCTCAGTGGGTTAAAGCCTTTGCCTTCGGCTCAGGTCATGATCTCAGGGTCCTGGGATCGAGCCCTGCATCAGGCTCTCTGCTCGGCAGGGAGCCTGCTTCCTCCTCTCTCTGCCTGCATCTCTGCCTACTTGTGATCTCTGTCTGTCAAATAAATAAATAAAATCTTAAAAAAAAAAAAAAAAAGAATAACTATAAGGGTGCCTGGATGGCTCAGTTGGTTAAGTGTCTGCCTTTGGCTTAGGTCATGATCCCAGGATCCTGGGATCAAGCCCCGTATTGGGCTCCCTGCTCCCTGAGGAGCCCGCTTCTCCCTCTCCCTCTGTCTGCTCCCCTGCTTATTTGTGCTCTCTCTCAACCTCTCTGTCGAATAAGTAAATAAATAAAATCTTTTTAAAAATCAAGAAAAACCAATACAATGAAAAAAAATAATAAAAGAATAACTATGGGGGTGCTTGGGTGGCTCAGTCAGGTGAGCATCTGACTCTTGATTTTGGCTCAGGTTATGTTTCAGGGTCTTGGAATCAAGCCCTGCAATAGGTTCCCCACTCAGGGGGGAGTCTGCTTGAGATTCTATCATTCTCCCCCTGCCCCTGCCTCTCTGTGCATGCACGCTTTCTCTCTATGTCGTTGCTCCCTTTCTCTGTCTCTAAAATAAATAAATAAATCAAGGGGTGCCTGGGTGGCTCATTTGGTTAAGCATCTGCCTTCAGCTTGGGTCATGAGCCCAAGGTCCTGGAATCCAGCCCTACCTCATGTTCCCTGCTCCTCCCTCTCCCTCTGCCTGCTGCTCCCCCTGCTTGTGCTCTCTGTCTTTGTCAAAGGAATAAATAAGATCTCTAAAATAAATGAATGACTCTTGGGGCACCTGGGTGGCTCAGTGGGTTAGGCCTCTGCCTTCAGCTCAGGTCGTGGTCTCAGGGTCCTGGGATCGAACCCCATATCGGGCTCTCTGCTTGGCAGGGAGCCTGCTTCTCCCTCTCTCTCTATGCCTGCCTCTCTGCCTACTTGTGATCTCTGTCAAATAAACAAATAAAATCTTTTTATAAATAAATAAATAAATCTTTAAAAAAAAATGAAACTATGAATGTGGTACATATCATTCCAGGCAAACTGCCAAAGATGAATGCATTCTAGGCCCTTATATTCTGAAGAAAAATGGGTAAAATAATTCATAATGATTAGGGAGACATGGAAAATGTGAATGAAATAAATGGCTTTTGATTGTTTTTAGGGGTGTTTAATAATACAAATGAATGGCTGACAAAATGTTGCAATGTATGTTAAGATCAATGGACTTGCTCTAATAAGAAAATAATTTGCAATTAACACAGTAAATATTTCATGCAAGTAATCCTATAGTGTTGAAAGATTTGGAAATTATTTTATAAAAGCAACAGAATGTTCCTTTTTTCATTTTGCACTTCACATTTTTTTTTTTTACAGATTTTATTTATCTATTTGAGAGAGAAAGGGAGACAGATGAGAGAGCATGAGAGGGGAGGTCAGAAGGAGAAGCAGACTCCCCATGGAGCTGGGAGCCTGATGTGGGACTGGATCCCAGGACTCCAGGATCATGACCTGAGCTGAAGGCAGTCGCTCAACCAAATGAGCCACCCAGGCGCCCCTGCACTTCACATTTGAATTCATTTACAAAACTTGTTTACATAGAGGCGCCTGGGTAGCTCAGTGGGTTAAGCCTCTGCCTTTGGCTCAGGTCATGGTCTCAGGGTCCTGAGATCGAGCCCTGAGTTGGGCTCTCTGCTAAGTGGAGAGCTTGCTTTCCACCCCCCTCTGCCTGCCTCTCTGACTACTTGTGCTCTCTCTCTCTGTGTCAAATAAATAAAATCTTTAAAAAAAAAACATATTTGCATGGATAAAAGATAAATGTCAGAATAATCTGACAGTTCTTCAGAAGAGTGGACATAATGTTTTTGAAACAGAAGAGCATAGGGGGAAAAACAAAAAGAGGGAGGCAAACTGTAAAACAAACTCTTTAACTGTAGAGGCCAACCTGAGGGTTGCTAGAGGGGCGGAGGGGTGGGGGGGATGGGTTAAATGGGTGATGGTCATTAAGGAGGACACTTGTTGTGATGAGCAGTGGGTGTTAATTTTTCTTTTTTTTTTTTT